>NC_069710.1:3565976-3902976 GCF_027358585.1 Pangasianodon hypophthalmus
ACAAACGTTTGACACTTTTTTCCTGTCCATGAAACACTGAAATTGTTAATACTGTCTACCACAAGACTCTCTGTATTACAGCTCTGGTTCACTGTAATTTGTGTCTGTGGGTGGCCTGACCACTTAACAATGCACAGAACGTGACACTATGTGTTATTCATCTCCAGGGCTTTAATACACTCACCATTAAACCATATATTACTTATGTAGTGTAAACTACTAATCTGTGATATTTATAAATGTGCACACTCCATTTGAAATCAAAGTTTTCCCAGGGTTATCATGTAATAGTAACAATATGGATGGGCAAAAAACAATAGATACAATAAGTCTAATGGTTATTTTCTTATACCTACTAACAGGTCTAATGTGTGTTCATATATAGTGGATTCAGATATTATTCAGACCCCCTTTTCCTAATTTTATGTCTTAAAATGCATTTTTTCATCAATCTGCAAAAAAAAAAACAACTCCATAGTAAAAAGGTATTTGGGGGGGGGGGGGGGGGGGGGGGGGGGGGGGGGGGGGGGGGGGGGGGTGTCACATTTATTAAAATAAAACAGAAATATCACATTTACACAAGTATTGAGACTTTGTTGTTGGGTATTAGGCTACAAGCTAGCCATATCTGGATTTCAAGATCTTTTGGTGAACTCTAAGCAAGTCATCGTGTGCCTTTTTATTGAGGAATGGCTTCCGTCTGGTCACTCTACCATGAAGGCCCACTGAGGTGCTACAGAGATGGATGTCCTTCTGGGAAGTTCTCCCATCACCACACAAGACCTCTGACCAAAGCCAGTACCATTATTTTGGTCTGTGCCTCGACAAATCCTGCCTCAGAGGTCCATGGATGTATTTTTGCCATCAATGCTTGTATTTTTTTTTTTTTTGCTCTGACATGTACTATCAGCTGAGTGGCTTTATAAAGACAGAGATGTACGTTTCGAAATGTCCAATGAACTGAATATACCCATATACTTTTTAAAAAATTATTATTATGGAACATGTTTTGAAGGTTGATGAGGAAAAAAACACAAATTTAATCTAATTTATAAGGCTGAAGGAAAAATAAAGTGGTCTGAATACTTTCTGAATACACTGTCCAATGAGTGCATACACAACATTCCCAGGAGATCGGACACCCTTCTTTCCTCTCTCATTTTCCAGGCTTCACTCTCACGGCCTCCAGCTGACATAACACCCCACACTGATATCCATCTGCTCATCCCACCCAAGGATCAGAGACCTCCTCTCAGGCTGCATTCCTGTTCAGCAAGGGCCCTTTCTTAATGGGATAACACACAGCAGCCCTAAAAAGCAGCTATACACAACCTCATAAACAATGATAGACATCAGGTAGACTCATAAACACTGGCAGACCTCCAGAAGCACAAATAGCTTATTCTCAGTTACAATGTGGAACAGATGAGGTAGAACTGGCTATCCAAGAACCCTAACAAAAGGGAGCCTGCAAGGGGTCAGGACAAAAATGTTTACATTTTCAAAACACACAAAGAAGTTCAACAGACTGCATTCGCACAAGGTCCAGAAATGTGTGGAATGTCTTTGCTTATGGCCTATGGTAATAGCTACCAGAACACATTAACAGGCCCTCCCTTTGTTTGCCCGAGTAATTAGGGAAGAAATTGTAAGTAGCAGATTCAGCTGTACCAGAGCCCCAGTCATGCAGATGAGAAGCTTAGGAATGCCTCAGAAAGTTTCCCTTTCAGGTGTTTTTGGGCACTGATGTGTATGTTGGAGTGCCAAGCCTAAATAGGAGGTGGGGGTTGATGAAACTGGTTTAGAGGCACGTATGTTGTCTGAACACAAACATATGGCTCCTGTTTGGAATCATCAGTTCCAGCAGCACCTGGCCACACGCCACCTCACAGCATGAACTCTAAGCCCACACACAATGCAGCCAACTCAGTGTTTAAGCCTGACACCCCCTCAATGCCTCAGCCAGCAATTAATTTTTTTTTTTTTTGGGTGGGTGGGTAGGGATAACTAAATAAACAGCATGATCTGTACAATTAAAAAGACATGAGTAACACGCTATTGCAATTTGGGTGGATGCTGGACAGGAGTGGCATGAAGTGGCATGAATCTGCAATCCTGATTATTTAAGGCACTATCTATTCAATTCAAATTTATTTATATAGTGCTTTTCACAATGAACATTGTCATAAAGCAGCTTTAGAGAAATCTGTATACCAAATTTAAATTTAAATTCTCTCTACTGTCAACAAATCTTGCCATTTTAATAGCTTTGCCCTTTATAATACCTTTATAAGGGTTCCACTGAAAATGATTAAAATAACATGCTAGTAATAGGAGGGAAATTACACTTAATTTTATAAAACCAGGTCTACCCTTCCTTTTCTCCTCCTCCAGTAAAATATTTCAAACTGCTGCATTCAGCACACACTCTCAGGATAATATGATCTTTCCGTTGTACAGTGTAACTTTCCATTCAGACTTTTCTTTACATCTTCTTGGCATTACTTAAAAGGAGACACACCCTGAAACCAAATAAGCGAGCACAACCAGTTTACCACGCTCACACAAGGCCAAGATAGGCAGCACTGTAAGACACCTGGTAAAAAGAACACAACGGTTGAATGTTACCTGGTTGAGTAATTAACCCATGGTTATGCACCCAGGGGTTAATACTCTTAACTCAATAAATAACACATATGCAGATTCAGAAATATATCCAAGCCCAGGCACCTATTTTGCCAACTTGGCTGCCGCTGTCTTTCTGCCAATGCCACGACGCCGTGTTTGATGATCATTTTCACAGACATCTGACTCTTCTTCTCTACTCAGCTGTGTGAAAAATAGTGACTGATGAAAGAAGGTTTTGAATCCAAGTTACAGCTCTAGCAGCTACATGCGCTAATGTTGTTCCTGGGCTTCAATTTTAAAGTGCTGCTCATAAACCAAGCGTTTCCAAAACAGTGCTTTTGTGCGCTTTACTCAGTCTCAATCCACATCACTTCAATACTCTTTCTATCTGTTGTACTGTAGTGCTGGGGCTCAAATCTCTGTGTCCTTAGGCCTACTCCTTCTATGATTAAGAATAAATGGATTGCAATACCCATCAATAAATAAACATTTCCAAAATCAGACACGCAGTATGTTACCCCTCTTGATTGGACCATTGCAGTGTCTTGCTGACTGCTCTCTCTTTACGTCTTCATGCTGCAACTCATGTTCCTACCACGAAAAGAACATCAGAGTACATCACACCAGTCATATTCAAGCTACTCTGGCTATAATTCTGCACTGAGTACAAATTCATGGCTATGATGTTTAAAGCTCTAAATGATTTCGCTCCAGCATATCATCCTGATCTCATGAAGTGATGTAACCCACCCTGAGCACGTTGCTCAGCTGAGGCAGGTCTGCTGTTAATCTTGGGTATCAGTCACAGCTAAGCCAGTGGAAAGCGTTTTTTCATGTATTGCCCATAAACTCTAGAATAACAATGGGTTTGCTCACTCTATAGGTCTTTTTAAATCCGCAGAAGATATTTTTTAGGATATGTAGTAATTGTTGTAGATCTAAAGTAGTACGTAAAGCACACTGAGATTTTAGATTTAAAATGAAAAATAGATGAGGAAGAGACCAGAGGTAATATAAACATGAGAACGCAAGAGAGAGTTTGAGAGGTGTGTATGAGACGAGGTACTTACTGCAGGCACTGCAGGTGAAGCAGCTGTCGTGGTAGAGGCTACCCATGGCCTGGCACGCCTGACTGGCTCCATACACAGCCTTACTGCACTTCACACAACTTCCTGCAAAAACAAAAAGAGCCACAACACAACCATATCAATACCACCCTTATTATTACATGCAGTACCCAACACAGTGATAACACCTTTGGGGTTATGGGTTCGATCCCACACTGGCACCATAGCAAACAAACCTCGCTCGGCTGGTGCCGGTTCTATGTGTGCTGATGGTGTGTCATTGGGCGTGCACTTAAATGCACTTAACTAAAGGTTAAATCAGAGATGCAGCCTCTGCCACCACATCCCCCCCCCCACCAGTGCAAAAAGTACTTTTATATATTTGCAATATATTTGCACTCACTAATGCTACAGCTCATGTGCTCGTATCAGTCTAAAAGATCAATTCATTTCATGACATGAAATAAGACGCTGGGCATGAAACTGCCTGTTGAATAAGCAAATAAGATGAAAAAAAAAAAAAGAGCTGAGAAGCACAGCATTCTGGTGGCACATTGTGTCATTATGAGTGGAAATATAATCCACTTTACTTGTTTGAGTTGGCACACATGCTGAGAATTCTGCCACATGATCAGTGTAATCAGATGCTGAAGGGTTCCCACAGAACAGTGCCAAACATGATACACACACAATCCCACACACGTTCTCCATATCAGCAGGATGTGGGAAGAATTATTACAAAGGGTATAAGAGACAGAAAAGGAAAGAACCACTGAAGAAGGGTAAAGGGAGTGAGGTGAAATAGCTGAGTCATTTTGAACCATAATAAATTAAATGAGAGCAGTGTTAAGGACTTGTGCCACGTTTCCTATTATGTTGATTATTGAGAGAGCTGGCACACTGGGACACGACCCTGATGATAATTATTTCCCTGCCATCTCACTATCGCCCCTAGTTTACCAGTTCAGTCTTCAATGAGGAGCAACAATACGATTACGGCCCTGTCACAATAATCACGCTCACTTAGTGTGCAGTAAAGCCTTGCTAAAGAGCTAAGGGAAACTGAGCCCTTTATAATGTGCCACTGTTAACCTCCTTTCATTTCACAGCCAACTGTAGACAGAAGTGCCTGCACAGGCCATGACACAGACAGCGTAAATACGACAATCAGTCTTGGTTACAACCCTTCAGAGAGAAAACTGTTGAATATGCTATCCCATACAATTTGGCTCCTTGGATACTTCTCGATGCAAAAAAAAAAAAAAAAAAATCTAGGTGGACATAACACATTCATCTAACTGCCAGCGAAATTTCCAAACATTTAACAGTGTTAACAAAATGTGCTTTTCAACACAAAGCAAGTTCAGCTAAATGACATGGTCACAAGATCTACAGCACTGCTAATGAAATGGTGAAAAAAGAAAACCCCTACACAACAGTGGTCTTTGTTAAACATGCAGACATAGGCTAGGCCTCACAGTGTGTGAGAGCAGATGAGGAATGGCATGATGTTCAGCATCACGCTGGGCTAACAGCATTACCCAGAGCGAGTTCTCCTCCAAGGTAGAGAGGAACGTCACGGATAGGCTGGAATAAACACCCACAAAGAAGCCTCTGTTCTCTAAGGGTTCAACCATCATGCATTTAAGCTCTGCCTACACCCTCTCGGCCCTCTCCAAACAAACCACCCCTGAAGTGTTAAGCTCTACTAGAGGACACTACCACACCCATATTACTTGCCTTAAGCACAACATTTTCCATACAAAAATACCACAGAGGCAAAACTAACTACAATGCTTTCTAATAGTACACAGAAATATACAACTGATACTGAAACAAGGTGTAGTTGTGACACTTTCAGCGATGGTGAGCATTTTTATTGTGATGTGATACTTTGCACCGAGGCATATTTCAATTCAATTAATTGATAAATAACTCATAAGCCTCACAGGTACCTTAAAATTAATTTTAAGGCACATGAAAAAATAAAGCATTTATAAATTCATCATGTGGGCTTAAAATCTTTTTTGTACATTCTTGTTTTTATCCAACAAGAATGATTTATATGGTGTTTAAATCAGATTCTTCAGAAGTTGAATTTATGATGCTTGAAAACAAATTCCATTGTTCTCTGAAGTCCCACAAAGTGAATTACAATGTTAAAATGCATACCATATTTTCTACAGCTTAAATCTTTTAATCCAACCCTTCAATAGCTGAATTCAAAAGAAGTGAACTTAAGGCCAGTATATGTTTAATTGTTTAGTATTCCCAGTGAAATTTTTCAATAATTATAATAATAATGTTTTTTTCAAGCATTAAGAACTGAGGTTCAGGTTGATGTGAGCCTGATTCAACTTCATGGTTTCTTATGCCACGCCAAGTTATGCCAAAATACTCATTTTTGAGACCCAGCATGTGTAGTAGAGTGTCATACCCCCCACCAAGAGGAAGTGCCCAGTCCATGTTCTGCCCTACAGAGGGGGAAGTGATTAGACTCCATGCACATTCTCACTGTCCTGGGGACTTCTGAACACAGCTGCAGAAAGTGCATACACCATTTCCCATGTGTGTACCATCAAACATACCCTTGAGCATGCATGTCAGTTGGCGACTGCAGTGTTGAAAGTGATAAACAGGACAGTTTGCTCGAAATAGGCAAAATTCCTAATCAATATTTACATGCAGAGGTCTTTGCGATAAAGTTGCAATAAATAAGAGTGCTTTGCAGAACAACTGAACGGACTCGATGATACTTTTAGAAAATGACAAGCTAAAGAAGGAGCATGTGTTTAAGGACTCAAAGGAATTTTTGACTCATGATGACTCCGTTACATGCCACCCTCTTCGAATTTCTTTGAGAGCCATCCTCTTCAGATTTCTATTTTTGAGAGCCAGCCTCTTCAAATTTCTTTTTTTGTGAGCCACTGTTGAGTTGCGAACTGGAACCAGCACTGAAGAGATCACATGAGCCCACTTAACAAACAATAAATCTGGAATAAATATAATAGTCATGTTAAGAACCATTTACCATTATTTATTGGAGGAGACAGAGTGGGACCTACAGCTCATGATTGGGTCACATGATCTTATAGCTATTGGCAACTGTTAAAGGAATTCTGCATAGTACACTGCTTTTTCTGTTGTTTATGCCTATGAAAAGTTTAGTTTAGATAAAAATTTTTGAAAAGTTTAGTTTAGTTAAAAGTTTTCTAAACAGGGAACCTGGAAACTGTGTCGAAAGCACAAAAAGATTCAGGCCCAAGGTTTTATCGTAAAACTATCTGTCATTAAACATCTCTAGGCCTCTGTTGGGGAATGTTGTTGTTTATGGAATCTAGTAATAAGATATTAGTAAGAGAGACTGTAAGATATTAGAGTAAGAGAGAAGATATGAAGAAATTTAGAGAATTAAGATAAAGTGTGCTGGTATGTTTGCTCCTTTGTCTTCTTGCTCCGTCTCACATCATATCTGATCATCTGTCTCTCCTGAAGCAAAAAAAAGTTGTGCTTAAATGTCTAGACTGAGAAGGTCACTATACTGTATCTCCTCCATTTGGATCTCAACTCCTGAGCCACTGACTCTTGGACACTGTACACACTGTAGCACTTCCCTATTTATCATTATCTCCTGGCTCTGGCTCAAATTCTCTTTTAAAAAATTCTACAACTGCTTTTCCAGACATTCCTCAACATCCCCCCCAGTCCAGTAGTTTGGCTGCATGTGCACTTTCCCAGAACCTTTGTTCAATACCTTGCCAGTGAGCACAATGCTGCATGTATGGCAGAAATAATCCACAAGTAAGCTCTGATAGTTGAGAAAGCTTTGTAAAAAGATTTGTTTTTGGAGGCACCTCTAACATTACACTAACATTTTTTTGTGAGACTGGTGTCCTATCTAGGCTGAATTCTCCCACCTTGAGCCCAGTGTTACTAGGACTGGCTCGGGATCCACAACGACATTGACCAGGATAAAGTGGTTACTCACAATGAACGAAGGAATAAATGAATGAATTTTTCTTACATCTGGATTTCTTGCTAGCTTGTAGGGCTGCACAATATATTGTGTGCATTGTTAAGACAATGTCAGACTTTATAATGCTGTTATTACAGAGCCTTTCAAAAGGTGTACTAGGTTTAAAAAAGATTTATTGTGTACTAACATCATTCTTACTATCTCTGAGGGCTCAGATCATTTTCTGTGGGTGTTTTGATCAACTGCGGCACTGGCGTCATCCAGAGGAAAAAAAAATGGATCAAATGAACACAGGCCAATCTTTAACCATGACACGGCACAACCTCTAAACCAGTTTTAATTCTGTATTAATTCTGTATGGAAATATGCTATTTTTGTCCACGTTCTGGGCTGCATCATAGAGGAAATGAGATGGTTTCATGTGTTTCAAGACAGACATACAAAGCAATGGCCTGTTGTCACTGACCACAGGAACAAAGACTGAGAATAGACACAGTGATGTCAACTCTCACCCACTTTTCACTGGAAAAAGACAGAGCCATGAAAAGCAAGATGCAGTTCTAAAATATGCTTAGGCATCAGCAAGGCCAAGCTCTCCATTCGTCACTCAGTCCATTTTGTGGCCTGACAGAGTGAGTCAGAGAATGAGCCACAGTTTGGAGTGTAAGGACGCGGCACAAGAAGACCTGAATGAGGACAGACAGTCAGTCCTACGCAACACATCATCCTGAATGTGCTGTTTTTTTCACTTAGTCACACCAAAATCTGTTATCACTTAGTGGTTGCATGTATATATGTAAACAATAGGCTATGGTGCTTGACAGTGTTGGCTGTTTTCTGTGATACTGACTCAACCTGAGAAAAACCCAGAAAGTCAGTATGTATGCTTAGACATATTCTTCTGTAAACTCTGTACTTGATAACTCCTGACAATCAGGATTATGGACTAAAGACACTTATCAGCCTTCAAATCTGTGTATCCTCTTAAATAATCTCTAAATAATTCTCCTTTAATGATCCTGCTAACTTCATGTCATCAAATCAGAACTGTTCAAATAAAATCTTCTTTACAAATAATATGAGGTCAAGGGGAAAAAAATGCTGTGCTAAGCAGCTAAATGCAGAAGTAGGCTGAATTCCTGAAATACAGGAAAGCTATCATAACAGGACGTGATATTCACAAACCAGGACAGCTACCAGCCAGATTTTGCTAACACTGCTGTGCACTTTCATGTAACTAAATTTGTCATCTAGTGGTCAGATCTGTGAATTCATGTTCCCTTTAACTGCTTCACTACATCAACAGCCCTGTAATGGTGGGTTTATTGGTGCAAATTATACCACAGTGTTATCATCTTACTTAATGTCTATAATTGATCATGTTATGAAAAGGGCCATTCGGGTGCAACGTATATGAAATGCAAACAAATTATCCAACTTATCCAAGTATCTAACCCTAGAATTATTAAAGCTCAGGCATTATCCCCAGGCTAAAGGTTTAGTCCAGAGGCTTTAGGACAAGCTGAGGAGGTTAAAAACAAAACAGTGATTAACACTCGAATGTAACTGAAATCCCTTGTCCTGGAGACATACAAGCAACAGGGAGCAACAATGCATCATTTAGACACATGCTTAACTACATCACTCAACTTGGCCTCACTCCACCCTGCTTCACTCACACTCACTCTCTCACACACACACCGCGAAGGTCAAGTGGAACAGACAGCTTGTTTTTCAATCAGTGGGCTGTTAAATACTGTTCTGCAAAATTACAGACGAGAAAAAGATTAGTAGGGGGGGAAAAAAACACTGGGAGTGATCACATCTGCCTTACCGAAGTAGTCAGCCATAGGCTGGGCATCCATCTCCTTTTCCAGGCGTTCAGTTAGAGCTTCTAATTTTATTTCAGCTGCAGACGGCCCAGGCTCGGGCTGTATATGGAGAGTGTGGCATGGCAGTTTGAGCGCCTGAGGGGGGCTGTGGGCATCACTCCGAGCCGGCTCTGCAGTAGGGTTCGCCAAGGTGTCTGGAACAGTCGGGCTGCTATGGCCTCGAGTGTGGCACTGCGCTTGACCTATAGGCTGATGTGCTTCGGGTTGGCTCTGTGCTAGCGTGGACAGCTGGACAGCAGAGCACGTCCCAGTGCTTTGAGGAACCCCATTATGGTGTGGGTCTCCATAGGGTTTCTGAGGCATGGTGGGTTCGGTGTGTTGAGTAGGGCTCACATAAGGAGAGGACTTGTGGTGAGGGTCTGGTTCTCCGTGAGCACCTGTGGCTGATGGTGGGAACCAATCAGGCGTCCCAGTGGGTGTTAAAGTTTGGCATGGTGAGCTCTGACGAACAGGAGAAGTTGCTCCACGGTTCATGTTAGATCCAGGTGAGCTTGAACTTAGGCCAAGGGTGGGTGATGACGCCTGGTATTGAGGATTGTTCGTAGATGCCCAAGTGCCAGAAGGACTGGCAGGAAGAGGCATAGTTTGAGGATAAGAGTTTCCAGGTTCCAGGCGTGAGAGGTCTTTGTCATGATTGCTTCCATAGCTGAAAACTCTGGCATCATGTGGGCTGGCTGGATGATGCTTCTGTCCTTCATAGCATGTGTTTGGTCCTGAAAGAATGGGTGGCTTAGATGCAGCTTCATGTCTGGAGCTACTGATAGGTGGTCTGTCTTTGGTGTAAAACGTGCCATCTGTTATTTTGACATGTCCACCGTTTAGCCTTTCTGCCAGGTTGTTTCTCGCCATCTCTTCTTGATGCTTCTGCATGTGGATTTTGGTCATTTTGGAGGCGAACACCCTCCTGGTTTCCTCAAAGTCCGGGTTATTTCCTGCGTCCCTCCTCATGCGGAACAGTCCGTCCTTGGACGCCTCGTACATGTTCAGGTCTTCGATGAATTTGCTCGCTTCGAGCCCCAAATCTTCGTATTTATCCATGTTCAGGGATTCAAACCGCTACAGCGAATGTATACAAAGTAAAGTCAAAGTCTCCTAAAATATCTTCAGCTGTTCTGAGAGAAGAAGTCACTTCATTGTGTCCATGGTGAAAAGTGAAAACGCTAACTCACCAAAGTCTGAGGACTAACTGTACTGCTTATATCCACTCACTGCACGAAAAAAGACAGAAAGACAAAAACCAGGCGAAAAGGGTGAAAGAGAATCCTCGTGAGAAGCGGTTAGGGAAGGAAGAGCCGAGTGTGAGTGGAGAGAGCTCAGTGTGAAGGCTGTGCAGTCGGAGTGACTGAGTCCAGTCCTGCGCTTCATCTGAACTGAAACCCACTCAGGATGCTGTCCGCTTTTCACCACAGGCAAGTGAGTGAGAGCAGCTCAGACCTCTTCCACACTCCCAGAGTCTCACTTCAGACTCCTGTGAGACTGAAGCCTGACTATAATCTCATCTAATTTTACTCCAGAACATTCCGCTTCTCATAAAACACAGCACACAATCACACACGAGCACTAAGCCCCAACACGCGCCTTCCAACTTTTTATACTGGATGGAGCCCACAACTCTCGCGCGCTTTGGTTTTTAGTTAAAGGCACAGTACACTGAAAACGTCAAGCGGTAGACAGTCAGCACGTGCGCGCTCACACAGACACACACACACACAAGCACTCACGCACACACACACACACCTTCCTGTCCTTGTGAGGACCTTCCACTTATATAATTATTAATGCAGTTAATTAATGCATTACTACATCTAAACCTAACCCCTAAAACACTGCACCCCTCCTCCCCCCCCCACAAACACACACACACACACACACACACACACACACACACACACCTAACTGTCCTTGTGAGGACCTTCCACTGACATAATTATTAATGCAGTTAATTAATGCTCTACTACACCTAACCCTAACCCCTAAAACACTGCCCCCCCCCCACCCCCAAATACACACACACACACACACACACACACACACACACACACACACACACCTAACTGTCCTTGTGAGGACCTTCCACTGACATAATTATTAATGCAGTTAATTAATGCTCTACTACACCTAACCCTACCCCTTAAAACACTGCCCCCCCAAACACACACACACACACACACACACCTAACTGTCCTTGTGAGGACCTTCCAATGACAATTATTAATGCAGTTAATTAATGCTCTATTACACCTAAACCTAACCCCTAAAGCTGAAGTTTTGTAACCCCCATCACTCACAAACACACACACACACACACACACACAAATGAATTAATGAATAATGTTCGTTTAGCCTGTTTTTTATGTAATGCATTTTTATAACAGATTAATAGTCACATTCATTTATATACGGCATTAATTCTTTTTTAACATTATTATTCGGATCCCATTTCAACCCCTTTAGGCATTTATGTTATGTACACTTTAGACTGTCTTTAACCCCAAAATCATTTGATCGGTACGTGGTTCCTTTTCGTTTTGTAAAAATATCTTGCCCTCCACTGTAGATGGGCAGTGATACTCTCTACCTCATCTATTTAAAATGGACACTGTACATTAAGTTTAGCTACTAGCCTGCACTAAAAAATACAATATGCATGCAGTTTGAACTTTTTTTTCTATGAGCATAGTGATGATTTGGTTCTAAACACACTATTGATATTATAAAACAAAACCCTTCTAAGGGGAAAAGGTGCTGTGAAGAATTTGATCATGAACCCACATACTTAAACTAAAACAACCAAATCCACTGAAGTTGGGAATATGTTGTGATGCAATACTTAGATGTATACTTAAGACACAGTAACACATTTCACTTGTTCAGTGCCCTTTTCTAGCAGTTAGTGAGCCAGCAGTCTGTTTTCTTATTATGCCTTCTCATTGAGCAATAAAGTATCAGTGTAGGCGGCGTGCAACAGCCAAATAACCCAACATAGATGTGACTCCATCAAAATAATCCTTGCGTTTTTTTTTCCCCCACACCCAGCTGTGGGAAAAGACTAGCCATGACATAGTGACTGAGTAAAATGGCCCTGCCTTGTCCTTTATCCCAGTAGCCTGAAAACTCTGTTATAAAGACTTCAAGGAAGCCTACAGACTATGAATCACGCAGCTATGCACACTGTGCCTGAAATGTTTCAAAACTACTGAGTGGATATAATGATACCTTACAGCTATTGGTTGTATAACTCACAACAACTTTAAGGTTTTATAGAACGTGGTTCATGATCAAGCTAAATGCAGTAAATTATAAGAAAGGCTACTAAGGTTACATATCTCACTTCAAAACCACCACACAAGAGAAAAAGTCCAGGAAAAGCCCGAATTTGTGCTCTGTAAATGAAAAGAATTGATAGAAATACAAGCAAAACAGTGGAAGACTGCGTGAGTAGGAGAGGCAGGTGGCAAATAACAGCTTCAGTCCACGTGTCCCTGGTTTCACCCCAGCCCCGTGTGCCGTGTGTGAGAAAACACACACCGCTCCAGCTGCGAGCCACACATTCCACCACAGCTACACTATCTGCTGAGTGAAGGAGTGGAATGCTCGTCCGTGGTAAAAACACACTCTAGAGTGGCCCAATACACTAATGGATACACCAGACCAAACAATTATAAACTCAGTGATCCCCTTCAGACTGAGCATATGTAAGAGCATAAAGATAAGGCTATAAAGCAGCCATTATTAGGTTAATTCATTTAAGTTTATTTCTAAAATCTATTCATAATTAGCTACTCCAAACTGCATACATGTATTCTGTAACTACTTTATGGGTATGTGCTTTATGGTTACATACAGTATATATACTTATAAATGTATATTTTTAGTATGTAAACGTCTTGATTTTCTATCTCGCTGTTGTCCTGATTGTGGAAGATCTATGACAGCAGGTCTTGTGAGTGCTAATGTGAAACACAAGAGATGGACAGAGTGCCAATGGAAAGGATTAGGGAAACTACGCTCCTCCCAACTAAAACAAAGATGGCTGAGTCAAACTGCTAAACATATTTTGCACATATCAATTAAAAAAAACCACATATGATATTGCTGTAATTAAATTTTTTTTTTTTTAATTAATTGCTTTCCCCACACAAATGTCTCTATAATATTGTTATGGAATCCAATTAGCACAGGTGTGAACATGAACCAGTGGTATCTGTGAAAACAGAGTGTGATATGTTCAATCAGTGACATAATTGCTACTTGTCAAAATATTGCCTAAACCCAAAGACATAACAGCATTCCCAAAATCCAGTCTGGTAATTACACTGTTTTGCACAGATCAATATTTCCCTGTTGCAACATGCCTACTTCAGCGCAAAGACTGTATTAATTAGTCGAGTGTATACACCTTTAGCATATGGGTAGAGGACAATGTGATGGAAATGGAAATGATAGCATGGCATAATAGTGATTACAATAATGATGTAACAGGTTTAAAGAGAAATATTTTTAGTTTAACACTATGAAATGCATTTCTTCAAGGCAATTTTTAACTGCTGCATTTGATAATTAAAGCAAAACAAGCAAAACAAGCAATTGAAAAGAAGTTGGCTAAATGAAATCCTTAACACAGAAACAGATACTGAAAACTGATTCATGTTTTATCCTGGTCAGGGTCAGAGTGGAGCCAGGACTCGAACTCGCAGCCTTAACCACACATATAAACACACACACACACACACACACACACATAAATAAACATATATACATGTAAGCAACTAATCAATGTAAAGCACCTAATAAATGTCATAAATAAAAGTGTACAGTTCCCACATTGTGGGTTTCCATGAATGATATAGAGCTCCCTCAACTCCTAAAACCCAGTTTAAGATAATGAAGCAAGTGAGGCAGACGTCTAGTTTGAAACCTGCCCCTTTAGAGTACTGAAATCCTCCGAGAATAACATTAGCACATAACTGGAACTTCCAAAGAAACTGGAATCCTGCTCCTAGTCTCAGAAAATACTGATAAACCTCATAGTACCAAAAGGCAAAACTGATCTAGAAACAGCAGTCACTAACTTGGACACAGGATAAACAGAAACTAAAATAGGAACTTGAGATTCAGGGAACACCTGCAAAAGGTGAAAAGGGGAATGAAAATGCTTCCTTTACAGAAATGAAAGTGATAACATTCAACAAAGGGGAGCATACATGTATAAATATCTTAGGATATAATAAATATAATTCTGCAAGAAGTGTTGGTCATTGTCATTTCAGATTTCCTGTCTTGTCAGAGTATTCAAAGGCAAGAGCCAGCAGATATGAGGAATGGAAAAGTGCCTGTTTATTTTATTTAGTTTCTTCATGTTATTCAGTAGCAATAAATCAGAGAGTCACTGTGATGTTCCCATGGAACACTGGGGAAGGAATATTTTTCAGAGCATGTAGATCTGATTGTCAGAATAAGTAATGTGCGGTTTGAGAACGACATCTGGCTGTGTTAAAGAATAAACCCAAACAATAGACATACTGTCTGATTCTGAAACACCCCCTGGACTCCAATACCCAGGAGGCCTAGCTCCTCTTGCAACATGAAAGAGGGGCTTTATGTCTTTACTCAGATTTTGTCCTTCTTTTGTTGCTCAAAGGCCAAGTAAATCACTCCCTGATTCTGTGGATGAAGTTAGGAAACTCAAGAGAGACGGCTGTCTCCCATTTGGCATGGTGGTAATGCCCACTGGAGCCAACAGGAAGGGGAAGATAGGGACACAGAGTTAAATTGCTGCTGCAATGTGATGACTGTGCTCTCTCCAAAAAGAACTGCTGATGGACTTTCACAAAGTACACAAACAGGAACCCAGCTGACCTGCAAGCCAACGTCATGTGTCTGTTCAAATATCTGTTGTGCAAATGCCGCTCATGTGGTGCATGATGCTGGAAAAAAAAATGCATTATGGGTTTCAAATAATTTGACACATAAAATCAGATATGTATTGTCTTGCAAAGATGACAAGGCTTTTTTGAGTTAGACCTTGAGAGATTTTTGAAATATATATATATATATCTCCTGATTAAAATGGTTTATGTAAAACTGTATGTATGCTAATAAAGCAATGTGTTTCACTCAGGCAGAAAAACATTAATAAAATTAAAGACTGTGATGATCCCAAAACTGCCTCCATAACACAGGCTTCTAGGCCACAGTACAAAAACAACTGAATCAGCATTTAGTCTCAGATCAGTATCCATCTCTTTGAAAGAAAATAAGGGAAAAGAACAAGTCTAGACCTACCAAATATAACTCATTGATCCAAAGAGGACAGAATGAGTCACCTAGAGCTCAGCTGTCATTGCCTCTAGTCACAAGCACTAGCAGGAGTCTAAGAGCACAGCAGCCTCTCCATCTCTTCATCTTTCTATTATTGGGAAAGGATGGGATAGTGGAAAGGTTGGGTGTCTGTTAGGGATTAGCAGTTCTATTAGACATCCTTCATCATTAGGTGGCGTGTGTAACTATATCCTGGAAAATGGCTGCCAAAAATCTATGGGTTACAGTTAAAGGTGAAAAAAAAAGGGGAGGCACAATGGGTGGAAATTTAATATCTCTCATCAGGTTGACAGACATCTTTTTTTTCAGTCAACAGAAGGTTATCAGGCCAAGAGGATAATCTGTAAAAAATAGTCTTTATTCAGTGTCTTTTATTTAAAAACAGATAGGTGCATCATTCTCCATCCACTCTTCTGTCAAAGTGCAAAGGCCTTGTCTCCTCAGTTTGTCTGGAGATCTTGAATGACAGCTCATTTGACCATTTACATACAGGAAAAGCACAATGGTCTCTCTCTCTCTCTCTCTCTCACACACAGTTCATTCTTCTACCAGGAAGTTGATGAGAGCAGTCCTGGGAGAGAGGATGGCTTTCTTAATGACACGGTCAGCAAGGAGCTTCACGCCCAATGGGCTGCCCAGTACTAGCTCTCGCACCTTCTCAGCATCCTGAGCCACCTGGCGAGGCACAGTAACACTCCCACATGCCTTATTGTTAATCTGAGGAGGGAAGAAAAGAGAGCCCTGAGATTAAGAATTTAAAGAAACAACAGACACTTAAGTGCTTATAAAGCAGGGCACAATGTTATCAATGAGAATAAACAAATCCCAGCAAGCCAGATATAATAAAAAAAATAATTTCTGATGACAAATACATTGGTAATTCTATGTCTAGTAGCAGTATATAAAGCTGGCTTGCATTATTATCTTAATGATGATTTGCCATTTATCAAAAAGGCTTGAATCTACTTACAGTCAGGTCCATCAGTATTTAGACAGTGACACAATTTTCATAATTTTGCCTCTGTACACCACTACAGTGGATTTGAAATGAAGCAATCAAGATGTGATTGAAGTGTAGAATCTCAGCTTTAATTCAAGGGGTTTAACATATAAAAAAAAAATATTTTAAAAATACTTTAAAAATAATTTAAAAATATTGCATTAATCGTTTAGGAATTATAGCCATTTTTCACATAATCCCTCCATTTTTACAGCCTCAAAAGTAATTGGGCAAACTACCAGTTATAAATATAAGGATTATTTTTAATACTTGGATGCAAATCCTTTGCAGTCAATAACTGCCTGAAGTCTGGAACCCATAGACATCACCAAATGCTGAATTTCCTCCCTCGAGAAGCTTTGCCAGGCCTTTACTTCAGCTGCCTTCAGTTGCTGTTTGTTTGTGGGTCTTTCTGCCTTCAGTTTTGTCTTCAGTAAGTGAAAAGCAGCTCAGTTGCGTTGAGTTCAAGTGACTGACTCTGCCATTTAAGAACATTCCATTTCTTTGCCTTAAGAAGCTTTTCATTTGCTTTTGCGGTATGTTTTGGGTTATTATCCATCTGTACTATGAAGCGCCATCCTATAAGTTTTGCAGCATTTGACTGAATCAGAGCACAAAGTATAGCTACTTCAGAATTCATCCTGCTCCTTCTATCAGCAGTTACATCATCAATAAACACCAGTGACCCAGTTCCACTGGCAGCCATACATGCCCATGCCATAACACTGCCTCCACATGTCTGACAGATGATGTGGTTTGCTTTGGATCATGAGCTTTTCCTTTCTATCTCCATATTCTTCTCTTTCCATAATTCTGATACAAGTTAGTTTTGATTTCATCTGTCCAAAGAATCTTGTTCCAGAACTGGGCAGGGTTTTTTAGATGCTTTCTGCTTCTGTTTTATCTGATAGGTCTGTTTTATTTTTTCAGCCTAATGATGGTCTCCTTCACTTGCATTGATACCTTGTTGGACCGCATATTGAGAGTTCCCATGACCAGCTACCAAATGCAAATTCAACGCTTGGAGTCAACTCCAGATCTTTTATCTCCTTTTTCATTTGTCCAATTACTTTTGAACCTGTGAAATTGGAGGGACTATGTAAAAATGGCTGTAATTCCTAAACAGTTAATGCAATATTTTTTTGTTAAACCCCTTGAATTAAAGCTGAAATTTTACACTTCAACCACTTCTTGACTGCTTCATTTTAAATTGTGGTGGTGTACAGAGGCGAAAAAAAGTACGAAAATTAAGTCATTGTTCAAATACTTATGGAACTGGCTGTAGACTTACTAAACATTCAAAATCACATAGATGACTAAAACTTCATAGGCAGTTCGCGATCTTGTAATCATATTGAGATCTCTCTATCTGACAATTTTGTGATTTTCAGATATAAGCCATAGAGTTTTTTGTTTGGACACTCATCATTTTGATTAATATTTTAGAACTTTAAAATATCAAGATCTCAAAATGCAAATTCTTGCAATGTCAATTTTTGTTTCTTTAGATTAGTACAAGTCTAAAGTTCTTAAAAAAGGAACATTTTCAGTAAAATCCCCTGAAGTTGAAGAGGAATGAGCAAACAATCAGCCTCTGTTCCTCATATGGTCCCTGCATCTGCCAAGATCAAGTGAGACCGCTTGAATTTTGATAAAATCTTCCCGCGTGTGTGTGTGGGTACGATTCAGCCACAGAAGCCACCCCGCTCTGTGGGAGAAACCCAGTCCTGTCATTAAAGGGCATGAACTTCTTTAACTTCTGCAACTAGGCAGGGGATTCCCAAAATATAGCAGTATGCACACCCATAAGCCCACAAAGCCAGCTCACCTCACCAGTAAGTTTCGACAGGGCAGAGCCAGGGGGTGGAGGACACTTCCACATGCACACACAGGATTAGAAAAGATAGTGTGAGAAACTACAGTAGGCTTTTAATAAACTAGAGTCCTGGATACACAACTTTTATATAAAGCAGGGCCCACTTATATAAATATGGAGCTAGAGAGAGAGTGTGTGTGAGAGAGAGAGAGAGAGAGAGAGAGAGAGGGTGGCAGGGAGAGAGATAGAAACTCAGAGAGAGAGAGAGAGAGAGAGAGAGAGAGAGAGAGAGAGAGAGAATGGGTGGCAGGGAGAGAGATAGAAACTCAGAGAGAGAGAGAGAGAGAGAGGGTGGCAGGGAGAGAGAGAGAGAGAGAGAGAGAGAGAGAGAGAGAGAAAACGGGTGGCAGGGAGAGAGATAGAAACTCAGAGAGAGAGAAAGAGTGTGTGTCTGCGCATGTGAGAGAGATTGAGAGGGAGCCAGAAAGAGCATTGATCTGCTTAATGGTGTGTGAAGATGAAAGACAGGTGCTCTCTCAATATTTATTTTCCTTGCTGTCTGCTAAGACAACATTTGCACCATTCAGGGTGGCTCCATGCAGAAGTGCAGCTATGATCTAACATCTAACAGGTTCACTGAATAAAGCTGACATCTAAATTCCACACATCTATCATATTTAAAGTTACATGTGGGTGGCGTATATATATATATATATATATATATATATATATATATATATATATATATATATATATATATATATATATATACACACACACACATACAACACTCACAATCACTCATTTATTAGGAACATCAATTTATTCATGCAATCAGCCATCATGTGGCAGCATTACAATGCATAAAGCCATGCAGATACGGGCCAGCAGCTCTGGGTAATGTTCACAACAACCATCAGAATGGGGAAAAAAAATGTGATCTCAGTGACCGTGGCATGATTGTTGGTGCCAGACAGGCTGGTTTGAGTAAATCTCCTGGGATTTTCACGCACAACAGTCTCTAGAGTTTACTTAGAAAGAAGCAATAAAGAAAAAACACTCAGTGAGTAAGTTCTGCGAACGGAAATGCCTCGTTGATGAGAGTTCAATAGAGAATGGCCAGACTGGTTCGAGCTGACAGAAAGGCTCCAGTAACTCAGTCACCGGATCTGAATCCAGCAGAACACCGTTGGGATGTGGCAGAACGGGAGATTCACAGCATGAAAATGCACCTGAAAAATCTGCAGGAATTGCGTGATGCATTCATGTCAACATGGACCAGAATCTCAAAGGAATGTTTCCAACATCTTGTGGAATCCATACCACGAAGAATTAAGGCTATTTTGAGAGCAAAGGGAGGCCGTAATAAAGTGCTTAGTGAGTGTATATACACCCATCAGCCATAAAATTAAAACCACTGACAGGTGAAGTGAGTAACATTGATTATTTTGTTACAATGGCACCTGTCAAAGGGTGGGATATATTAGGCAGCAACTGAACAGTCAGTTCTCAAAGTTGATGTGTTGGAAGCAGGAAAAAAGCAAGCATAAGGACCCGAGCAACTTTGACAAGGGCCAAACTTCAGGCCCAAACGACAGGTCTTGTGGGGTGTTCCCAGTATACAGTGGCTAGCACCTACCAAAAATGGTCTGAGGAATTTGACAAAGAGTTCCTAATTCCTCAGATCTAAATCCGATTGAGCATCTGTGGGATGTGCTGGACAAACAAGTCCAATCCATGGAGGCCCCACCTCGCAACTTACAGGACTTCAGTAATACTTCAGTACAAGATGTCTCGGTGCCAGATGCCACAGTACATCTACAAAGGTCTTTTGGAGTCCATGCCTCGATAGGTCAGAGCCGTTTTGGCAGCACAAGGGAAGCTACACAATATTAGGCAGGTGGTTTTAATGTTATGGCTGATCCTTATGTGTATGTGTGTGTGTGTGTGTGTGTGTGTGTGTGTGTGCGCACGCATGTGCGTGTGTGATACACACATGCATACATAGTGAAGTTCTTTCATATCCTGGCAGCTTTAACCTCCAGTGTCTCTGGAAAATGCACAGCATTCAACCAATCAGAACAATGAGGCATCTTTACTCACCTCACCTGTCAATCACTGACAGCTGAAATAATACCTTAGCTGAATAAAATCACGTGAAAATGTAAGCTGGTGAATTATGTAAAGTCAATATTAGGCTGAGAAGTTCATATATAACCACTGGGTGATATACCTACTGAGCATTTATGAAGAACTTCTGATCTCTGACTCACTCAGCCTCCACAGTAAAAATTCGTTTATGCACACATCATCATGTGACTTCTAGGTTTAAACTGCAGCATAGGAGTTCATTTATCTGTCTCTGGAGTATACAAAACAAGCTATTGCTACTGTTCAACCATCAAAGTGAATCAAAGGCCAAGCCCTTCTACCCACCCTCCCACCCAGATTAATTACAGACATGCTATAAGAAGACACACTGGGCTCGTTAGGGGGAGACAGATTCACTTCCTGCATTCCGGCACACTCTCTAGAGGATCACAAACACTCATGTTCCTAAGTTAACACGGAGAGATTCAGTAGGCTTTTGAAGACAGAAGATCATTCATACTGAGCAGCCTGGGGATTGCACCTGTCAGTTCTGCTTAACGTATATATATAATGTACGCACTGTTCTGTAATATATCAAGTCTCCTTTTCTGTAATATATGTAATATGTAATATATTGTATATATTACAGAACAGGAGACTTGATAAGCAGGAATTCACTTTATAACAAGGTCTGTTACTGTAAACTATCATACTGTAAACATACTTATAGATATTTTATTTTAGTTAAGTATTCGCAGTGCGGAAACATTACAGACACTGGGTGTGTGATGTCCGTGTGTCTCACCCGTACAGACACCTCGAGTGTGTCAGGAGTCTGCAGGTACTCTGGGTCCACAGTGGGCCAGCGCTGCTGCAGCACATCTCCAGTCCCAAAGAGTGCAGGGTCGAGAGGGTTTCTCACCCGAGACAACCCTGAGAGCAAGAGAAAGAGAGAGAGAGACATTTAGTCTATTACAAAGAGGCAATAATAATAATAATAACAATAATAATAATAATAATAATAATAATAATGGTTATTCTTATTTTCTTTCTTTAGTTTTTACAAACTTTATATTGTCTTTACACTGTATTTATATTATATTGACACACTCACTAACCCAAGCTTTGTCCAAAAAATAAAAATGTACTACGTAATATAATAAGGTTAGTGTTTCTGTTTATTTTGTTCAAATCCAGGCTGTTGAGAAAGGCACTGTAAAAAAAAAAAAAAAAAAAAAAAAAAAAAAAAAAAAACTTCCACTGCTTTGGAATGGGTTTGAAAGACAGTACTGATAGAAGGTGAGTGATAGCACTCAGTTCTCGTGTATGCAGCCTGTGATTCAATTTACACTGAGAAGCACAGGGGTCAGTTGGCAAGGCCCTCTCTCCTGGGACATGGTAAATTTAGCAGTCTCTCTATGACCCACACCATTCCTCCAGGAAGGATATGTGTTTCCGCTAAACTTTGTCCTAGTGTGTTTGTGTGCGACTACATTTTAGGGGGAAAATGGTGCTCGTATGTAACTTTTTTATTTTAAATGGAATAATGAGAAATGATGCTCTCACTACACAGCTTGTCTTTCTGAGTTTTATTACATGGTCCCATAACATTTATAAACATTGAGATACATGCACATCATCTCCCCCCCACATACTTCCTGTCTCTCCATTACAAGCATTCCTTGGAGTTATCAGCTAGGGAATGGGGATGTGTCCACGCAGAGAAGCTCAAACCTTCTGTCCAATGTACATGTGCGACAATAGCTGGATGTGCTGGACAGTTATTTCCCCTCTTTCTTCCGGTGTTTTCCACAGCTCATAACTCTTGAGCAGGTTGTCTCTTTGCCAAACAATCTACACATTTCTGTTTTTTGTGTAATGGGTTATTTGGGCTGACTCCACAAATGTTCCTTGAGTTCTACATAATACTAATGTTGGGTACACACACACACTTGCATAAGTATCACCCCACTGAACTTTACCATAGTTTGTGTTACAGCCTGTAACTGAAGTGAGAGAAAATCAATACGGTTTGCAAAATTATTTTGAAATAAAAACGTAAAAGTTGTAATTGCAAAAGTATTCAAAGTGTTGCTGTGAAACCCCTAAAGTAGTTCTCATGCAACCAGTTGTTATGATAAATTGTTCAACGGAGTTCACCTGTGAGCAGTTAAAGTGTCATGTCTTCTCTATATACACACCTGTTCCTCGAAAGAGTTTGTTAAACAATAGCAGCATGAAGATCAAAGAGCTACCAAAACAAGCCCATAACAATGTTCTGGAAAAGTATCAGTCAGGGTTTGGTAATAACAAAAATCCCAAACTTCGCACATCCCATGGAGCACCATTAAATCCATTATTAAAAATGGAAAGAAAATCACATTCCTGAGGACAATCGGCAAAAGTCACTTACCAGGTACGGAGAACATTAGTCAGAGAAGCAACCAATGGATTTTACACCAACGGGGGTGAAAACTTATGCAATCACAACTTTTACGCTTTTATTTGTAAATAATTTGGCAAACTATATTAATTCCTCCCACTTCAGTAGTGTGGGCTGTTTTGTGTCAATACAATCCCCTCCGAAAGTATTGTTTTTGCTATACAATGAAGACAATTAGGTTTGAGATCAAAAGGTGAATGAGTCGATACATCAGAATTTCAACTTTCATTTCCTGATATTTACAACTAGATGTGTTAAACAACTTACAACATGCATACAGTCTGTACACAGTACATATAACAATGAACAATTAGCCTGTAATAGGTCACCCCTCCGTATCCTCTCCTCTATTTCCATATTATATTTAGCTATTTATTAATCGTATATCTCTTAATGTTCTAATTTTTCATTTAAGTTTTTTTTAATTGAATGCTACATCTTTTGTCATTTATTCTTTTACTGACATTTTTCCTACTACTGTCATTTTGTAAAGCACTTTGAACTGCTTTTTGCATGAAAGGTGCTATATAAATAAAGATTCTTCTTCTTATCCTTATTATAATTATTATTATTATTATTATTATTATTATTATAACATACTACCATGTGGCAGGTATAAAAATGCTGAGCAGGCCTCAGTTTTGGACAAAAATATGGAAAGGAAATGGTCTAAGTGACTTTGGAACAGCGTTCAATATTGTTGCAAGGACGCCAGTTTAAAGCCTGCCCGTGATTTCAATAGGAACTCTGACTAAAGTGGCATCTGCATTTAGATCTATTGGTAAGGCATCAGGAAATTGTGGTCAAAAGTGCACTTCAATGACTGTGATGCTTGTGCAGTATGTAATGAAAAACAACTGTTCTTCAGGTGACTGAGAATGTCAATACAGGGCATGATCTACATTCAGCAAGAACAAGAAGTTCTTCAGTAAGAACAGTCTGTCCACAACTGCAAAAAGAGGGATATTAAAGTAGGATTTAAAGGTTAAGTAGTGTAAAAACCACAGGCACTTCTTTACAGACACGTGGAAAAAGTGATATAGTCAGACGAGTTATCTTTCTCCATACTGTTGACACCTGGGTGAATGCACGTGTGGTGTACAACAAGAGAACCGTACAGGGCTGAAGGTGTGACCCATACAGTGAGGGAATCCGGTGGCTCTGTTATGCTCTGGAGACATTTTGCTTGCATGATTAGGGTCCACTTGTCCACTTACTGCATAAGGAACGGTCACTGCAAATCAACAAATTTATTCTGACTGATCACCTTTATCCTATGATAAAACATTTCTATCCTGATGGGAGTGTTTTGCAGGACCACAATGTCCCAATACAAAAAGCTCACTGAATTGTTTGATGAGTGTGAAAATGGTGTAAATCACATGCTATGGCTTTCATAGTTACCAGATCTCAACTGATGAACACCTGTGGGAGGTTTTGGACTTATGTGTTAGACAGTGCTCTCTATCAGTATCATCAAAACGTCAAAATTTGGAAGAATGCTTTTCATCCTTCCAGTACATCCAGAGATCTGTAGATTTGACACTGAGGCACATTGAAGATGTTACTAATGTTCATTTTGTCCAATAATTTGTCATGTTAAAAAAATATATCAATATATGTATTGTACACAGTATCAATATATGTAAGCAGGTCAGCAGGGAACATCTGACAATGGAATATGAAAACACACACACGCACACAGTTGTATTTCCAACATAGTTGAGGGCGTTGGAATGTTTTGGAATTAGATCAGTTGCCACATCAGCACACACCCAGGAGGATTAAATCCACCCACACTTAATTTCCCTGTTTAATCCTTTGCAAATCTGGTATTAAAATGAACCACTGACCCATGTGGCATTCAGAATAACAAGGGCTGCTAGCAAGTTCCATGTAAATTATACCTGGGATTAAAATGCATGCATATTTCTTAGAGAACGGTAATGAATAAAATCTTTTTATAAATTTATGAATACTTCTAAAATCTTTTTTTTTTTCTCTCTTTCTCTCAAATCAGCTCCCACGTACCTGCCCAAAGCTCAGAGGTCAGGTGAGGGGCCATGGGTGCAGCCATCACACACAGCGAGACTAGGGCCTGCTCAAATTCCACACTGTGCAGAACCACACGAGGAGACGCTTGCTATAGCACAGAATAGAGATGAAATTAAAAACACACTCACAGGTGTAAGCAGGGAGGATGAAACATCATCATTATATCCGTTTGTGGCTGTGGATTATCAACATGCACCACTTCCTTTGCATTGTAAACCCAAATAAGAGACACACTAAGGCATAAACTTATAGATTTGAAAGACCATATTTGCAAACATAAGATAATACACATCATATGATGCAGTGAGGAATGCACAGCAGTCGTCCCATATGTGCACAGCCTAATTTCTTCAGGACAGGGTTTTGTTAAGATGGAACAGCCATGGCTGATTAAAGGGGAGATCTGCAACTCACCATATACTTAGAAATGTCATCAGAGTATCTTTATATGCATATGATTCATCTACATGTGTTTTCTAGCCTCTATAATGAGTGGATAAGTGACTCAGTTACCCGGACTTACTACCACCAAACAAGAAAAAATAAATATTGTAATTAGAATGCGGCCAGTGAAATCAGCTATCATGTGCAATTTATGGCAGTGAAAACCACTCAAGTTCCCTAAAATCTGTTTCGATGTTAATACACCTCTGTCTATACCGAATGGCCTATTGTAATCGCAATAAAAATACCATCAGACATCTGCAAACCCTCAGAGGTAAACAAATATAATAACAGAAGACAAGTAACTTTTTATATCGTCTGCCTTTGCATTTTGAAAAATGCTGGCTCTCATATTTTATATATGGAATAGAAAAAAAAAAGAAATCACATGGTGATATGATGTCCAAAGTTGATTATTTTCCTATAACGGCATGTCATGAAGTGTTTTAATCATCTTGTACCACAATTACAAACTTTTCTTTTATAATGAACAAATTGTCATACTTTGAACAGTTTACAGTTATGTTTAATGTTGTGAAACATCCACGAGTCAAGTCAGTTGACACTTATGTCAAAACTTCAAGAGAGTGGAAAAAAACCTTCCCTGTTTTCCACTCTCTTGAGGTTAATCAGCCAAAAAAACCCTAAACACACTTTTTCCTTTTTCATTTTACAGAGAAACTGTGAAGTTCAAAGTGATCTGTGCTGTTCTGGAAAATTCTATAACAGCACAGAGAACTTTATATTCTGTAACTATATAACCATAAACCCAGTCATACTTTCAGTTTTTTTAGCTTAGGCGTGTCTTAATAGATTTTGACAAAATTGACAAAACTGATTTGTGTACTTTGACTGGTCTCTTCACTGAAAGGAATTAATCATTATCAAATCATTAATCAATATATAGAGCACTACCAGATGTGGTCATGCTTGTCTGTGGATGGGCACAAACATCTGTCAGAATGTATAAACCTATTATTTCTCTTATGGTTCTGTTTGTGAAACAATTGCTATAATATCACACCACACCAAAGCAGGCTTAATAAAATAACTCTGTATGATGTTTTTAGTAAATGAGTTTAATATGTGTGTAAAACTCTACAGAAAGGATGAATGTGCATGGAAGACTCACTGAGAGTGTGTTGGTCAGGCCCATCAACCGCGAGATTGCCGCATTCAACAGGAAGTCTTCTGTCAAGTGAGTGGTGACCTGACAACCAAACACATTAGTACACAAAAAATCTATTTTAGTTTCACTTCAACCCCATATCTTTTGTTCTCTTATTCTTTTGTCTCGTTTTATACGAGTTATGACTTATGAGACAGATAATTTCTACCTTCTTCAGCACATTTGTTAAAGTGTGGATTTAAGCCAACAAAGCTCAGCAGATTTAAACATAAAAATGACTTTCAGTTAAAAATTAATGCAAATTTGAAGGAGAGTGAAAGGCAGACTAGAAGAATAACATAATTTCTGTGTCCTAGTGATGTTCTTCTGCTAGAGATATTTCAGCTAATGAAAGGGCGCAGAGAATGTGAACATTATTCCTCTAATCCAGCTGGAAAGAATGGGGCCCTGAGGGTGAATGTTTTTTCCACCAGAAGTTAGGAATCTTATGATGATCTGAGAGCAGTGTGGTGTCTTCTCTTATGCTGATTAAGGTTAAGGTTTGGGTTAGGGGAATTGATTCTACATCAGCTGTAGAGAGCTGCAGGTACTTACAGACGTCCTTCATGCTAGAAAGCATGTGATTGATGGCAGAGGATTTTCAACAACAAGAATGAAAGGGAGACAGTGTGGCTTAGAGGCTCTGGTTGGTTCGAGCACAGGCCAGGCCTCTCAACCAACCCGGGCCTCTGGAGGAATCAATCCCAGCCTGAGCTATCAGAAGCTATTTATACTGCACTAAAGTATCATCTTCTCAATTTAACATCCTTTCCCTACACCTTTTCTGTTAATTTCTAAGGAATTAAGATGGATCAGGTTGCTTTTCATAGATGAACAAAAAAAAAAAAAAAAAAGGGTGGTAATGGTGACAGTCTGTGTCTTCTGCTAAATGATTCTGTCGTCCCTTCTTAATCATTCAACGCACATAGACCCACATATACCCTCACACTGGCGACACCAAGTGGTCAAAGTGTGCAAGCAAAAGAAGAATTGTATCAGTGCTATATTATGATATAGTAGAATGTACTATATTAATTATCATTATAATCATATAATCATAATCAGTATAAGTACTTCCTCTGACCTGAGCAATGGATTGATTTTTGTTTTCCCAGATCTTCCGGGCCTCTAAGCGCTCTTTCTTGTTGAGGACAGAGGGGTTGGGGGTGTCGCTGCCCTCACGAGCCTCTCTCAGCTTAGTGATGAGCCCCCAGAGACGAGACTGCCAACGCAGCACACCTGGGAGAGCGTCAGCTACACACACACACACACACACACACACACACAATCAGTGCAACATACCTCTCTTTGAATCACAGTCACATTACTACACTATTTGTTACGTTTGCACTGTAAGCTCTTTTTCACAAATGTCAGTATATTCCTGTGTTTTGCTTCAGTGCTAAGAATGTAGGAAATGAAAATCAAAATTTTGGTGTTCTCTCTCCTTCTTCTTCTTGTTCTTCTTCTTAACAAATTATTACAAAGTTACTAATTGACAAAATTAACAAAACACTGAAGATGAATGAATGAATGAATTCAAAACTGAGGCTGTATGGAGCTTGGAAGCGACGTACAAAGAAAAAAGTATTTGAATAATTTCATATATTTGGATTTTACATATATATATAATATGTGTGTGTGTGTGTGTGTATATATATATATATATATATATATATATATATATATATATATATATATATACACACACACACACACACACACATATTTCTTCCTTTGTTTTGAAATTGTTAGGGGTAAGATTTCAGATTTAAAAAAATCAGAACAATAAGATTTTGGAATTTAAATATTCAGAACCCTAAATACAAAATATTAGTCAATTCAGGTGTATTTTGTTACACTTTTTATATTTATTTACATGCTAACATATTGTTAACATAACTTACGGTTTATTCATGCTGAAGTTATTATTTGTCATTTGTTATTATATGTTATGAATTTTCAAAAATATACAGTATGCAATATCTGAATATATGTAACAGTGTTTCTATAATCATCAAACAATTTCAAAGCTATCTTAAAAAAGTGATACCCAATATTGTCATTAGTCTGACTAATTTCTTTATTAAATGTTTCTGTAAACAAAAGCCAACCAGCAGGTAGGCATACATTGTGTCAATAAATGGGACTGCTTTGGGGAGGGAGAAAGCTTTGTAAACATTTTAATAGCAAATGCAATTCACCTGGCTGCCAGCAGAGGACTCTAAAAAATAGAAACTGCCTCTTTAAAGCATGAAACCTAATCTAGATTTAAGGAAGCTTTCACACATGGATAACACAAGAGTGGGGGACTGCCTCAATTTCAGCTGGAAATTCAGGACGGCTGCTTCTATCCATCTGATTTTCACCCTCTAATAAATAAAACAACTAAACTGATCTGGGAGAAGCTAGGTCTACCCGTATCAAAACAGAGCATTAGAACTTAGAGACAGCTCACTCTTCACGTCCCACAGGATGTCCTGCTCGGGTGGAGCAGCGTAGAGGATGTAGAGGCGCACGGTGTCGATGCCATACTGCTGCACCACTTCCTCAGGGTCTATACCGTTATGTTTGGACTTACTCATCTTCTCCCAGCTCACCTGCAGCTGCTTCCCGCTTTCTCGCTGGACAGGCTCGGAGGCTAGAAGATGGCAAAAACACATGTAAAACAAAAAAAAAGGCTGAGATGAGGCAAACTCTATTCACTGTAGGATTTTTAATCCCTTCTCTAAAAAATTGGGTGCAACCCAAAGGGCCAAACATGTGTAAACTATTACCTCTTCTAAACAAAAGCATAAACCAGTCATCATGTCTGTCCTTACTGACACAGAAAGCTATTTAACAAAATCCCTTTGATACCAATAATACACACAGTCCATACAGAAATTCCCTGTTTACTTGGTTGCCTGGCAACAGTTCAGCCATGTACGATCCCATACTCACCAGAGACAGAGAGAGAAGTACAGAGAGATAGACAGGTGGAAAGATGGAGATTTATACAGCATTTGTCTCGAGTGGTTTCCATGACTAAGCCGACTGCTGTTGAGTTGAGCTGCAGTGAGGCATAATCTATTTTTGACCACAGCAACAAGCAAACCATAACTGGCTGAGATAACAGCAGCTTGAGATATAATGATCACTGAGCACCAGAGTAAAAGCTCTAAACACACACAAACACACACCTGTGAAATCAACATCCTCCTTCTTCAGATACTGCCCGCTCTCAGCCAATCGAAAGGTCTGACCCTTAATAAGGCCCTGCACCAGCAGCTTCTTAAATGGTTCCCTTTAGAAGAAACAAATTGATTGTAAGTGGCTCCAGTCCAACTGAACTTGTATGCTTTATTATTTATTGTATGCCATGCTTTATTGAGATATTGAGACTCTTACTCACTCAACAGTTTGGGCCTCATTTAACAATCCTTTAGTAAAGCTGTGGGTAAATGTTTTCATAATATTTACCGAAACAAAATAAAAATTCCTGTCAGATTTACAAAGTTTCAGTAGGGCTGATTTTCTTTAGACACGCGAGTCGATAAATCCCATTCAGCGCATTTACTGCACAGCTGATTTGCATTTAGTGACGCCCACAAAAGCCCATATCATACAAAGCTAACAATATTAACAGTGAGCTAAAAGTTGTTGCTGTTCTTCTTCTTCTTTCGGCTGCTTCCATTAGGGGTCACCACAGTGGACCGTTACACAGTTTTCACGCCAGACGCCCTTCCTGACGCAACCCTCCCCAATTTTATCCGGGCTTGGGACTGGCACTGGGAGCTGTCTTGTGCAACCCCAGTGGCTAGGGTTGGTTCCCTGGCCGGGAATCGAACCCGGGCTGCGGCGGTGAGAGCACCATGGCCTAACCACTAGCCCTCCACGAGCAAAATGAATTCTTTCTCATCATATGGCAGCATTTCATTCATCCTAATGGCTAGTCATATTTGTCTTAATAAATGGATTTCTTTAGACTGCTTTCTTTCAAGCCAGGGGTGTCTAGTCTTATCCGGAAAGGGCCGGTGCAGGTTTTCATTCCAACAAAGCAGAAGTCACACCTGAGTCTACTGATAGCTGAGATCAACTGATTGAACAGGTGGAATCAGGTGTGGTTTCTGCTTGACTGGAATGAAAACCTGCACCCACACTGGCCCTTTGTGGATAAGACTGGACACTTCTGTTTCAAGCCATTAACATGAAAGAACTAAGTTTCACAAAAATTTTCATAAAAATTCAAGTTAATTAAATTTGACAGCATAATCCATATATAAAATCGCACAAACCCAAGGCAATTAAATGATTTGAAGCCCGTCATTTGAGATTCACATTAGTGAGTCTCATTATACGGAAATTTACATAAACTCAGGAACTTTTGACTGACAGTTCTTTTGAACGAACATTTCTTGCGTAAATCCTTCTGCGAATGATTTATAAATAAATCCGTTCCTATCCAGTTTGACAAATGAGGCCCAATACTGTCAATATGTAACATTTAAATCATTATTTTCCATCAATTCTCTGTATGACCTCAGTATTATCATAGTAAAATTCTTCATCAAACTTAACGTCAGAGTCCCACTACTATGCATTAACCAGAGGTCATTTCTGACTCTTCTCTTATGTCATCTTAAGTGAGTTTTTCCCTTGCCACTGTCATTGTCTTGCTTATTAGATACCTACATTAAGCTGTTTGTCGTTAAAAGTGCTAGACATGAAGTTAACTGCTAAAGTGCTATTATTTTGCCATCCAACTGATGTGAAATCTCAAAGTGCTACGTACTTGTGTGAGACCAAGCCCTGGTCCTTGCAGAAGTGACTGAGGAAACGGGCGTAGTACAGGTGCATGACTGCATGCTCTTTTCCTCCTATATACACATCCACAGGCATCCACTGGTCAGCCAGAGAGCGATCAAAAGGCCTGAAGCAGATAGGACACAGTTAAATTGTGTGATCAGGATATGAACAAATTGTCTGCAAAGATATTTGCCTGCAATTTTTAGACATTACATTGTAAACTAGTGTGTAAAAATGAATGCATATACGGGCCACCACTAGAGGACATCCTTGCATAGCCATCTAGCCACAGAATTCAGAAAGAAGAGAATGTTATACTGGATGAGCAGTTGTGTGCAGTCTAGGTGTGCATCTAAACACTTGAGAGAGCACAACTTTAGATGGATGATAATATCACACTGACACTGATTTCCTGTGGATCTATGTAAAGCAATACTTTTAACATCCATATATTTTGCAATGAGACACTTGAAATCAAACAGACCTCATCGATCTATGCATAATTATACAATATTGAGGTTGAAAAATTAGTGTCAGAAAGCTAACAGCGCAGGTCAGAGCAGGAAATGATGTTCCACTGCTAGCCAATTCTCCTCTTTTGTGAAGATCTTGATATCACCAATGGGTAATGGCTAACAATTTATGATCACCACAAATATATATGTGCATGTGTGGCAGAGACAGAAAACGCAGAGAAAGTGACAGATTGAAAGATGACTTGTCTGAGTGTCTGAGTGGAGGAAATTATATATTTATATAGATCTATTTTTCAGTCAAGCTGCCATATGGCAATTCCTCAAGTGGGGTGCAGTTTGAGGCCCACTTATATTACTTATATGTAAAGGGAAAAAAAATCCAAAGTTTCTTCACATCCACCTATGTGCATATTAAACACTGAAACAGCATTTCTGCCCACAGAGTTTATGGGAAAATCTATCTATCTATAGCTAGAAATAACACCTCATCATCCATTAAAGGTAATTTACATTTTATTTGTACCCTAGAACATTAACTCGGCTGTGTTACCTGAACACATTCACCCCATGAAATATTTGGAATGTTCACTATGAAGCTAGATTAGCTGAATTTCCTGAAGATCATGGGAATGGGAAAAAGAAAAGTAAATTACTATTATTAAGGACATTATATTATGTCCTTAATGTCCTCACTCCATTAGCACTGAAGTTAGATAACCATATACTGTGGATCTGCAAGTTCGATGCTAACCTCAACCCTGTTACTTAAATGTTATAACAGGTTGAAAGAAAGTGATGTGGATGAAAAGAAACTTCATGAACGTTCTTCTTACCTCTCTGAGTTGTGTGGGTCTGTGTATCTGAAATAGTACCAGGCAGAATCCACAAAAGTGTCCATAGTGTCTGTCTCTCTCTGAGCAGGACCTTTACACCTGACATGATAGAGAACTGCGTGTGAAAAGGCAGGGTTGCAATACAGACAAACACCAAAGCATGACTTATAGCCTGAATACAAAACACATCAGTACCCATCAAATATGCAGACTTTTTTTTACATACAGATATTTTATTCCAAGTTAGAATTACACACTCCAGTAAACAGCCTAGCAACTATAGTTTCCAGCCTGAAATTGTTATTAAAAATTAATAAATAGCAATAAGCCAGACAAAAAAACAAACCACAATGGAAAATGTCATCAGGAACCACGGAAATGAAACAGCACTGATATTAGCAGTCTCTTAGTGTTTCATCCGTCTTTTCTACAGGTTGATGCAGACATAACAGAGCAGTAAAAAAAAAGAAATAATAATAAATCAATGTACAGTGGATATAAAAAGTCTACACACCCCTGTTTTTGTGATGTAAAAAAATGAAACCAAGATAAATCATGTGAGAACTTTTTCCGCTCTCAATATGAAATTACAACGTATAAAAATTAAGTGGAAAAAAACAATCAGAAATATTTTAGGGAAAAATAGGAAAAATAAAAAATTTATAACCTATAATTATGCAATAACCTGGTTGCATAATAACTAATACTTTGTTGTAGCACCTTTTGATTATATTACACCACTCAGTCTTTTTGGCTAAGAGTCTATCACATCTTGATTTGGCAATATTTTCCCACACTTTCTTGCAAAAACATTCTTGATCCATCAGATTGTAAATGCATCTCCTGCACACAGCCTGCTTTCAGGTCACCCCACGGATATTTAATTGGATTCAGGTCTGGGCTCTGGCTCGGCCATTCAAAAACATTGATCTACTTTTGGTTAAGGCATTCCTTTGTTGATGGATGTATGCTTTGGGTCATTGTCGTACTAAAAGGTGAAATTCCTTTTCAGCTTACAGCAGATGCCTGAAGGTTGTGCACTAAAAGCGACTGGAATGTGTAGCTATTCATGATTCTGTGCACCTTGATAAAAGCCCCAGTTCTGGCTGAAGAAAAGCAGCCCTAAAGCATGATGCTGCCACCACCTTGCTGCACTGTGGGTATGGTGTTCTTTTGGTGATGTGCTTTTTTTTCACACCAAACATACCTTTTGGAATTAATTTACCTCTTGGAATTGGTCTCATCAGACCACAACACATTTAGCCACATGGTTTGGGATGATTATTTGAGCTTGGATGGTTTTTTGTGAGAAAGGGCTTGTGTCTAGCCACTCTAGACATGTGATGAATATGAGAGATTGTTGTCACATGCAGAGAGTAATCAGTACTTGTCAGATATTCCTGCAGCTCTTTAATGTTACCGTAGGTGTCTTGGCAGCCTCCCTGGTAAGTTTTTTTCTTGTCCTTTTATAAATTTTGGAGGGACGTCCTGTTCTTGGTGATGTCACTGTGGTGCTCCATTTTCTCGGTTTGTTGATGACGGCAAAAACCTGACATTTTAACAGGGGTGTGTAGACTTTTTATATCCACTGTATGTTCAGAGTATAATACTTGGAAACAAAACAAAACAAAAGGAGCACATTGCTTTTATTTTCAGTTTTATAAAATGTCTTCTTAATAAAGATACGCTGCTCATTTTAGCCAGGCTACATAAATCTAAAATCAGTAACAACATCAAATAAAAAAACTATTTCAAACAATAATTATACATTATACTTAATAATAATGAAACTATTGTAAATGCACTGCACTTCATGGAAAGTATACATCACAAAAGTTATCAAATAACATATTTAACCATGCTCCACAGTCCCTGAACAACTTCTCCCAGTAGATTAAATTAAATTCGAGGCTTCGTCTAAGCAATCCTCCCTGTTGGTTTACACTGCCCAGCATGACACTATAACCGAAAACACAGCAAATGCAAAATACCAATAATGTATAATAATGTTTCTAATGAGCAGCAGTCCATGCATGATCTCTAGATTGGAAATGTCAGCTATGCAGCCACTCCAGCCCTGTCATTCAGCCCTGTGTGTTATTAAGGGACTAGCTGCTACTGGACACAGTACTGGGAATTTCAAGCCAACCCCAGAGCAGAGCAGTGCATATGTGGTTGTGTGTTTGTGTTGGAGTACAACCTTCCATCTCTTTCCTCCAAAGCAAACAGAATGTCCCCCAAAACTCTTTCACCCCAAAAATCAGAAGTACAACTTGTCCACCAGAGGAGACACAACAAACAAGCGCAAGACAAAAAGCGCCCACATGCACACACACACCTCCACTGGTCCATCAGTACCAATCAGTACCATGTTCGCCTGCTTATCCATGGACAATAAGTTGATACCCATATTATGATAAATTCCACTAATGTTTGGTGGTGCTCTGTTAGTAAACATAAATGTAGTGATATACACTCATTGGCCACTTTAATAGGAACCCCTGAATGCTCACTCATGCAATTATCCGGTCAGCCAATCATGTGGTAGTAGCGCAGGGCATAAAATCATGCAGATACATGTCAAGAGCTTCAGTTAATGTTCCGATCAAACATCAGAATGGGAAAAAAAAAGTGATCTCAGTGACTTTGACAGTGATGGCATGGTTGTTGGTGCCAGATGGGCTGGTTTGCGTATTTCATAAGCTGCTGAATTCTTTGAATTTTCATACACAACAGTCTTTAGAGTTTACCTTTTTGATAAAAGAGGGCAGAGGAGAATGGCCAGACTGGTTCAAGTTGACTGAAAGTTTACAGTAACTCAAATAACCGCTCTTTACATCCATGGTGAGCAGAAATGCATCCCACAATGCACTAGGTTAAACCTTGAGAAACCTTGGAAAAACGTCACCCTGATCTCTGTCTAACCAGCTATAAACATTACGTCATCATCAACTTTTTTGAACACATCACATCCTCACTTCAGTAATCACCCCCGAGAGGGTAAATAAAATGAAAAATCTGTGAGAACTCTCCCCTTTCTCAGCCAATGTCTCTAGCCCTGTAGCTAGTCTGTAGTCTGATGCTGAAATATAGTCAGGTTTTTTTTTTCTTCATATATGTATTGGCTCTGCTACAGTATTTTTTTTTCTCAGTTCAGTCTGCTGAAATACTTTGCTGGGTCTGCATCAGGACCACGGTCTGCCAGCTGACGATCGCTGCTCTATAGTAACAAGCAGTTGACTTGCTGTCAGCCCATTTGCTTTTCTTTTCGAAATTCATTCCAACATATTCTGTGAAACTTTTCTTCTTTTGTTAAATAGTTTTTTAAAATAATATTTTAAAATACAAAGATAATAGAAATTATACTTTACACAACATGCATAGTGCAAGTTCCTATATTTTGAATACTGCAAAACAGTCAAGAATGATATATTTTTGCTATAGCGCCAACCCTTATGCCTGATCTGACGCTTACAGTTAGAGCCAGAGGCCACCACATTGCTAAGCAACTACTTCAAGATGTAGCAGGTTAATTCTTTGAAAGCCAGAAGCTATTTTAAAGAATGAAAATCTTCATGCAACCCATAATAAAGTGTCCTGCGGAAATTGAAGTGTGCGCGAGATGAAGGATCCATAGCGGCAAAAGAGGCGATGTCATTTTCTGCATATAAAAAAAATGTAGATTTCAGCATCCCTAAGCCATTTTGTCTCTTGTTAAATGAGTCTGAATGCGTAAATGTGTAATTCAGGTCTCAGTCTCGCATAGATTCATGGCACAAAAGGGTGTGCGTTGGAGTATTATATCTCTGTACCTGACCGAGATAATGGCAGCTATTTGTCCACTGAGGAGATGAGAGACCCCATTAGACAGACAGTAACAGCTGAGGCTTGTTGAAGAGGAGACTAACTGTGGGTGTGTGTGTGTGTGCTGTGTCTGCCCACACTACTGGCTCTTGGATAGAGTGGTGCTTTGCTGAAGTGAGCTAGACTCAGCTGCTCCGGGTTTGCTTGAATCATTTTCAAACTCATTATGCCAATCTGCTGTAATAAGACGCTCTTAGAGTGCTTTAACCATGCACGCCCAAGAAGGCTTCAAATTGGCTCGACATTCATTTGGAAGGAAAAAGTTTACTTAACTGTAATTGTTGAAATGTTGGTGGCTACAACTCAACAGGAGTGGGTAGAGATTTTTGGCGTCAGGTTGTATATTCATCACTCGAAAATGTAATAATTTTCATGAACATCCTCAGCACCAGTTTGGGTGCCGGCAGGATAACAGTTGGATTTTTATGAATGCTGGCCTGCAGCAGGCTTTCAATTAGTCCTCTGGCTGCTAACAGCAAGACCAGACAGAGACAATATCGCTGCTAAGGAAATGACTTGCAGTTTTTTTTAGCGCTTTGCAGAGACTAGGCCGATAAGCCTTATCTCGCACTCGATCTTCACTTCGTAGCCTGTCTTGTTGGATGTGAGAGGATCAGTTAAAAACGGAAGTCATTTTCCTCAAACTGTCACAATGACATTCTCAACAGATAAGAAGTCTTCTAGTCTCTATAATTACAAGAATCAATCAACCTCAACGACTAAAGTTTTCGCCGAGACAAAATCGTCTGGCTTTAAGGACTGTAGTGTCTTATTCCAAAAACTAACAGGTCCTCGACGCTCAGCAGTCATGCAAGTTAAAACAGGAAAGGAACTGAGAACTGGTATAGGAATAGTCTGTTAAAAAAATATACAAAAAATGTAAAATTTAATTGAAATAATTTTGGGATTTTGGGATGTTAAGTAATATCAAACAGACGTGTGTGGTTTCTGACACTGTATGACATATTTACCTATATAAATGGACAAAAGTACACATGGCTAAAAACAGATGTAGCTTACCGGTATTTGTGTTAAGAGGAGAATTGCGCAAGTCTTGTTTTTTTCTTTAACCTGTCAAACTATTGCGAAGGCGTGGAATGTGTCTCAGGTGAGTCAGAAAACATGCTCTACACAGACTGGACATTTTGCTCTGATCTCTTTCTTAGTCTAATTGGCATTTAGCCCGAGGAAGTCATTTTCAATGATTCTAGCATTACAAAAGTTCTGAAACTTATTGCATAACTATGCTTTACGGTCCGAGACTCAAACTCAAACCAGCCTAACCTCAGGAAGAATCATATCTCCAGTCACCCTTATAGACTTTGTGACTCAGCTCTGACAGCATCTATAGTCTCAAGGAGGAGGTCAGTGATGGTAAGGGAATAGAATAACCTTTTCAGTTTCTCAGTCCAATGTTTTAACCACACAACTTGCTGAATGGCCAGTCACTTTCTCTAATCACATCTCTGCAAGACAGTTAAGCAAACAGAAAGACCATGCAGTGTAATTTTCTGGCATCCATGGAGCTGGGTGTTAAAGTTGGGCTACAGTGAGACACAGAGAAGTGAAGTTTTACCTGGGACATGTGCAGTTGACCCATTCCGGGGCCGACTGCAGCGGTGATGCCCCTTTCCCTGTAAGCGAAGCCACTTTAGGAAGCATGACGGGCAGCTCCTCCACAGCAACTGGGACAGGACCACAAGAGCTGCAATGCAGTATGGGAATAGGCGTACCCCAGTACCTCTGCCTTGAGATCAACCAGTCCCTCAGCTTTGAACTTGTCAGGTAACCACCCACATTTCTTTCCTGAGCTTTCTGGGTAATTGAGTTGAAGGCCTTCTCTCGGGTCTGACCTGTGAACTACAATAATGCTGATAATGATTATGAATGATAAAATTATAATTACAGTTGTTTGCTCAATGTTGAAATCATGATTATTCACCATAATTGTACATCAATAATTTTTTAAATATCATTTTAAACCAACTGAAAATATTTTTCATTTATATTGTATTTTTATTAGTGTATTATAGTACTATGTTCTTTCAAATCCTTGAATTAAATAGACTGTGTGAGTGAATTATTAGTGAATGATTCAGTGGATCTTTTAAATGCTAAATAATACACAGTCAATGACTGAATCACTGAATCAATCAAAACAAATCAACAAATCTATTAAGCTATACAGTTAAAACTAGGAATGTGAAGCTTGTGAATGCTCATAAATATATAATTTTGCAATTAATCAAGGACTCCAAAAATAGAATTAATTGTGCAGCTCTAATTATAACTCTAACTCTAAAATAGGATTAATTGTGCAGCTCTAACTCTCTTTATAGCATATTTGACTTGAGGCTGTTGGACATGAATCTGGTGTTACAGCAGTGTTAAATAGAAATTCTAGGCTTTGTCAAACACTGACTGGGTTTTATTCCTTCTCCACTGCAAGTGAGATCTGCCTCCAAGTCCTTTATGTAAGTAACAAGAAAACATGACACTAACTTTGACAAGCATTTCACCACATGCCCATTGTAACTGACTGGCATGTTATGAAGAATGAAATAGTCTGTTTCTAACCATCCCACTTTCTCATCTCTCCAGAACCACATCTGTATGCATGACATCTCGTTACCAACTGTGTAATTTCCAAGAATATTACAGGCTGGGAAGTGAAGGAGACCTGAAGTGAAGCAGTGTGTCTGTAGTAGGTTTGTTTGGAACATGGTGCACTTGAGAAGTGTGTACCTCAGCAGAGTTGATTAGAGTGTGACTTCCATCTTCTTCACTCTTCACTACCGATTCCCAGCTCAAACCCAGCTCCTGGGCCACACACACATCCTCCTCACTGCTGTCAGGGATGCCTGCCACACACACACACACACACACACACACACACACACACACACACACACACACACACACATCCCCACACATTTTAATGGTGTCATTTGAATCAGCATATTACACCAAAGGACTATGATCCATATTAAAATCCCACTCACTCACTCACTCACTCACTCACACCCTAAGTCACTCACTCACAGACACACTTCACTCCTTCACACACAGATTCACAGTCTCACTCCTTCACTCACAGTCTCACTCCCTCACTCACAGTCTCACTCCTTCATTCAGAGGCTCACTTCTTCACTCACAGGCTCACTCCTTCACTCACAGGCTCACTCCTTCACTCACGTCCTACACTCACGTCCTCACTCCCTCACTCCTTCACTCATGTCCTCACTCCCTCACTCCTTCACTCCCTCACTCCCTCACTCCTTCACTCCCTCACTCACGTCCTTACTCCCTCACTCACGTCCTTACTCCCTCACTCCTTCACTCACGTCCTTACTCCCGCACTCCTTCACTCACAGGCTCACTCCTTCACTCACAGGCTCACTCATTTATGTTCACTTACCCCCCCACCTATTCACTCTTTCACACTCACACACTCGACAATTTACACAGCAGGATTCAGGTAATGAAAATTACACAGAGCATGCTGGGAAATGGTGGCAACTTTACCAGTGTATAGTGGATCACAAACAGCCACAGCAGGGAACACTCTGTTGAAGAGGAAACTTCTAACACATGTAAACTCTCACCTATCACAGTGTCGAGATGTCCCAGAAACTCAGTCTTAGCAGAGACGACAACCGGAACCTCACGCCCGGTGAACACGTTAAGCGCGGTGACCTCACTGAGTGAGTCTGTGGGTCAGAAGTCAGCAGATGAGAACTAATAGAGAAGTGTTAACTGTGTGTGTGTGGGTGTGCACTCCTGACTGCTTATTAGCTATGAACTCTCCACAGAGGGAGCAGCTCCATGTGGGACTCCCAATTATAATACATCCAGGTGTGGGTACAGTGAAGTAACATGTTTTAACAAACACCAAATCCAAATACATTCATTTTCATTCTCAGGGGTGAGTTTAACTAGAGTGCTAATACTATCCAGTTTGTGCAGAGCACATTTAAAAAGCAGGAGAACAAAATACAGAGAAAAAAAATGGTAATAACCAGACTTTGCTCTCTACCCTACACTTTAGCTAGCTAGCTAGCATTAGCATGCTAGCTAAATCCACCAGCCCAGGGCTTTGGAAAAAGCTTCGGTATTTAGTGCATGGTGTGCACTGTGAGATTACAGTGGAGCAACGCTTTTCCATTCAAACTATATACTACTGTTCTAAATAGTATGCCAATAAACCATTAGTGTTATTATATTTAGGCATACAACCTAGCATGCATTGCGTGGCTTGGGACATAGCACTGGATTCTATATAAATGTGTTTACTCGCAGCAGTGAGATTAATCTGCACAGTAAAGGAAGAGCCCAGTACAACCCATGTTACATCCCAAGACCCTCTACAAGCCCTGCATGTTTTTTTTTCATCACATCAGCAAAACATCTTCAAGTTTAATAATGCCTATTAAAATACATCTTGAAATGTTGGTCATTGCATATATTTTATAGCAAATGAAGTTATGCTATGCCTGTTTTTATGGTTTCAATACATGCACACAAGTGAGTGTTATTCTGCCAAATAGTGTGTATGGTTTATGAGATTAAGCAGGAAGAAATCTGTACTCTTTACAATGTTCACTGTAGTGCTTTCATTAGAAATAATAGCAGTGTTTTACTTATATACAATGAAACACGTACAATAGCTAACTATTCAATCGGGAACTAAAGTACACAAATAAACTATTGACAAATTAAAGACTTGTGCTAATGCACAATAATGGCTAAAATATTAAGCATGATAACTTTGAAATCATACTTATTTATCAGATTTATTCAAAATGTTATCGCTATTGCTATGTTATTGTTCTTACACATTGTTCATTATATGCTTATATTACTTCATATCTATAAATATTTGACTCAAACTATGCCTGCTTGTTAGGAATGAATGTTAAATGAATCATATTTGTGTGGTGGGATATTCTCAGCACAGCAGTAACATGCTGACATGGTAGTATGCGTAGTGCTGGCACAACTGCACAATGTAAGTAAACACAGTAAGTCTATATGCACAAAATGCACCTTTATGGGAAAATCTGAGAAAATGGCCCTAACACAGCAAAAAGTTAGATGTGCCTAATAAACTGGAAGCCCATATATTTTGGGGTGTGTGTGTCTCACTTCTTCCAGGCTGAAGTGCTTTGTGCAGGGCAGGTCCTACAGGACTGGAGCCGTGCAAAAGCCGATGAGAAGGCAGGATGGAGACAAACGCTGCTCCAAACACAGCTTCAGGGGAAGATGTGTAAGCAGCCAGCACCTCACCTGTCTCTTTGCCATTCAACTAACAGAGAAAGAAGAAGAGAAAGGAAAAAATATATATTATTAGAGAAATATATATAGAGGGAGATCAAAATATATAGATCAAGGCAGATCGGAAGAGAACAAATTGCCTGGATTATGAGACAAAAAACGTAATTACGAGTAATGTCAGTACAGTTTTCAAGAATTCAATTTCTCTTGTAAAGTACGTCACTTGTACATGAAAGCTATTTGAGAGATGCCACGACGACGCTGGCCATATCATCCGTCTCAGCCCACCTACACACTGTACTTGCTCAACCCTTTGGAAATGAAATTAAGGATTTAATAAGCAAGGCCACTGATAACCGAACATATTTCCTCTCATAACAAGGTTGAGGCAGAGCAGCATATAGAGCCTTGAGCTCAAGCTGACACAAACTGTAATAAAATACACAAAAAGCAATAAAACGTTCAAAGGTCGTGATGCAAATTCACGGGCACAAAGACTCTGGACAGTTAAACACAGTGAGGAAAGATGAATACAAAGTACAGAGGGATAAAAGAAAGGCTTTTCAAATCAGGAGAAAGAGCAGGCTCACCCTCAGCACATGGTCGAAATAGCAGCCTGAGCATTCCCCAATCCAGTTGGCCTGCATCGCTTTCACACCATACCACTCCGGGAGATCCGCCAAGGCATCCAGGAGAGGCTGCAAGATAAGCCATGGCAATATACATGCAGCTTTAGAGAAAAATAAAAGCACTCAATTTGCAGAGCTCAGTTAATCTCAGTAAACCTTCATGGCTCTGTGTCAGAATGCATGATGTGCTTTCGCTGCAGTTTTATTGCAAAGCTAATGATCTTTAATAACAATCTCAATATCATCACTCACCCTTATTAAAATGTAGTTATAGTATCACTGACATTACAATAACACAGGAAAATAAAAGGTTCTTGAAACCTCACATTCCAGTCCACGAACATAAAATAATGTGCAAACACACAAGCACACACACAGTCTCAAAGTAAAGACAAAGAAGCATGCACCAACTCACAACCTCTCCCCTCAGACACCCCCCCCCCTCCACACACACACACACACACACACACACACACACACACACACACACACACACACACACACACACCTCTGACCCAGACGAGAGAAAAGACTCCCAGAAGAAGCGGAGGGGACGACGGATTGGGAGGAAGTGAACGCTGGCACAGGTGAATAACAAAAAGGGAGCTATGCATAATAACGATCATGGGGGCCAAGTGGCTCAGCTGGGCTGAAAGGCAGTGAAAAGAGAGGATATGAGCAGTCACCGCTGCCTGTTGTGATATCTCTCTCTTCTCTGTCACTCTCCATTAGCACAACGGACCCTGAGGGGCTCGGCTCCCCAGAGGAAAGGCAAATACAAAATAATTGTTCAGACCCTACGGCTGCTCCCGGCTTCGCCTTTCTCTCGTTAATGGAGACTGCGTGCACTCTCGCAGGAGGGAGAAGAGGGTCAGGTGTCTGGTCTTAGTGGGAAAGTGGCTGTAGATTCGCTTATCATTTTTGCCATTTACCTCAAGAAGATGGTACTTCAAAGCTCTTGTAGGGTACTCGAGACAGCCTTGTCTCTTTTGTGAACATTTCTACAGTTAATGCTTAAGTCTTAACTCCTCAGCATAATTAGTCATAGTGATTAGGGGTAGGCAATAAGGCTAAAATATCAATACTTGAAGATATCTGCACTATACGCTGAATATATCAATAATTCATCTGGTCAAGGTCAGGGTCATGATGGATCTGGAGCCTATCCTGAGAATAATGGGCATGAGGCAAGAATACACAGGAACACACAGGAATACACGTTTTTGATTGCCACTCATTAGGGGCAATTTAGTCTAGCGAACTACAGGTCCAGAGACTTTGACCAGCACTGATAAAAATGAAAGCATTTCACAAGAAACAAAAAACATTGTCTAGTCAGTTTTTAAAGTGACACATTTTAAAGTAAGCAATAAAGGAGCATTGACACCTGACAACATGCGCAACACTTCAAAGTGTATCATGATGTTTTTGTCATGATGATCATAATATCGATATCATATTGCTCTTCATATTGCCAGTAAACTAGAAAATCTATCGAAATGCAACCGAACCTCAGTTCACAGCAGAATATTTTGGTTTCATCATTTCCAACAAAATTAACAAAACACTCAGCTGTGCTTATCCCAAAATATATACAGTGGATATAAAAAGTTTACACACCCCCGTTAAAATGGCAGGGTTTTGTGTTGTAGAAAAATAAAACAAAGATAAATCATGTCTGATCTTTTTCCTCCTTTAACGTGATATAGCAACCAATAAAATTCAAATGACAACTAAACAGAGAAGTTAAAGGGGAAAAAAGAAAAAAATTGCAATAACCTAGATGCACAAGTGTTTGAGTAAGAGTCTAACAACATAGCACATCTTGATTTGGCAATTTTATTTTACTCTTCCTTGCAAAAATGCTCCAGACCTACCAAATCTCCTGTGCACAGCCCTCTCGAAGTCATTCGACAGGTTTTCCTTTGTTGACTTAGATGTGTGCTTTGAGTTATCATCATGCTGGAAGGTGAAATTTTTTGTCTTCAGCTATGTAACAGTGGCCTGCAGAATTTTTTGTGCCAGAATAGATTTGCGTTTGGAGCTCTCCATGATTCCCTCTACCTTGACTAGAGCCCTAGTCCTAGCTGAAGAGAAGCATAGCATGATGCTGCCACCACCATGCTTCACCGTGGTTATGGTGTTCTTTCGGTGATGTCATGTTTTTGATATCTTTTAGAATTCTGCCCAGAAAGTCCTACATTAGACCACACATTATGCCACATGGTTTGGGATGATTTAGGATTGAGAGCCCCAGTCCCAACTGAAGAGAGGCATAGTAGCTGCCACCATCATGCTTCACCGTGGTGATGGTGTTCTTTGGGTGATCAGCTGTCTTGTTTCTGCACCAAACATATCTTTTAGAATCATGCCCAAAAAGTTCTACCTTAGTCTCATCAGACCATAACACATTTTGCCACATGGTTTTGGATGATTTCGGATTTTTTTTTCATGAGGAAGGGCTTCTGTCTACCCACTCTACCCAACAGTCCAGACATTTAAAGAATACTACAGATTGTTGGCACATGCAGAAAGAGACCAGTTACTTGCCAGATATTCCTGCAGCTCCTTTAATGTTGCCATGAATCTCTTGGCAGCCTCCCTGATAATTTTTTGTCTTGTTCTTTTGTCAATTTTTGAGGGACGTCCTGTTCTTGGTCATGTTGGTGCCCCGTTTTCTCCACTTGTGGATGATGACTGTCACAGTGTTCCATTGTACATTTAATGTTTTGCAATGTTTAACCCCAAATAAAGCTGATCTTTATTTGGGGTTAATCAGAATCACTTCATTGATGCCAGATGTATAATAATTACTTTTGAACACGAGTTTGAATGTGATTGGGTCATTCTGAGCACAGTCACATTCCCCATTATAAAAGGGTATGCACACTTATGCAACCTGGACTCACCAATGGTAATGAAAGTTATGTAAAATGAAAACAAGAGCTCAGTAACTCTGTAGACCTCTCACACCTTCTTCAGTCAGAGCTGAATCTGGCCATGTGGCCAAACAGACACTTCAGTTGCACATCGAGTGTCAAAAACAAATTAAGCCAGCCTCAGTGGCCTTGAACCCAAAGTACAATCTTGATCTATGTCCTTCTCTAAATGAAAGACATCCGCACTTTCTTATAAAGCGGTTTCAAGTGGGATTTTCAACACACATCTGAGAACACAAACTGTCTCTATGGAAACACACAAAGCCATTAAGCACTATAGGGATAAACTGAATGGAACTGCAGAGCAGTGGAGTTCATCTAGGATGTCAGATGGAGGAGAAGTGTACATATTTTAGTGGATCAATACGCAATAGACAGTGAAAGTGTGCTCCGTCCACTGCATCTATAGCGTATGTGTAATTACCACAGTCGATAATTTCAATACATTTTCCTTTACTGAGAAAACAACAGAAAAACGCTTACAATTCTCTTACAGTGGACGTCTAGTGGAATATTCTTGGGTACTTAATTAATGTTTATGTGAAATGCGTTTTTATAAAGCACTTTCATAAATTCTTCAGTCAAAGCCAGTTGCCAAATTAAGATCTAACTCTGTATATTTTCCTCTTTCAGAGATGGTATTACTCTTGCAGAAGAATGAATGTGTGGTTATGCGCTACTGATATAGACACATGTGCTTTTTTTTCTACATGGATACCACAAAACCTTATTCAAACAGACATTTTTGCATGTTTGCTTCATTCTAAAACTTTTATTGTTACTGTATAATAATTATGACCTTTAATTAGTGTTTTATTAAACCTTTATTGACGGAATTCATCACCTGTTCTTCTGTTATTGAGTATTGCCCACATGGGTAAGTCACTTTATAAGATCTTACTGCTGCTTACACAGTTTACATCTTTGCGAACATTTGTTATTATAGTGTTTTTTGCACAGTTTATTGTCTGTATTTATTGAATATGCACTGTATCACTGCTTCCAATCTCCCTGTCTGTTACAGTTTTCTGTTAAACAGAGCCTGGAGCGAGGCTTTAATCCTAATCTGTCCGTGATGACGACACACGGTGACGACAAAGCAGATTTATTTTGACTTGACTTGTGTAAGCAGGTTTTCTGTTCTCTCCTCTCTGCTAGAGTGTAATTTTAAATAAAGATATTTAAGGAGAAAACTGTTGATAGTGTCCTGTTGGGCGTAAGGCTCATGGAGAGCTGGGTTCATCTATTGATTCTGTGGAGTATAAAACTGACAATAAAATAGTAAGTTTTCAACCTCAGTTATCAACATCCATATCAGCAGTGTCTTTTAGTACATCAAGGGCCACTGGGTTTTTTTTTTTTAAAGCCGCACTCTCATTGCATGCATGTGTGTCTCTTTAATAGCATGCACACGCACACACACACACACTAATTAATGTGGTTCAATAATGAGTGCTCAGACCATTAAGTGAGTAATGATACTTCCCTTATTTCTCCCTCACCCTGCAAACTATATTTACTCTGTCACTCACACACACACACACACACACACACACACACACACACACACACAGAGCTCTACTGCTGTGCAAATGAGAAGATCTGTGAAATCACAGGAACAAACTGATCCACCTTGACCTGCCAAACATCTGACAATGAGACAACAGAGAAAAACATCCACATAACACAGACACGGTTGTAGTGTTTGGAAAACAAAAGCAGGCACAGAAAATATGTCCCACAAAAATTAACATCAGTCTACTCTAATAAAACTGACTCTACCTGTCAGCATCATAATAAAGGCAGAGTTATATTCTAATAGCACTCCTACACCATGAAAAGTTTACCATCTGAGCATGTGGAAGAGAATGCCAAAGAAAGCCTCCAAACACTGCTGAAAGAAAAGGATCAATTTACAGTTGCACTGATCCCATTTGCTCAATTATTATTAATTAATTATTAATATCTTATTAAAAACTAACAATACCCAACATTAATCAAATACTGATGGTTAAATTGATGCAGAAGCTGTTTAAAAGGTAGGTATAGGCAGATGACTCCTTTGCTGTTATTCTCTTTGATATAATATTTAGCATACTTAATAAATAAATAAATAAATAAATAAATAAATAAATATTATTATTATTACTACTACTACTACTACTACTACTATGCATTAAAAGAAAAATTAAAATCGATCTAAATATAAAATTACACCCATTTACAGCACAAAAACCATCAGTGGATCAGATTGGAAAATAAATCATCCATTCCAAATTGATTCAGTTTTTCAGGCCCAAAATGATACTGAGTAGCAGGGCTGGGACATTAATGTAATTCGAACCCTTTTATTGTGAAAGAACTGGTGCCACTCATCGACAAAGGATCCTAGCTGAGATTTATGGAGTCCCAGCCTCATATCTACACGTCAAGGACATCCTGCTACACTTGCAATCAGGGAGCAAGACCCAGTCAAATCAGCTGGCTGCTGCGCAGGCTCTTTCAGATGGAAAGATCTGGAGCTGAGAAGGGCAGGGTCGATCTAACACGGCGCAAAAGAAAGGGAAAGGGAAATGTCCAGACCTTATAATCAGGACAACTCGAACGGTGCTGCTTGAAAGAGAGATGACCTGCATGAGCCACAGTTCTGTATGTGATTGCAGGAACAAGTACTGATTGGCAATATAAAATCCACACTAGTCCACTTCTCCATTATTCAGCCAGAGCATGGTCATTTCAGTTCAGTGAAGAAGCCGAGTCTGTGCAAGTACTTCTGGAGAAACACTGCTATTGATGAGCCAGGAATGGATTTTACACTTCTAATACACCAGAAAGCAACACGTCCCAAAGACGCCCCGAATGAATGCCCCACAACAAATTCCCATCAACAGTCATCACATGCAGAAGTAAGAAAAATAAATAAATAAAACAAAACAAAAAAAAGATCTCAACTGTAATGATTTATATCTTAATGATATGATGTGAATTTCATTCAAGTCGATTTTATTTACAGTGAATGTAAATAATATTAACATATGAAAAATATATTGTATCTTAAAAACTATTTAGGGGTTAATGCATTGGATTTTATTTTATTACTCTAAGTGTGAAAGACTCAAACATAAAAATTCAAGATTTCATTTTCAAGTAATTTAGTTTCAAAAGAAAACCAAAAATAAGTCAAGCGTTCATGCTCTTAGATTTTACATGCAACAAAAATGACTTCTAACATATTCCCTAGGCTATAGAAAGGAAATCAACAACAGCAACTACTACACAAACTAAATTAGTAGCATTCACGTTAGATAAATTTATGTTACACAAGCCATAAAATTCTGGAAAAACTTTATCCAGAATTTTATAAAGGTAGGATTTTGCCTTCTGGCTTTGGCTATCTTGAGAAAGACCCATGCATGATGCTCAAACAGCAACTCAAAAGAGGTAAACCCTAGAGAGCTGCTCACACAGACATGACTCAGGGTGGCCAGGAACAGAAGAGGCCTTTCAAGGTTTTAGAGTTAGTTTCCTCGATCGCTGCAACTAGGCCAAAAGAGGAATATGCCAGATACCAAGTTTATATTTTACTCTTGAAGCAAGCCACACAGAGCTTTTCTGTCTGTCTGTCTGTCTGTCTAAAATAACAGACAATAAAATGAGTTCTAGTCACACTTTTTATACCGAGGAGAAAAACTGCACCCACAGCTCCAGCTTTTAATGTTCATCAGAGGAACCACTTCATAAAAAGGTGACATTAGTAGCATGAAGCATAAGTCCATTTCCTCATTTAAAATTGGCAAAGGATGGACATGGTCAATTAAGATGTGTGAAACTGGCTGCTTGACCACAGAGAGAGAAAGGAAAATAAATAAATAAATAAAATCACACGAAGGATGTGTTCCAATTTGGCACCACAACTATTTAAAAGGCATAGCAGGAACAGAGAGCTATAACACGACAGATCTCCGTAACAGCCAGATTGATCTCAGGCCAACAGGATGCTTCACAATCTTTCAGCAGTTTCGTCAAAGTGCCCGGGCTTCGATTTTTTTTTTTTAATGCAAAGCACAGAACACTGCATCATTATAATCTGTCCTAAACTACAGTCTTTAGGAGCTGAAATTGCAATAATAACAGTATATGTAATAACAGTATATGTCAAATTACCACAGACAAGAATTTAAAATTTTTTTCTGTACTGAGAGAAGAAGAAAAATTTTTTACTTGAAATATACAGTGGAAGTCTAAGGAGACTTAGGGGCATCCCTGAATGTTTATGTGAAATATGTCTCTGTAGAAAGTGTAGAACACTATCATGAATTCTTCAGTCAAACGTATTTGTAAATTAAGCTCTAAATCTGTATCTGTCCTCCTTTCAAAGATGGAATTACTTTTTCAGAGGGCAAAATCTGTGGTTATGCATTACTAACAGTGAATCTGATCACACGTAGAATGCAGAAAAACCTTAAATAAAGTGTGAATAATCAGATTTTTTATTGTGTTTGAAAGTTGGAAAAACAAATTACATAAGAACAGATTTAGCAAACATTAGGCCTCATTTATCAAGCTGGATACAGATGGATTTATTTATCAGTTGTTCATTTACGCAAGAAATTTGGTATTCAGGAAAATCCAGTGAATTTGGAAAAAACGTTTGTATCCTTCTCGTGCTCTTAAGCGTGTGTAAATTTACATATAAGAAGACTAACTAATGTAAACCTTGACTTGATCGACTTCAAATCATATAATATACATGAAGTGCTGCACATTTACATATGGAATATACTATCGAGTTTATTTTCATTACATTTACAGCATTTAGCAGATGCCCTTAACCAGAGCGACTTAAACAAGTGCTTTGGAGTCTCTATCACACATCCTCAAGCTAGTTCACCAAAACAGGGACGTAGACTACCATATTGGCATTAATTAAAGAATAACCCATAAACTAAGACAAATAAAACTAATCATTCAATTAGTAAAAAGAAGTGGTGCTGTATAAACAGAGGATGGGCCGGTCTGTGTGCGCATAGCTGTAAACCGTAATGCCTCAGCTGAAGGAAGATTTAGTGCTCGCTTATTAATACTAATATTACATTATTATTAAATATTTTGATTGGCATGGAAGTTAGTCAAAATAACTTCCACTTCTGCCCTTCAGGTTTTACCCTGATCATTCAGTTTGTGCTCCCATCTGTCTGTGCACTTGAATTTTTATGAAGTTTTGTGGGCGTCACTACATGAACATGAGCTGTTTCAGGAACGTGCTTTGCACTTTATGGGTGCAAGCATGATTAAGAAAATCCACAATTTTTTGTAAATCTGCCAGAAAATAGTTAGTTCAGTTAGAACAGTTAGTTCAGTTTGGCTTACACAAACATTTACACAAAACTTTAATAAAAGATTGATAAATGAGGCCCATTGTCTTAAGCCCTATCTGGATGTGATTACTTGTACATCTATAATAATATTTTTACACAACACTTTTGATATAAAATGGTCTGGATGGGAAATAAATTATGGGACAACCAAGCTTTCCACATGGTTGTTTTCCTATGAACATGGATATTTGTGATGCCTGGTCACAAGGCATTTGTCTGCGTTGAATGTAGAGCAAATTATAGGAACAATCATGACTATATTTATTAATTTGGCAGAATCTCAGGTTAGATTTTTAAGGAGCTGAGAGCAATACAACTACTCATTCTATTATTGCTAGAAAACTAAAAGACAAGATATTGTGGTATATGTGAATATGAAGTGTATAACAACCCCTTTAATCAGCCTATGAGAACAGTCTTCTGCTTTCTCTATGCAGAAAGTGTTTAATACAGGTACATGCCTTGGATAACTAAATACAGCAAGTAGGAGCAGTCAAAAACTTTTTTTTTTCCCGCAATGCAAAACATAGCATCTGTTGGAAAAATCACAGAAGGGTCTGTCTAAATGTGTCTGAAATAAGTTGGAAAAAAGTAAGTAATCAGGTCTGTAATTCTCTCAGGTGAGGAGAGAGAGAGAGAGAGAGAGAGAGAGAAAACACTGACATGGGCAAGGTGGACGGAAAAAAAAAAATCACAGAGGAACACTCTGTTCTCTTCATGTTCTTTTAGGTGACACCAGATAGCAGGAATAAAAAACATTCTTCTTCTACAAATGCATACTATATAGTTTGTCACATAGTCATATTTTAAATGTTTAATGATGATATATGCCCAAAATATGCCCGTAGTAAATAATTTTTTCCTCTCGGAAAAATTCATGTCTGTGATCATCCCGTACACTACAGACGTACAAACACTGTTAAATGCAGGCTTCCTAAAGCACTACAAATGTTTTGTCCTCAGGCAGTGCTTTGAGTTGAGGTTTCTTTTAGGGCTGAAAGTGGCCAGGTTGTGTATTAACTCACCTTGGCATAGTTGGTGGTTTTGATGAACCACTGCCTGAGGAGCTTCTGCTCCACACGGGCACCAGACCGCCACGAGCAGCCATTTTCATCCACCTGTTCATCAGCCAAGACTGTCTGATCCACCGGGTCCCAGTTCACCAGCGCCTAAAGAGACACACACTTTGGTATTAATTATATTTCATCACTCTGTGAGCAAAGATCTGTGCGCTAACTAAAGACACGCTAGATGTGTGCCTGTGCTCAGGGAAAAACTGCCAGAAACACAGCACACAGGAAGGATGTAAATGCAGCCTGGCAGGAGAGAACAGCTTCTCACTCTTCCTTTGCGCTGGAGAAAAACTAGAAGAGCTCATGGTTCCTGGCTCTGATTTCACATCTACATTTAATATACATAATGTACACCGTTACATCTGTATGTGGTGAGAGGAATGACAATAAAGGCTACTTGACTAATGCAGGCACACTCCATACCACACAAGCACAATTTCACACACAGGCCTGCGTGAACCTCACACCAGGGACGGACAGATTCACTGGAAATCTTGCTTGACGATATACAAAAAAACTCCATGTTTATTTTTCAGACAATAGTCCCTTATGTTCTAGTAGGTAGGTTCTGTCCAATGTTCCCACCACATTCTCTTAATTTGTAAACAACACACTACGTCTCGGAGGATAGAAATTCACACTTTCACCATGTGTCCATCTCTCTCTCTTCCAGCAATGTACACACTATACTTAGACATACTCAATTGAATATATAATTCTTTTTGTCAAAGAGATTAAAAAAAGGTTTTATGGTTGAAATTAGTTTTTAAAACAAATGAAATAGTGAAGTTAATACCCATATATAAATATATTTCAGACTCAAAATGTATTATGAATCTTTAATTAAAACAAGAATTTTTTTTTGCTAAATATTAAATTGGATCCATAAACAAGTAGTTTAAAAAGCCTCTTGGGCGCAGCTCCCTCATGAAGCTGGTTAAGAAGATTACTGATTACAATACTGCTAAGAATTTAAAAATCACTATTTATTTATTTATTATTCTAAAATAGTAGAAAATAGTAAAACCCCAGTATGAGCCATGTGACCAAATTTTAACTGGTAGTGTATGTGCCAGCTCCCCTTTGTGGCATCTCTCTATTACTCATACATGTGTGTTTAGAGTACAGTCTGTTTTTCAAAACTGTACTTATGCTTTAAAGTCAAAAGATTTAATACATCTGTGTTGGTAACACTTCATGTTCGGACAAAGAGCTATCATATCTTACCTCCTTCTGATAGGCCAGTCCTGCTTCATAAAGCTTCACAAACAAGTACTGAGTCCATTTGTAATAGTCAGGCAAGCAAGTAGTGACTTCCTGTCAACAGATTGGAATTAAAAAAATTATTTCTGCGCAACTTCGATTATGTTTTCATTTACACAATGAGTGCATGTACAATCCATGGAACAGCAGTTAGCAGGTTAGTAGATCATTCATATGATCACGTAACCAGCTTAGTTTAGTAACTTATACTAGTTTAAAGCTGTTATCGGATTTCAAGACATTTGATTTTTTAAAAGCAGAGTGTTCACCACTTGAAATGCATTAACACAAATCTTACATTTTTCTAAATATGTGCATATGGACAAAAATAACCAAGAAAAAAAGGTTGTCTTTGAATCAAAATAGACAGCATTATGTGCAATTTGCAACCAAAAACATGTCCAAATAAATACTTATTTTTTAATCTGACTTGACAGCTGATTTGTTGGCAGCCCAATTAGCAACAATGCTTCTTTACTTGGTCAATAAAATAACTGAACTACTCACAAGCTACTTAGTATGAGCTTGTATATAATTGTATCATAGCAGTGATGGAATCACCTCACTAGTGGGAAATGTAGTTAAAGTAAACAGCTTTGCTACTTACAGTGACACTACAGAATCTGATTAGAGTTTTTCCATTATCAGATTATCAGATTATTTAAGTGCAGGTACAAGTATTGATCAAATTAATAACAAAGCCTGATCTTTTTTGTAGTTGCCTGAGTATTTTGTACATGTAAACAATAATGTAAATCAGTGCAGTCAGTACACAGTGCTGGCATGAATATCACTAAAATAAACAGATTTATTTAGATCCTACGTGCGCCAGGTAAAGCGAAGTGTCAGCTCTGGAGGAATGGGACATTATTTCTGTTAGTACTGGGAATACCAGCTGTCTGTTCACATGGTAACCAGTCACTTTCACAAACATGTGCCTCAGGAAGCATCATGGCAACATTAACTCAGAGCTTCAGAGTCAGTAGATGGGATGATGAAATGATGCAAGATTAGCAGACTGTACTGAAAGCAGTGTGGCTCCTCACCTGTGGAGAAACACACGTGTCAGATTTCTCCCTACTCACCCTGTCCCAATTAAAGCACAGCCCCAGGCTGTTCAGCTGCTCCCGCATGGACTGGATGTTACTGTAGGGAGAGAGAATATAAAGTAAAGGTCAGGGACTAGCAAAGACCTAATGGCTTGATGTGTGTAGGTGGATGATTTCTGATGGTAACTGTGTGTTTGTCTATGTTATTATCAGCATTTGCTTATACACAGTTCATTCCTAAGACTGTGCCACTCACTACACTAGCATAAATGACATCCCTGGGCATGCCATAGACACAACAGTCTGAGAGAATGACAGCTTGTGTGTGTGTGTGAGAGAGAGAGAGACTATGGAGATAGAAAAGGTCAGGGAATAGTGAATACTTCTATTGTTACAGATTAGCAATCAGCAGTAACACCAGGCTCTGTCTCATATTTGACCTCTTTCTATGTACACGAGCATACAAATACACACACGCAAATACGTTACAAATATTATCAAGGCAAACGACACTGCACAAGCATCCATGGTATGACAAACAGGATATGAAAATACAAACAAAGCAGATGAGAAAAGAGAGTGTACACAGCTACCTCTTAGTCCACTGTTCAGGATCAAGGCCACGCTCGATGGCAGCGTTCTCAGCAGGAAGGCCGAAGGCATCCCAGCCCATCGGGTTCAGAACCTGCCATAAGAACACAAGCACACTTAAGCCAAAAATCAGGCAAATCCAGATTCATTTGCCTTCTATGACTCTGATCTGAGGCCATGTTTTTATTGGTGCTAGAGCTGAGGATTTGTCCAAAGGCAGAAGGTTCACAACAGCTACCGTATATCCTGCCAATAAATCTGCAGCTTCACGCCTTATTATTGTGTTATGGGGTTTCAGAGGAGTAACCTTCTGCATAATGAAATAAAGCCCTTATGAAAGGCATTTGTCACTAACACATGAAGTAATAGTGTAATATAGGAGATATCTATTAGGAGCCAAGTGTCATGTCACACAGTACTAAGTCTTATACAGTGTACAATACTGTTCCCCGTTAGAAATCCTGAGGTAAAACTGCGATCTGTAGAATGCGGCACTGTCAGGCACAGCATAAAAAAGGTGCGCAGGTTGGATGAGAACTGTCAGTGAGTACTGAACAATGCAAATGAATAACGTCATTTAAAAAAAAAAAAAAAAAAAAATCCTTGATGTTTTCCATTAATATAACACTATGTCATTAGTCTCATCCCTGCAATGATCAAATCTTATCCCCCTCTCCCCCGTCTCTCTCTCTCTCTCTCTCTGTCCATTAGATAAAATGTCCTCTTTGTGTATTGTTACCATTAAACGTAGACAATGAGAGTAGAGCTCTATTTTTAATCGTGTTGATCCAGAGAGACTGAGAGAAGCCGAAAGAGAGGGAAAGAGGAAAGAAAAAACAGAAAGCTTGCAAAAGGTAAGGAGAGAAGCAAAGAGAGATATAGAGAGAGAGGGAGGGAGGGAGAGAGAGAGGAGACTTCGCCTCTGAAAGGTTTGCCACTCGTGCTGAAGCGGAGGAGAATCAGTATCCTTGGTAACTGCCTGCACCTCATTTGTTAAGCAAAGCTGTTCGCTATGAAGCCAAGAGGGTGCTAAAACTCCACTGTACCGAGAAGTATGAAGGACAGGCAAACATGAAAAAATATAATGCAATATGAGCCTGCTAATTAGATTAGGGTGGAGATGGCAACACCACCACAAGACAAAGTCATTAGGACAAACAAATTAACAACCTGTAGCAAACGTGCAGTCAGGTGCTAACTTGTCTCACTTATTATTATTAAAATCTCGAAAGTGAACAAATGAAATGATGGAATTCAAATAAAGAATAAAAATAAAGAGTGGAAGTGGAAGCCTAATATTAAAAATCAGGATGTTGCCTTTATTGCTGGAAATCATCCCTAAGTTCAGTTACACAGACACACACAGACACACACAGACACACACAGACACACACAGACACACACAGACACACACAGACACACACAGACACACACACTCCTCAGTATGTGATGCAGTGATGTGACAGGGCCATCTGTATTTTTTCCCTAGCTTCGTTGCAGCTACTTTCATCTTTTGTTTTTTCTGCTGACTGACTTTAGTTTCCTTTACAGGGTGTGAAGGGTAAGTGTGAGCTGAAGGAAATCAAGCAGTTGATTTTGTTCACGCTGAGATTCTTGCCTCTTTATCTGGACTTCGCTGTCTTGGTGGTGTGCTGCAGGTCATAGCACATCAACTGCTACTGATACTAATGCAATTTCCAGTTACATCATCATTATATCAAGATAAGGGATCTCTACATGCTGCTAATCCATCCAAATTCATGACCTCCAAAACTGTTCTTTACTGAGATGGTACCTTCCATCAGGTCCACTTTTCCTGCTGGGTCTGTTAGTTGACTCACCCTCACATCAGGACTCCACATAAAGCATCAGGCCCACTGTCATGGGCCATGTGCCAAATTTTTGATCACACAGCAACAAAACACACCACCAACATGTTAAGAGATAGCAGCAGCAGAGGGTTTGTTAAGCCAGAAATGGAATCAGTTAAGCAGTCTGCACATTATATTCTTTCGCATGTATTCACACCACATTTTATATAACACTCGTTTAAAAAAAAAAAAGAAAAAGCCACACCATCTGTTGCATAAGGAAAGACAAAAGAACAGAAAATTAAATTAAAGATAAAAATGCCTGAGCTAGAACCAGAGCGAAAGGCCTTCATGTCTCAACAAGAATAATTTCCTTATTGTACTACTACTGGAACTTTTAATACATGCGAGTAAATGTGTGTGATGCAAATTGAATCTCTGAGACAAGGCAAACAAGACAGCTGTGAATCACACAGTTCCAGGTTCCAGGTGACTGAACAGATTTAATATCTACATTAAATATTTGTGATGTGCTTAGCGATTTTGTTGCTTATTTCTTGGTTGGTGCTGTATATTCGTTATTCCTGAGAGAAGTTAGTGGTTGCGTGCTGCACTGACGTCACAGGAGGACATTGCTAACACAGTTACAATGAAATTTAACATAAATATAAATGACACAATACAGCAATGCAGCTGTACGACAGCTGTGCCGAGTTACCGCAGGTTCGACTCAGGTAGTTAGCGATCTAGGCGATGACAAGTATGATGCTGTTGATAGTAGGATTAGCATAAAAGTTGAAGCTTTGAAACGGATCTGTTTGATCAGAGTATATGGATAAGGAGGTGAGAGAGCTGGATAGACTAAACGACTAAAGTGCTGCTGCATCTCTTTCTTTAGCTGAGGCGAAGTCCCAGTAACAACACTATTAGCAGGTAGTCAGACAATATGGGTAAGGTAGGAAACTGTTTTTAACCAATGTGAAAATAGACCAACATGTCAATGAAATAAGTTTAAACCCAGAAAATTTAATTCAAAATTTAATCATAAAATAAATCTTTTACAAATACAGATCACATATTAATTAGAAATATTGTCATTTAGTGTGGATTTTTCCATTAACAAGTTACACTTATCACTTAATAAGTGTCATCAGCTTGCTATCTGGTAGCCGTGTAAACCAGCATATGTTTGGCATTACAGCAACGTTACTATATTCCTGTTTTTCAAATGGAGTCATGGGACATTACAGCAGAGCACAAACACTGGTCTCAAAACAACCCTGTTTGTGCTTGATCATAATCATACGATTAAGTTCATAAAGCCCTTCAGCCATTCTCTTGCTCCCTTGCTAACCTACCGTAATAAGGAAATCTGATTGAGCAATGTAAGAGTCCAATTCGATCAGTGGCTTTGGGGCTTCTGCTGCCACTGTGACCGTGCTGACACTCAGCCCAGGTCCATTAAGTCATCACCTATACAAAGAGCTGCGTTTACAAAACCCAGCAGCTGCTGCATGTCTCTGACATGAGCATGGAGAGGACAGCATTGGATAATGGGATCATTTAAAGGCCACACAGAGGATGTGATGGTAAAACAGACTGAGTTACAGAAAAGGGGACGCTATGTCCAATGCTTGTGCAATGGCCCTGATCAATTTTCCCCATTTTTCCCAGTTTCAGAATGGCTTGCTTTTCTCCTATAGACAGCTCTCTGGTCTTCATGTTGGTTTATCCTTTTTAACAACAAATGCAGTCTTCACAGGCAAATCCCAGGGCTCAAACCAAAAGCAAACATTCAGAGCTATTAATTATTTAAACAATCATTCTACCAGGGCACACCTGGGCAACAAGAAACACCTACAAGTCACATGTTCCAATATTTTTAATCACTTGAAAAATGGGTTGGGTTCAAACAAATGTGCCATGTTCTAAGTATGTTATAAGTATCAGGAAAATAAAGCTCAAATGCTGTTCCAATACTTTTGGAGGGGACTGTATATTACACTAACGATTGCTACAGATTTTAGAGCTCAGTCATTCAATGTGAGTTCACATTTTTCCCTCTACTCAGATGCCTCTAACTTGAAATCACAATGATAATAAAGAGGAGAAATTGACCAAGGAGACATCTACACAAAAATATAGACTGTCAATTCCAAGCTCAGTTTAAAGAAATTACAGCAGAATATACGCCAATGATATTAATTTGCAATTTTAGTATGATGTTAGAATTGTAATGCAAATGTTAATTTAAATGACGATTCAGCACTTAGGATGTGTTATTCCTTTCTTATACTTATTCAATGCTCAATGCCGTTGAATACTTTATTCTGATTGGTCAGAAGGTACAGAGTATTTTTCTGTAACGGAGTGGCTCAGACACTGGTGCCAGTTGCAAGTAAAAAAAAAATCCCAGGTTTATATTAATGCACTCATTCTAATACATTAGTGTTTCTATAGGAATGGCTCATTCACAAGGACTTGTATGGAGGATCATGTGTAATTCCTTTAAGTTATCTGCCTTAGGAAGGGCTTCAGGATGGAGGGGTTTGCTGTTTCTGGTTTCTATGCAACATGACAAGCTGTGTATTTTTGCATTATTAACTTCAAGAAAGAGAAAAAAAGAGACCAGAGCTGCCATAATGTAAGTGATCACAGGAACTGCCTTGTTACACAGACGTTCTACAACATTAGATGCAGCTATAAACTAATAAAAAGTACAATCTGTTGTGTCAGTATCACACCATCCTGTGATGAACTATTTTCAATAAAATCATGCCCTGTTGTGTTTTATTCCTTACTTATGTAATTTTTCCAAAGAAGTAATACCTAATGACATGATGTACATAATTATAACTGGTAATATTTTATTTGGCTCGTTCACTTTAGACACTCTACAAGCTGTTTAAACTGTTATTGACCAGCAAGTGAAGTGATGTTTATCCATCTTTCAACATGGAAGAAAATGTACCAATAGAGTCAACACGAAACGTGAAATTGATATGGCAGGAGGAATAGGGATGAGCTGATGTTTAGTAGATCATCTATAGACTATCAGAAACCATTAACTGAATTATCCAAATAAAGAAAAAGAAAAAACGGACAAGTTAATAGTTTATAGGGTGCATAGATTGTCTACTAAACACAAACAACCATAAACTGCTGAAACATTGATTAGAGCTAGTTGATAAGTCGGTTGTTGACAGTGTATAAATGGTTTTTGATTGCTTATAATGAAATTTCTTCTGACGCAAAGATGAAACAACACCTCTTTGACCAGCATTAAAAGGTGAGTCATGGTGTATAAATAACATAAGGATTTGGAGAAATTCTCAGTAAAGCAGCTACCTTATGACCTCTCATGCGTTGGAAATGGGCGATGGTGTCACTGATGGTGTAGACCCTGACATGGCCCATGTGCAGACGTCCAGATGGGTAAGGAAACATGGACAGGACATAAAACTTCTTCTTCTGGGTGCACTGAATAACAAAAGATAAAAAATATTAAAGCCTAACAGTGTTTTCATTATTCAGGCAAGCAAATTTAAAGCCCCTATATATTGCCGGCGGCAGCCATGTCATGCTTTGGCAAACATGTTATATTAAACTCCAAAAGTAAAGCATAAAGAGGAAAACTGACTGCCTGACTACTTTAGGAATAGTGAATAAAATAAGCCAAAACAGCAAACCTAGACATGGATTTTTATTAGAAATTGTTAAAGAGTATCTGAGATATAGGATGAAGTCGTTGAAATGAAGGCAGACGTCATGCAAACAAATGGAGATTTAACAAACTTTTTTCATCAACATACATAAAACCTGTCAAAAAAAGTGTCCTGAATTTTACTTTCACTTTATTCATAGCTTGTTCATTTAAATCTGTGATGTGATAACTTGTCATTTCTAAAAAAATGAACGTGTTTATATAATGCAAATCTGCAAAATAGTGTTATCATGCTCATAGATGTTATCCTACACAAGATACAACCATCACTGTGCATGCACACGCACACACACACACACACACACACAGGAGCACACAAGCATGGGCGGGCACACACACACACACACACACACACACACACACACACACACACACACACACACACACACACACACGCACTTTAAGAACTTTTAATGATTCATAAAGGCTTGAAGAAGGCTGCTGGTTCAGGAAGCATTAATCAGCTCAGGTCATGAGAAGCCTGAATTATTCACAGACTGCTAAAACGACAGTAAAACTGCTCCAGCACAACCTTTCCAAAAGATTTGCACTAAATTCCCAGCAAAATGCTACATGTGATAGGGGAAAATACACTTCAATTTAGGATTAAATGTGGGCTGAAAGTGTGACTAAGCCATTTGACAGTGGTTCATTCAGAATTTGAGAGATAATGGCTCAGTATCTTGTAGTATAGTATCACACATTTTAGATTAATCCCTCCTTTCCACATGCAGTGAGAAAAGCACACTGCACTACCCAAAATAAATGAAACAGCACAGGTAGACCAGAGAACCATTTATATATGTCAGAGGCCTTTCTCTGGACATGGCTTTAAGGGAGAATGTATTTTTAGAAAAAAGGAGTGCCCATAAACATTAATTACAGACTGACACTACAGAAAATCTATTCATCTTTTACAGACAGGTTTAGGACATTTTTTTTGAAAGATGAGTGAAGTATTAAAAAATGAATGATGAATTAAATGAATACAAGGAAAGGGACATCATCAAGGCAGAATTTTAAGGTATATTCACTGTCCATTGCTCTACTCCTTTTTAGCTGTTCTTGTAAAGGTATGCCTTATGAGAGCAGATCATGAACCTGTTTACTTTCTACATACACATCTATCAAGGCCATCTACATCCACATCTATTACACCAAAAGGATTTCATGTAACGTATATGCTTTTATTTTAACCAACATGCGCCTGTGAGATGCATGAGTTACATGTAAAAGCAGGCCCTCATCCGTCCAAAACCCATTACAATCATAATCTACAACAGAGTTCTGATTACGCAGCCTGTAATTGCAGAGCAAAGTGTGTTTACGGTAATGATACTCATTACACCAGCATGGAGAACCAGAATAAACACAAATATGCTGTATGTCTCATGTGATATTTTTAAATGTGTTATACTTACCACTAGACGTTCTCTGCCACTGAACTTGTCCTCAACCCTCACATACTAGAAACTACAGACACATACTATAGACTGTTCTATGTATACACTTTTCCGATCAGAACTGCAGAACGTAAGCAGTATAGCTTAGGCAGAAGATGGCTTATGTTACGTACACTTGGTGCTTGCTTGTATTGTCCAGTGTGCTTTCTAGGTCTAATCCTATAAATTAGAATTGTCATAATATTTAGTACTTTTCTATGCTTTAAGAGAAAAAGTTTTGCCTGATGTCAGAAAAGGGCCCTGAATAAATTCCTTCCATTTATAGTATACTTTATTTTCTAGTATGCATGAATAAATGATGCATATGTTTGTAGATAAGCAGCAATCCCCAACAGGGAGTCATGCCTTTTCTGTGACAGAATCTCAAATTGTTGTTTTTTTGAGCATATAGTGCATGCCTTATATAGTTTTAGAACACCATTATGGTATGCCCTATGTAGCGAGAATATATAGTGAGGGACTTATCCTGTCTGTGTGATGAAGAAAGAGGATTTTTAGCACAAGAAAAATGCAATGTCTAGCTAATCCTTGATCATTACTGTGGGTAATTTGATAAAAATCATACTTCGTCCTTGTGAGTTTGATATTGAGACATGTTTCAAAGACGTAGTGTAGCAATTGTTTAAAATTGGGCTGTGTAATATTCGAATATTAAATATTTTAAGTGATTGAAATTTGAATGAAGGTCCATGGTCCAGGGTCTCTTGTTCAATACTGAGCTCAGGTAACTATCTCTATGGACTTTCCCATGTTCTCCATGTATTCATGTAGTATAAATGTATGTGAATAGTGCCTCAAGCCCAGTAGACGCAGTTACTGAAGATGAATGAATGAATTTCAAATGCACTTGTGAAGTGGTTTTCAAAGTGGGGTCTGGGAATCCCCAGGGTTCTGTGAAGCATAGCCAAGTCTGATTTTTTTAATTCATTCATTTGATCTCATTTGTGGAAATCGCAACCCACCTAGTTATTAGCCTTTTGACTGGCAAAACAAATAGGCCAATAAATAAAGTCAAATTAGATGTAATGCATCAGTGGAAAGTTTGGGAATAAAAAGATCTATGGCTCAAATAAATGGACAAAATATTATTGTACACATTTAATAATATCCATGACATACAGTGGGTTTGGAAGGTTTTCTGACCACGTCAGTTTTAGCACATTTTGTTGTGTTATAGATTTAATTAAAATAAATTACTTTTTTGCCATCGGTCTACACACAATAACCCATAATGACAAAAAAAACAAGCTTTTAGCATTTTTTTGCTAATTTATTAAAAATAATAAAACTGAAATTTCTTTGTCTCTCAGGTATTTTATTCAGTGCTGTAGAACCACCTTTGGCAGCAATAACAGCTTTGAGTCTTCTTGGGTAAACCTCTACAAGCTTTGCACACCGAGATTTGGGCAGTTTCTCCCATTCTTCCTGGCAGATCCTCTCAAGTTCAATCAGAATCGATGGGAAGCGTCTGTGAACTATGAACATCATCACGTCTCTCCACAGATATTCTCTGGGGTTCTGGGCTTTGACTTTGACTGAGCCACTCATGGACATTCAGAGACTTGTCGTGAAGTCACTCCAGCCTTGTCTTCAGTCTCATGAAAGTTTTCTTCAAGGACCTCTCTATTCAGACCAGAGAATCTTTTTCCACCTGCTTTTAAGTGCCTGTCACATACATTTTACTCAGAAATGGCTTCCATCTAGCCACTCTATCATAAAGTCCTGATTTGCTGGAGTATTTCTGAGATGGTTATTCTTTTGGCAGGTTTTCTGCTGAGGACTTCTGAAGCTCTGTTAGAGCAGCCATTGGGTTCCTGGTCAACTCCCTGATACATTAAGAACATGTTTTCACTTTGTCATTATGGATTATTGTGTACAGATTAATGGCAAATAAATCTGATTGAATCCATTTTAAATTAAATCGATAACACAATGAAATGCGCACAACTGAAGGGGTCTGAATACTTTCTGAATCCATTGTAAATCTGTGAGGGGGTCTGTAGTATTTATTTTACAGCTAGAGGGGTTCCTGGCTACAAAAACAGGTTGAGAACCCCTGTTTCAGTGTATGCTTAAACCCATTTCACAACCCAAAAGGCTAGCAGTAGATTCCAGGATGAGCAAACATACTCCCCACTTGTTATCAGTCAAAACTTGCAACCCACTCTGACTGGTTAATGAGTTTTGTCAGTGTAGTTGCACTGAAAATACAAGAGTAAGGAGAAAGCAATCGGGCCGTGAAAGTGTAATGTGCACACACTTTTCCAACACTGGAAGTGCAAATTCACACTATAAAACTGTAGCTGAGTTTGTGTGAACAATGTTGTGCATGCACAAATCCATGAGCAAGCAGGACAGATTGAGGAAGAAATCCGTTCGAGAATTAAGCTAGTTTTTGCCTGATTACTTACAGGCTTCATTTTGAATTCCCTTCCATTATAACCAGGACAATTGCTGATATAATGCAATTCAGCATCTCACCTGCTCCTTCATGTCCTTGTGCCATTGCTCCTGGATGCGGGGATGCCACCATGCCTCCACCCTACGTCTGGTGTCTGCCCTGTAATCTCTCTCCCACACTCCGCTTTCGCTGAACACGCTCCGAATGCCAGACCTGATGGTGGGTGTGGCCTGGACGAACCAAGGACGTAGGCATCCCGCCCGCTTCAGCAGTCCCAAAGAATACACAGCAAATTGACAAGTTTCATGCATCATGCACCTAGAAAAGAGAAAACAAAAGCCATTAGGACATACGTAAGGATATGAAGGATGGCTTAGAACAGATTATTAGGTTTACAGGTAATTTATTAGATTATCATTAGATTACATGTAATCTAATTATAATTATAAATGGGTTACAATGTGCTATTATTTATCAAGGAAAATTATTATCACTGATAATAATAAAAGTATTATCACTGAGATGGTGAAGTTTTCTGTAAGGAGATGCTTATTTAACATTTATGGAAGGAGTCTCTAGTGTCAGCACTTTGTAACAGTCAGTAAGTTTTCCGTCTCAGTAAAGTCTTCAGAACAGAGGACTCTGCGCTTCCTGGTTTCTCGATAACCTGACAAGCTGCGGGGATTTTTGTCTTACTAATGTTGCACACCATTAAATATAACTACAAACAGATACACGAGTATGACATGTCAAACTTTAATTAATAAAAATGCAACTGTTATACAACAAATTGCTGTGGTATAAAGCACTTATTGTATTGACACAATATCACACCACCCCACTGTTGATTATTTTTCTATAACAGCACATTCCATCATGTTTTATGCCATCATGTTTTATTAAGATAAGATAACTTTATTCATCCTGAGGGAAATTCTTGTGCCAGAGGTTGCTCAAACAGATATAGCACAACAATGTAGGAATAAAAGACATTATAGTAATGAATGAAGTAGTAAAAATAACCACAGTGCGTAATAGAAAAGCAAAAAAGTGAGATACTTTAGTAAAAAATAAGGAAGTACATAAAAAATAAGTGGAGAAGTAGAAACGTAGAGTGAAAAGTAGAAAGTGACATTACAGTAGAAGTAGAAGTAGAAGTTCTACATTATGGTAGAAGTAGTAGTAGATGACTGTTGTGTTATTTGGACCCATGGAGGATCCCAAACAGGTACAAAAGTGTATAACTGACTAGGTGGTGCTTTCTAGGAAGTAAAAGGTGCTCTTATAATCTATACATGGTGCCAGTTTTTCAACACATCCAGAGTTGATGGACATTGAATTAGTGTTATTTGGCAAACCACAGAACTAAACATGCTCATCAGCTTCAAATTAAAGAGTCATTTTCATAAATTAATCGTATAAAAGTCTCATTGCTTTTCATTGTATATTACAAGCAACACTTGCAAATACATAATTTATCAGTAACTGAGTTGATGGTAGATTGCATTGGTAGATTGATATCAGCCCGTACTTTGGCCTGATCTGTTAAATAGTCTCTAACGATCTCATCTGTCTGTCACTTTGTCACCCAAACAGCCAATAAGTTTTTACAAAAATTAATGGTCAGACTCTACAAAAGCAACAAGAAACACATGGAGAGAGAACTACTGCACTGTAAATCCTTCACCATCACAAAAACATCAACACGCTAAACCAACAGGCACCAAACCCAGCCTCATCACTGTGTGTCACTATGGCAACATGAGATACTGTAAGGGGATTATTAAGCAATCACCTTGGAAACTAGAAATTAAATAATAAAGCAGAAACAATAGATTTTCAAAGGTAGTAATGAACCACAGTAGTGACTAATTTTCTTTTTTTCAATTGGTCACTACATGCAGTTTTAGCATTTTGTTTCTGTTTGTCCAAATAAGGTTCAAACTGCCTGACCCATGGTGTAGTTTCTTACAGTGTAACTCCCAGATCCTCTACACCTGGTTCCTTTTATACACACAGACATTCTCTGCTGCCTTTACATACGCCAGCGATCTTCACTGGGATTGTTTGTGACAGCAGTGAATTAGTGAGGATAAAGGTGTTTTGCAGCAACGATTCTCAACCAAACGCCCACAAGCTTTGAGTCCCAGCTCTGCATCACAGTGGAGTGATCCAGCCGGTTTTTGTAACATGAAAAAAGGGCGGGAGGAAGAGAGCAAAACGGGAAAAAAAAATAAAGAAAATGTGTTGCTCTGTGTGTGTGTGTGTGTGTGTGTGTATAAAAGAGAGAGAACGAGAGAAAGAAATACAGAGAGAGAGAGAGAGAGAGAGAGAGAGAGAGAGAGAGAGAGAGAGAGTGAGTTGCTATGGTTACAGATCTTTAAAAAGATAATAAATTGAACTGATGATGTGCCACAACAGCTTAGCAGCATCAGGACATGAATCTCTTCCACAGTAACACACAAAAGGACTGTAATTGTCATAGTTGCTTGACTTTTGAAGGTATTATCATTGGATAGAAGCTCAAGGTTACTCAGCATTTCAATATGGAAAGCCTTCCTGCTTTCTTATTTTCATTTATGGCTTGACAGCTACATTGATGGCAGGGACCACACAGATAACTAAGCATAAATTTATTACTGCATATTTGAAAGTGACATTTTAAAATAAAGCATGAAAAACATAGCTTATAGCTTAAGTCACTGTTTTCTTATTCTGATATTATACTACAAATACTGCACGTTTTGGTGTTTCCCTGCTTCTCAACACATCCATTTGTTTTTGACAGGTTTCCCATTTAATTGCAGAAGAAAAACAAACAAACAAACAAAGAAATAAACCCTCAAGTGCAGTGCAGGAAGACTCCAGGATCAGGAGTAGGAGCCACTGGAGCTAGCTACATAAGTGCAAAACAGTCCTCAAATAAACAAGGCAAGGTAACAGACCTCCGTACTCACAATAACAGCAGTACCGAGGAATATCTTGAGTCATGTAGACAATATTAATTCATGTCCAGTCCATGTCACGCTCGGTTCATCTTTCTCAGCAGCTGAGCAGACAGTACTCACACCGATAACAGGGCGCCGCCATGTTGTTCAAATAAAACTTTATTAGTTGCGTTACAAAGACAACCGCAGTGTGGGGCGTTCCTTCTTATCTTCCAAAGAAGCTTGTTTTTAATGTCTCAGATGCTGGAAATCTGACTCAGCTATTGAGTAACACCTTATGTTTAATTAAAAAAGTCTTTTTAAGACATTTGTCTAAGGATAGTAAAGAAATGTATTTTATACTATCAAAATTTTATAAACTATAAACTATATATTTTATAGTTTAATAGTATTTTTATTTATTTTATTATTCTACTTTTAAATGTTACCTCTGGCTAAATCATGTATATTTTCTGTGGAATACACCTTCGAATATTATTATTATTATTATTATTATTATTATTATTATTATTATTATTATTATTATATTACTCCATTACCAGGATATAAGCATAAATACTCATACTTTTGTCTTAATAGGCAAAATGTCTTTTGTCTCAAAATGTCTTCCTTTGCTGAGGTTATTACCATTTATTCGATATTTAATAAGGTTAATGGATTTCTTTTAAGACACAGACACGACCTTATAAAACAGAATCTGATCTTACAGAATGAAATGGTTCGATCTGACTTTGTTCAAAAAATGTCTTTTTAAATGTCTCAGAATTTTGATCGGTTATTTTGAGGTATCTCTGAAGCAGAGGATTTGTTGATCTGTAAATGTAAATTTCAGTACAGCCACTTCACACACAGCAGTGAACCAATCGAGTGTGTGTTGGAGGTTCACTCTGGATGGTGCCATGAGAACATCATCTGTAAACAATAGTGATGTTACCTCCATACTGGACATCTCTCCATTCTTGGCTGCACCTTGATTCTGAAAACCACAAATAGCAGTGGAGACGAGGCACATTCTTGATGGACCTGCATAAATCTTACTACTTGATATTTTACCATGTAACAACATGATTACATATAAAAACAAAATGTTATAAACTCTTCTGAAGTGCCAATAAATCATGATAAATCATGTTACTTGGTGCCTTGGGATGGAGAGACCACACACACAAGCTAGTGGTGGAGTGTTGAAATATACTGGGCATGTTCTTGAGGGATGAAAGGATCATTTTGAGGAACTCATTAACCCAGTGGACATGGAGACAGAGAGACCTTCAGGAGACAGAGCCCAAGAGCTCTTGTGTTTTGGAGTCCATCTCTGGACTCATAGTGGCAAGGCTGCAGAGGTAGAGAAGATTTGGCTCGAGATGTTGGATGCACTGGACGAGGTTGGTCGTAAATATGTGGTTAAATGCCCTTGGACTGGCAAACTTGGGTGGTGGTCCCTATTTTTAAAAAGGGGGACAAGAAGGTGTGTTCCAATTATAGCAAAATAATTCTGCTCAGCCTCCCGGGAAAGTCTATATCAGGATTCTGGAGAGGATAATCCATCTGATAGTTGAACCTAGGAGGAAACTTCAGGAGGAACAATGAGGCTGTGGAACAGTCAACCAGCTATTTACTCTCGCACAGCTTTGTCAGGGGTTGTGTGTCATGTGTTTGTGTGCCTTGACATTTGTTTCTCTAACTTCATCTTTAGTCTCAAGCTATGGATACTGACCAAAGGAATAAAATTGCGAGTACAGGTGGTAAAAAATGAAGCCAGTTGAGGTGGTTTGGGCAGCTTACAAGTATGCCCCCGCTTGGCTCCCAGGCATCTCCCACTGAGCGGAGACCTGCGGCCAGACCCAGGACCTGCTGGAGAGATTATATGTCACAGTTGGCTTGGGAACGACTGCGGATCCCCCAGGAGGAGCTGGAATCTGTTGTTGGGCATTGAGAAGTTCCCCAGCAGTAACAGCAGAAGGAAAATGAATATAAGCTTTCGGAAAAATAATATAGATAGAACTAAAACATTTATTTTTCAGCTGTCCAATATTTTTTTTTTTTTATCAAGTCCTGTCTTCGACTTTCCCCAAAAAATATAAAAATGACTACCTCCTACATCATCTGGTAAGTACAAATGCTGTATGTTTAAAATTATATATTTTATATATTTACAAGTAATAACAGCAGCTTTCATTCCATAATATCTTAATTGGTTTTTAATTGGAATTTATTTGTGTGCCCAAAAAATGAGATTGGACATGATTGTCTGCTGCAGAAAAGAAGATCCTTAAGAGAATGTGTTTGCAGCCCTGTTGCTTGCTCACTGTATTAAGTGAGGTTTCTCTGCTTGACTGTTTTTATATGAATCAAAGCACAGTCTGACATTTTCATTTACATAACTACAAGCACAAACAGAATCAGAGCTTTCATTAACTGAACCTGAGGCACAGCTCAAACATCATATATCAGAGTAAAAAAAGCACACACACACACACATACACACACACACACACAAGTTTTATCCTTCGTTTCTGGGAAAAGCAACAATTTTACTGGACTTGGAGAGCTGCTGACCCTATAAAATGGCAGTCAGTTTTGTTAAAAGGCCAGCAGTGCTGAGAGATAGTGCAGAAGTACAGACTCTAAGTGAAGGGAGAAATAAAGCAGTTTTACTGAGAGTGCAGTAAAGAATAAGCAGGTTGAAGCTTTTATTTCCTCACCTGGGTCTCAACCGTGGCCAGCTCCACAGAGTTAGATGGTTAAGAAAGATCTGAGACAATATTTATTATGAATTATTGTGTCATATGTGAATTAATGAATTAATATGGTCATATGTGATACACCGATCAGCCATAACATTAAAACCAGGTGCCTAATATTGTGTAGGTCCCTCTTGTACTGCCAAAACAGCTCTAACCCATCGAGGCATGGACTCCACAAGACCTCTGAAGGTGTGCTGTGGCATCTGGCACCAAGATATTAGCAGCAGATCCTTCAAATCAACTGCAAGGTGGGGCCTCCATAGATCGGACTTGTTTGTCCAGCACATCCCAGAGACACTTGATCAGATTGAGATCTAGGGAATTTGGAGGCCAAGTCAACACCTTGTACTCTTTGTCATGTCCCTCAAACCATTCCTGAGAAAGAGGCCACTGACATTAGGGAATGCCGTTGCCATGAAGGGGTGTACTTGGTCTGCAACAACGTTTAGGTAGGTGGTACGTGTCAAAGTAATGTCCACGTGAATGCCAGGACCCAAGGTTTCCCAGCAGAACATTGACCAGAGCATCACACTGCCTCCACCGGCTTGCCTTCTTCCCACAGTGCATCCTGGTGCCATCTCTTCCCCAGGTAAGTGAAGTACATGCACCTGGCCGTCCATGTGATGTAAAAGAAAACGTGATTTCTATAATAGCCAGCATTAACTTTTCAGCAATTTCTGCTACGTTAGCTCTTCTGTGGGATTGGACCAGACGGGCTAGCCTTCGCTCTCCACGCACATCAGTGAGTCTTGGGTGCCCATGATCCTGTGAAACCCAAACATTTTTGTCACACTTTTTTCCAGATCAAATATACCCCTAATTATAAAATGACCCAGAACTTCAGAATTTCCCAAGCAAATAGTATGTGCAGGCTGTAGAGTGCCATTAAGTGCAGAGCAGCCTGAAAATAATGGCATAGATTACAGTGATAATCACTGGATTCCATGCAACAACTGTCCACAAATCCAACTATATCATGCTCACTGTAGTGAGGCATGTATGACTGACAACTCACAAAATACTTCAACATGAAGTTTGTCAGGTTTGTTTCATGTTCAGCTCAGTGTGATATCCGCCAGGCATGAAAATCTGACACTGGACAATTTGGACTGTTACCTTAGCAACCCTTTTATCTGTACAACACCAGGCTGTTTTCAGTTGAAGGGTTTAGATTTGTAAAGCTGAAGAGAAGCAACCACATGAGAGCAAAAGCTAGAGACATTCAGCATACTCATAGCAATGAGGCCCCCATTCTCACACAAATCTAAACCTATGCTTTTGAGATAAAAGTTTTTATTAGAGCTAAGCCAGTATTCGGTGTGATCCTGTATTTCATCTAGCTAAGCCTACTGAAAACATCAGTAAGATCTTGAGTAGGCTTTGGCCATGAACAGAATTTTTCATTTTCTATTTGTGCTTTTCCTTGCAGTTATGATTATGTGTCTGCCACCCTGTTGCTTACTCAGTGTATTCAGTGGGAAATCTCTGTTTGCCTGTTTTCATGTGAATTAAAGCCCAGCCCTGCCATCTTCATCTAACTACAACACGTGGTACAGTTAAACAGGAAAAATGAACAGAGAAGAAAAGATGGAGATGAAGGCACAAATACAGTTACAGCTTGCACATCAGCCTACTGAACCTGAGGCACAGCTCACATATCATACATCAGAGTAAAAAGCACACAGATACCCATAGCTCAATATGAAATGGCACTTAGGACAGCTAGAGGAAGGAATTAGATCTCTGACATAATTATGCCCAAATAGTCCCCCATGTTGATGCAACAATCATTATTATTACAGAATTTACAGTCCTAACAGTCACAACCACAGGGTAAAATGTAATTTTATGATACTGTAACAGCATGAATGATGTCTGACATAGTGTTTTTAACTTATGCATGCAAATAATGTAATATCAAAGGCACCCTTCCTGACACTGATATATGAAAATTGCATGTATATAACAGCACAAACCTCCTTCCAATACACCTCAGATTCCTATCCATCTGATCCAATCATGTTCATTTAGTTAATTTCAGAAATAAAAAAAATTAATAGTCATTTTTTCCAGGACATTTTCCTACCTACAATTGAAATACCAAGGTTGGAAAATTGCTCTTCAGCATTATTGACATCATGCATTCAAATGGATTCAAGCTAGGCCACTAACAAAAGTCTATTTCTGGTATCAGTCTTTATTACTGACTGTTCACCTTTGGGTTATAAATAGAAAAATGTTCGATGGTGTGGGACAGTGGTCAGTCAATACTAAATTTGAGGTTGATATGTGCCTGAATCAAGTGTAAGGAAAATGCATCCAGCTGTGCTGTACTCCAGGTTTATCAGGTTGTGGCAGAACAAAGTGAAAAAAATAAAATGAAAATGATGTAATCAGTTATGAACCCTTGCATCTTACTTAGTCAACATGATAATTGACTTTTCCAGATGAAACATGAAGCACATCACATGATCTAAGGCACGTATACACAGTGAGTCAACACACTACCTCAGGGTCAGACTGATGTGTCCAGAAGATTCCAGTCAATAAAAAGAGGAGGGCAAAACTGTTTCCTAATGCCTAATTAGAAAATAAAGGATATCATCATAAATCTTGTGCTGTGATGGAAGCATATTATCAGCTTAGCCTGGTGCAGTGACAGGCCCTTTTATTTTAACCTTGTTAAGCTTCTTCAAAATTGTATTTACAGTAATAACATTTTACAATGCTCATCTTAATGATTACACTCCCTCTGATGAGCATGCATCCTCTGCAAATGAGCATTTCTTTTTCTTTCTTATGATGACTTCTTAATGAGCTGCAGCCTGCCATCTCTTCATCTAATCAAACACTGTTCTCCCAATATCTGTGCTGAGGCATGTTTTCTGAAAGGCTTCTATTCGCAACATCTCATAGACCTGAAATCTGTTCGGGCATGTATTGTAAACAGCCTCTATTTCCGACGTCAAAAATCTAAACACACACACACACACGCACACACACGAAAGGTTCGTTGTGTTTTTAAAGGGTGGCGCAGACCTGATGTGGGTAGTCACATGGGACACAAACGTGTTGGAGGGAGAGGTGGGATTTTTGTGGAAATGGACATGACCTGACCTGTCATGTCCAGCATTTTACATTTTCCTCTCTTGTACAGACAGAATCACAGACGGGGGCAGGCATAGTACATTGACTCGTTGATTAAAGCCTGACAGGTATCAATGCCTTTTGAAACCATATTTCAAGAAACACTGTTATTTATTTATTATTTCAGCTTCACTGATAACCGATTACAGGAGATCCAGAGCCCATGCAAGAGGCACTGTGCATGGAATAAAACACCAGCTGAGGTGTTTAGAGTAGAATTCAGAGTAGTCAATCAGCATGTTTTAGGGAAGTGGGAGGAAAGATAAAGACTTATTTTAGTCAATCATTGTTTATTGCTATGAGAAATAAAACTTTGACAGGGTGATTATGGTTAAACAGGTGAGGCGTTAACAAGCCTCTTACCTGAAGCTCAGAAATGCTTGTGTTTTGCTTTTCAGCTTTGATATTCAATGTAAAAAGTTGTTTCAACCAAAATGTTATTGAAAGACCCAACTGAAGGCTTATCTTCATCTAATGGAAAATGATAGTTTTTTAATGTTATTGCTCTCTATTAAACACTGATGCTCATTTGCTTTACATCTTTTAATTTTTTTTCTTATCTAAAGGATGCCTACGTGACTAAAGCATGCCATTTGTCAGTGTAGTTTGTTTGTAATCAGTGTTTTTGATGCCACTTGTCACTTGTGTGTTCTGTGATGACTCATCCGGCTGACAGCTCTGCAGGACTCCTGAGAGAGATAAACACTTCCCCAGCGCTCTGAATTCTTCCTGTTCTCTTCCTGCCCCATCCTTTCCGACGGTCCGCATCAACAGGGCCGCTTTGCTAATTAATGTAACTAAGCAGCGTTCTGATACTTGAATAGACACTGCACTGAATAGACATTTTAACAGCATTTCATAGAGAAGTCTGAAACATCAGTTCTTATAAATGTACATCAAATTCCCATGAAGCTGTAAAAACTTTAAAGAACAACAAAAATTCTTAACTACATACGTGCATTAAAGGTATAACCACTCGTGTGACCGAGTGGTCGAGTGGTCAGTCCGAAAATGGTATTGGAAATGAAGTTGTCACTACAAAACAAATTCTAGAAGAAAATCAGTCAACTTGTAAAGCCTCATCTACACTGGAGCAAAAAGCTTTTAGTCCTCCAGTTTCCTGAATCTAATAAAGACAGGTGTCTGTGTGTGCTATGCTGAGAATGAGGTGGCCTTGCTCTAAAAGTCACTGGAACCCACCGAAGCCATGAGGTCTTTTTTTCTTGAAAGCAGAACTACATTTAGGAAAATGAATCTTTTATATTCTCTTGGCACAAGAGACTTTTTATCTCTGTTCCATTAGCATTTTTGGCACTGAACCAATTTACATTTTTATAGCATAATTAATGAACAAGAAAGTCATTTACATTTTTCTTCTGCTGGCTGCCTCAGTGTCTGAACCTATCAGAAACTGAAAATTTGAACAATGTGTGTGAGTTTTTAGTGGAGAGGTTAAGATGGCAGGGAGTAAAGAGCTAAGATAAGGAATAATGAATAGTAATTTGATAAACAACAGAGATAAATAGAAAAGAGTTTCTTTCAGGTGTAAATGGAAAGCTAATGTGACCCATGTCTTTCACGTCAGTTGGCCTAAACATCAAACGATGGGAGGCAGGACTCCAGCACAAATTAAGCCATTTAAGCAGCACTGAGAAAAACAATTCATTCAGGTGTCATACATATTCCTCAGGCAACATGAAAGCTAGGGCTTACTGTTCTCACGTTTGCATAAAGTGATTTTCTCCAGTGTACATATTATATATTGCACCATTCTCATGTATCTGTACTTTATATAGTCGTGTGTAATGTGTTACTGTATTATGTATTGCACCATGGCCCTAAAGAAACAACATTTAGTTCCAATGTATTTTTAATTGTCAGGCATGACAATTAAAAACCCACTTGACTTCTGACTCAACTTTCGTTAAAATCAGAAATATGTCAAAATATCTAAAAGGAGCTACGATTTCATATTTTTATTTCTGGGTCTTTCATAAGATTCAGTCTTTCAGTTGATAATAAAGTTCTTCACAGATGGTGGTTAGATGTTGTCAAGAGATGAGTTTCAGATATTGAGCCAGACATTGGGATCCCAGGAGGCATTTCACCTTGAGACAAAAAGAACATTGAAGAAATGATGTGATCTGTCCAGACAAAGATATCTCCTCTGTGGTTCAAAAGCCACCGCATAAAAAAATAAGGTCTTTCTTCAAGGTGCTGCGATTTAAATTATGTTTTAAATCTAGTTTCATTTTGCCTTAAGGTGGAGGATATTGACATAGTACAGATGTATCTGATCTGGAATTCTGAAAGGCAGTTGATGTGAAAGTGTTTCAAAGTGGCCACCTGCTCCAGACTCATTGGGTTTTGGCGTAGAGAGCCTGCTTCTGGTGACATAGAGAACACTTAGACCAAATTCACTTAGAAAATTGAGGTCATCTGACCTGACATCTGCACAAACAAATTCATTTTTAGCACCTGCTTTGAAGTGACACTGGCCTGTTGTGAGACTTCACAAACTGTTGGTGCAGTAATTGCGGCAAATTGGTCTGCACATGGCTTTACAATGTGGTGATTTTTGAGGATAGATGGTGGATTTTCTGTGAGGTAATACCAGACATTACTCTAATGCTTCTGATGTAATATAAGTACACTCACAAATATTTCTTTATAATGAAACAAGTGAAATACATTTTCTGCAATGAATGGGCATCAAGATTGGAAAAAAGTGAATGCATTTGAGGTCTTTTCCACAAATCAGCATTACTGCATGCACAAGATTATCTGAGATGAATCCATTATTACAAAAAAAGGCTATCGATGGTAAAATAAATAAATAAATAAAATAAGTAGCATGTAACGCAAGAAACATAGGCATCTTGAACTTCAGAGCCAGTGACATAGTACTATTAATGCAAACAACAAAAACTATATTCCATTCTTTTCATGCCGCTGCAGAAAATTGGACAAATGCAGCTATTAGTGGACATTTAAACACATTCTAGAGTGACCTAAAGTATTAAGGTTTAGTAAACAAAAATAAATAAATAAATAAATATTTGATGATTTATTCTTTTAATTTTCCTTGAATAATTCAGCAAAAGGAATCATTAGTAGCTCTTTTGGTAAATAAAGTCGTTCTCAGCTAAATTCACAGTGTTAGATTAACACTTACAGGCTTGAATCCACTGCATGTCCACTCCATCTGGAAACCACTGAAAACCTTAACAGGTAACTCTGTAGGTATTTATTCAGCACCTTTCTGCTGCACTTATTTGTTTCCTGAGTTAAAATCGACTCAGAAATTCAGCTTTGAACAGGATTTGTGGATATAAGAGGAGTGGCTTTGACGGTATCATGAAATAAGAGAGAACTCATGTAGAATAACAGAAAACTCATGTAGAATAAGAGAAAACTGGTAGAGAATGAGAGAAAACTCATACAGTATAAGAGAGAGAACTCGTGTAGAATGAGAGAGAACTCGTATAGAATGAGATAGAACTCGTATAGAATGAGAGAGAACTCGTGTAGAATGAGAGAGAACTCGTGTAGAATGAGAGAGAACTCGTATAGAATGAGAGAGAACTCGTGTAGAATGAGAGAGAACTCGTATAGAATGAGATAGAACTCGTATAGAATGAGAGAGAACTCGTGTAGAATGAGAGAGAACTCGTGTAGAATGAGAGAGAACTCGTATAGAATGAGATAGAACTCGTATAGAATGAGAGAGAACTCGTGTAGAATGAGAGAGAACTCGTATAGAATGAGATAGAACTCGTATAGAATGAGAGAGAACTCGTGTAGAATGAGAGAGAACTCGTGTAGAATGAGAGAGAACTCGTATAGAATGAGAGAGAACTCGTGTAGAATGAGAGAGAACTCGTGTAGAATGAGAGAGAACTCGTATAGAATGAGATAGAACTCGTATAGAATGAGATAGAACTCGTATAGAATGAGAGAGAACTCGTATAGAATGAGAGAGAACTCGTGTAGAATGAGAGAGAACTCGTATAGAATGAGATAGAACTCGTATAGAATGAGATAGAACTCGTATAGAATGAGAGAGAACTCGTATAGAATGAGAGAGAACTCGTGTAGAATGAGAGAGAACTCGTATAGAATGAGAGAGAACTCGTATAGAATGAGAGAGAACTCGTATAGAATGAGAGAGAACTCGTGTAGAATGAGAGAGAACTCGTGTAGAATGAGATAGAACTCGTATAGAATGAGAGAGAACTCGTATAGAATGAGAGAGAACTCGTGTAGAATGAGATAGAACTCGTATAGAATGAGAGAGAACTCGTATAGAATGAGATAGAACTCGTATAGAATGAGAGAGAACTCGTGTAGAATGAGAGAGAACTCGTATAGAATGAGAGAGAACTCGTGTAGAATGAGAGAGAACTCGTCAGGAGGTGAACTGTGATGTATGTAGCTGAGCACTTCTTTATATTCCTCCGCCTCCCTCCACCCTTCGTAGGCTGTGTTCTCTGATTCGCGCTCCACACACTCACACACACACTCACACACACTCTGGGTCCACCGCGCTGGAGTTGCCGTTGGAGGCTGGAGGACACCGGAGGTGCGTTCAAATGGGGCTGAAACAGATGCTCTTACTGGGTCTGCACACACGACACCCGCAAAATCAACCGCAAAACTAACTCGTTTGAGATGTGGCTCAAATTTGACGTCTCTGCGCTTGTGCGCACCTGACGTCTTCAAAACTGTTAAAGTTAAATACTGTGCCTTGGCACCCGGTCCGGAGCGCCATGCCCTCGGATTCACGGCGCGCGCCATCATGCTGAGCCGCTCGGCCGCTCTCGTGCTTACTCTGAGCGCCGTGGCGGGTCTCGCGCCGCGCTCGGGTGCCTGGAGCGATGACAAGCTCGTGGCAGCGCCCATCAACTCCACCAGCGGCTTTCTGGCCAGCTTGGAGGTGGGCTACTCGAAGAGATCGGTGGCAGCAAGCGAGGATGACGACGCGTCGTCCAGGTGCAACGTGAGCGTGGAGAGGCTGCCGGCCAAGCTGGTGGCACGCTGGGACGGAGACTTGGGCTTGCGCTGCGACGTGCTCGTCTACACCACCAACAGCCACGGAAAGGCGTTTTTCTCAGCCGCCTTCAACCGCGCCGCGTCCCCCCGTTTTCATCGAGCACGTGGGCGTCGCAGGCGCGCAGCAGGAGTTCAGGCTGTGCATCGGATGCGGTCTCTCCCGGTTCAGGCGCTTCGGCCGATCCAGACCGGACACGGCGGACAGCGTGCACTTCTGCTGCCTTGACTTCGCCTTGGACGAACTCAAAGGGGACCGGAGCTGGAGGCTGAATCGTAAACCCATCGAGTCCACGCTCGTCGCCTGCTTCATGACTCTGGTCATAATCATATGGAGCGTGGCTGCCCTCATATGGCCGGTGCCCATCATCGCGGGCTTCCTGCCCAACGGAATGGAGCAGCGGAGACCCAGATAAAGCCTTCTCTAACCAAACTGGCTTTCTCACTGCACCCGGCGCCAGCTTAGTGAACTGGCATATAGGATATTTTGTCAGATAGTAGGCCTAATAGTATGATGTTTAAAAGTAAAAACGTCTTTATAAAATCTGTAAAATGTGCATATTAGACTGAATGTGGTTTTATAAATCTAATAGAGAGTAGGCCTAAGTATTAGCCAATGTTTTACTCAGCTGTCTTAAAATGTTTGTATTGTTTTTATCTTAAACTTTCTTCATATTATTAAGAACAAGACTGCAGAAACGTTAAAAAAAAACATTGTCCTCATTGGCTTAACTGTATTTATATTTGTAAGAGCTAATAAAATGTGGAAGTCCATTTGTGGAAAATACGAATACTAATTAGGTTTATTGCATAAAACGTTTGTGCAACAGGTATTTGTTTATATATATATATATATATATATATATATATATATATATATATAGAGAGAGAGAGAGAGAGAGAGAGAGAGAGAAAGGGGCTATTTCTAGGCCCACCTAGCCATTGCTCACCGCTCACCTAAATTTATCTGCCTCACAGGGGCTGGGTCCAAAACACCTTAATAAAATACTTGATGTGACCTATAGCAGCGTACTCTTTTAGCACACTAGCCTAGTTAATACGGTAGAATGTGGTTTAGGACGTTACCATAATCCTGACGCTAATAGAGCCTGTGAAAGGGCGGGTCCCTCTGCCTACCTGAGGGAACTACACCGAAGTAACGGCTGTATTCCAGGAAGTCAAACGCATTTTCAGGGGAAAAAGGAGTTGGAGTCGATGGAGAGACGCTAAAGTTTTACTCAGTTAGCCTAACCCACACGGAAGGAGAAAGTCATGGGGCTGTTGGGCGACATGCTGTTTCTTTTTGGAGTGTTTCAGTGGTCGGTGTGGATCATCTCAGTCTCAGGTAAATTAGCCTACCTTCGTGCTGTACGTATTTGGCGTCTCCATTGATCCTCGTGCCTAAACATGCTTTAGCCTATAAAACCTAACAGTAGCTGTTTCAATGATATATCTATATTTTATAGAAGTTATTTTAATAACAGAGCAACTTGTAGAGAAAACGAGGAATTGTCAAACCAGAGGGGCTGGGTTTATTAGGCTACAGCAGTATTAGAGTAATATCTAACCTGCTGTTGTTCTACTACACTTTATATGATTCATTTCTACCATAAATTATATCATATGATTTCCTGGGTTCTCATTTCCTAGGCAGATTATTTTGATCTTGTAATAATACCAAATAACCTGAATTGAGATCAGTTTGAGTCACAAAATTAAAATAATATTTTTCCCCACCTCAAAAAATTCTTTAGAAATATGATTTTATAACTTATCATCCCAGTTATCATCTCAGTTGCTTTAAGGCATTTGCAAAGCCTGCTGTACTCCTGACACAAATCTTTTTTATGGTGTTAGTAAGTCTCTGTTTGAGCTTTCCAAACTTGTTTAGTCATTTTTATATAATATTAAATAAAAGTATAATTTTGATAATATCTAGATTGTTTTATTAGATACATATTATTTGATTTCACTCTTTTTGGTGTAAAATGTACTTGCACTTTCAAGGATGTAAAATAGGCCTTTTAGTAAATTAAAGACTGTTTGCATTTGTATCTTTAAACAAATCCTGATCGGTAACAATTTAAAAACTGTGAAGGAGGGAAAATGAAATGTTTATGTTCAGAAAAATTTCATGCTCAATCAGCTGCTTTTTACTGTGAATAGAAATGGAATGGACGAAAGTGCTGATGATATTTACATTTACGGCATTTGGCAGGCGCCCTTATCCAGGGCGACTAACATTTATCTCATTTATACAACTGAGTAGTTGAGGGTAAGGGCCTTGCTCAAGGGCCCAGCAGTGGCAGCTTGGCAGTGCTGGGGAATGAACTCATGACCTTCCGATCAGTAGTCCAACATCTTAACCACTGAGCTACTATAGCTAGTAACTCATTTATATATGTTGTATTTGGTGTGGGCTATATTCAGGGGCGGACTTAGTTATTTGGGGGCCCAAGGCAAAATATAGGAATGGGGCCCTATTCAATTACACAAACATGCCTCGATTATCCTTGAGCTTCCGTTCTCTGTTGTGATAACAGCAATATGAATCATTTCAGTGTTTTAAAATTGATATTTAAATTTTCAGCATATGTTTTTTAGCATTAATAATTAAAAATATATATAATTTACATTTTTAGGGGGCCCTTGACTTTCTGGGGGCCCAAGGCAATTGCCTACCTTTGCCTAGTGCTAAGTCCGTCCCTGCTTGACATATCATTGTTTATCACAAATGTACTGTTACTACTGTAGTGTAAACACTTAGGCATGATATAATCAGTGCCAATCAGATAGAGACTTGTAATGAGACTGTTCATTCATCCTTTTAATTTGTTTAGACAAACCGTAGTATTACAGAGACTGATAAAAATCAGGTCACCCAAAATTGCTGTCTGGCAACATTGTAAAAAGTATTAATACATATATAAATACAATTGAACTCCATTCCTTTCACGGCCATGAAATATGTCACAAGGAAACAGATTTAAATACATATGAAAAGAAGTATTGCATAAATGTTGTGGGCTTTAAGGTTAAAAGCATACAGAGAACTTAAAAGTATTTTGACTTGGAGTTCTGGGTGGTGTCTGGCGCCATACAACCTGATTGCTAAAACCCCGTTGTGAATTTAAGAAAACAGGGAAGTGCTGTGGATGTGACAGCTGTGACTAATGACTTGAAAACACACAATGAGTTGTATTGGATATTAGTGGAGAATGACTTTACTTGCCACCGAAGTCCATATAAAACATCTAAAGGGGTATTATGGATAATATCTACATAGTGGTTTAGAGGTACTCATAGAGTGGTATTTTGGTTCTGATCAACACTTACACCTTTAATTTTTTTTCAGGAGGTCCAGCATTTACCATAAATGTTTCCAGTAATTCTATCATACATATAAATAGGAGTACGGCTTCGAGGTTAAAATGTGAAGTTTGTACTGGAAATTCATGCAAGTCCTCTCTGATGCTCAGTAGACGCATGGATGTAGTCTTCAGCTGTTCACAGCCAGAAGCTGTCTTCATGGTGGAGATTGTTAGACACATTGGTAAACCATGTTTTTCCTTCTTTTACTACACAGTTTGATACTTACAAATACTGTTTAAAACATACCAAGAAACAGCTTCAAAAGCATACAAAAATGGATGAAATCTTTTTTCAGGTTTTTTTTTTTTTTTTTTACATACATTACTATTACACTTTTTTAAAGATGCAGGTTTATATTTAGGTCTTAGAAGGTACTGCTTATTCTGTATTATAGGTATAAATATTATACTTTGCAATAAAATATTTAATTCTACAGTTGGCCAACACTGACCTTATCTCTTCCTGCAGTATGCACCACTACGTGTAATGGTACGATCACCCCAGAGGACTACCCTTCTCTTCAAAACTTTAACCGCACCTTTACCTGGAACGTGAAAGTCCAGGGTCACAAGGCTTTCAGCTTGGACTTTACCAGAGCTGGTTTAAGGCAGATTCAACCTACAGAGCAATGTCAAGACAAACACATCTACACAGTGTCTACAGGCACAGTCAAAATTGGGAAGTTTTGCCGTCAGGGCACCATCAGAAGCATGCAGGTGCTTCGGGAAGGCATTGTGTCTTTGCAGGTTCCTGGAAAACAACAGCTGAATGCAGTGAGCTTTGGTGTATCAACAGGACTGGAAATAATATGTAAATAAGTTTTGATGAAACACAATGAACTTTGTTGACGTAGTAGTACAAATGAACAGCCAGTAGAACCTTTTATATGATGGTTATATGTGAATGTTTAGTTAATTTTTCACCTGGCTTGTACTGCTGCAGTATAATCATTATGGTTACTATTCAACAGCACCTGCGATTATCAACGTCACTCTGCCGGAGGAGCCGTCGTCCCAGGAATTCTTTTCACCAAACTACCCAGAGAGCTTTCCTGATGATGACCTAATCACATGGGCCTTCCAAGTTCCATACAAGTACTATTCAACAGTGCGTATACTGAACTACACCGTGCCCAGGTGTGATACGAGAGATACACGAATGGAGTACCAGCTATATGGCAGGACCATGGTGAAAAAACTGAGCGAGGCACAGCTGACTGAGCACCAGGGCTCCTTCAATCTTTCACTGCAGAACTGTCATGTAGACACACACTCTTCCTCCACCAGTCTCACCCTGCATTTCAAAGTCTCTGCCATCCGGAGAGGCAGCGAAGGTTAGTGTGGTTTTTTTATTCGTAACGTGTGTTTGTTTATGAAATAACATTCCACTGTACCCGGACAATAGCATGGAACAATGCAACTGTTCAATTGCTGTTAGAACTTTTCAGAATTTTAGGGATCGGCTGTAGATCCACCATAAACCTGAAAGTGGTTAAAGAGGATTAATGAAGGTTGTGGTATATTATTAATGGTTCTTAATGTTATAAAAAAGTTAATAAAGTTTTGTAGAGTGCTAACAGTCAGAATGAACAATGGTGGTCCCAGCAATATTTTATAGCAGGTGCTTTGGTGAAGCTCAGCTGTCTATAGTAGGGGTTAACACACAGAACACTAAGATTATGGATTTAGAAAAAAGGGGGACTGAGGACTCTGGCCTTACTTATAATGTTTTGTTTTTAAACAATAATTTTTTAATGCCCTAAACAGGCTGGCCTGAGCTATATCTTATACCTTATTTACCCTCAGTCTTCCTCCAGAATGCTAAGGCCCTCTTGTTAGCTACTTTTAATGTTAGCTACTTTTAACTGTTCCTCACTCCCATTTGAGGCATGAGGGTGACCGGTCCTTTTCTGTCGCTGCTCCTCGTCTGTGCAATATCCTACACTTTTTAATTAAAACCTCCAGCTCAATGGAGATTTTAAAATCCAACTTGAAAACATTTCTATTTTCTCAAGCTTTCGAGTAAATATAGGTCCATTGTGTCATGCTGGCGAGTTTTATTTCATTTTAGTTCTCTTATTTTATTTTAGTCTATTTACTATTTTAGAACATGCTTATTTTTAATTCTGTGTTTTATTCTCTTTTAATCTTATTTTATTAGCCCATCCTCTTTTTTTGTGTGTTTATTAGCTTTTTTTCTTTTCTTTCTTGGGAATGTCCAGTGGATTCTGATTATTTTTTAAATGCCAGTGAAATGTGTCCTTACAGGTTTCAATTATTGCTTTCACCAGATGGTTGCTGTTTATTTACCTAAAGGCTTTTGATTGTTTGCCATGCTTATGCTCGTTTATGCCCCCAGGCTTGTTTTGAATGGCTGCTGCCAAGAAAAAAGAGAGAAAATATATTCACACTCAAAGAGAATAGAAAGTTAACAGAGTTGATTTTTTTTAAACAACTGACCAAACAAATTGCTTCAGCAAAAGCTGTGATTTTTTTTCACCATCATAACGTAACGTAGACTTTCCTCTTATATAGTGTACAATATGTATTTACCTCCACATAAGAAACAAATTTCATGCTGAAGCTCAGTTGTGTAACTAATGATCATGGTAGAAACAGAGTTTCTGATAGATAAAGTTACACGAAGCCCTGATGAACAATCATAGTTACGTGGTTGTTGTATTACTATGTGTTTTATTACAATGGTTGTTGTATTATTGATGTGTAATAAGGAGTCATTTGGATGAGTCCAGTTCCTGTAAGCTCTACTTTTGGGTAAGTTCTGGAAAGTCCCTATTCCATTAGGCAGATCTTTACAGAGGAGCTATAAACCCCACCCATCCCTTCAAGGAATGGGAATCATGCCTGCAGCTTTTATGCACTTTTTACGCAATTTATGTATGCATTTAATATCTTCTATGCTTTTCAAACTTTAAACAATGTGGCTTCACTGTTTCAGTGCGCTGTTCTGTGGATCTGAAGAAGGAAAAGCATCTGCTAATACACATAATGAAAAAGAAACCCAAATCAGATTGCATTTTGAAACTGAATTCACTGGCTCAGGAGACAGCCACCATCCCTTCAGGAAAGGTCTCCTATGTATCTTTCATTGACTGCCAAGAGGAGGACCTGCTCATCACTATAAACAAAACTATAGGTAAGACCTATTGCTTTTTAAATAGGTCCTAATCAAGACCATTTTCAGGTAATGCATTTTACACAAGACATTAAATCTCTACCTATCTTTTTATTACCAGCATGTCAGCAGCTGGGAGACTGCCCAGATCCTGGATCTCTAGGGGTGCCTGAACTAGATAAATGCATCCTGGGAGTTGTGCAAGAGGTCCGATGGAACCTGTATGGCCCACAGAATGGCGCAGTGGAGCTGGTGTCTTCAGCGGGCAACCTGCAGCAGTCTCTGCCTGGTCACACATGCGACAACACTGTTCTTCTTACGGTGTCACAAAACGAGCCCCAAGGCGTCACTGTCGGGCAGTTTTGTCCTCAGGGAGCGATTCACAAAATGCAAATCAATGTTGCAAACATTACAGTGAGCGCGTCTCCCGCAGGTGGCAAGAATTTAAGGCAGATCACCAAATCCTTCTTACACGTTTCATTTACTAATTCTGTAAAAGGTAAACAATCACACAGAAGTAATAGTCATGGTGTTTTAAGTTCAGTTGGCTAAGAGATAGTTCTAGATTTTAATCACCACATTCTGAATAGACATCTTCATATGAATAAATCTTACAAGATAAAACATGAGTTTTTAACGTCAACAGGTAACTGTTGCAGATTTGACCTAACCTGTTTTGTGTCTACAGTACAACACTGAAATAAACATAGCTGAAAAACAGTGCTATAAATGAATATTTGAGCCAGAATTTAAAAATTTATACATTTTGCAATGACATAGCTTTTTGGGTGACCGAGTCAGTCATTAATACAATAACTTTTTAACTCCAGTGCATAACTAAAGAAGCAAGCCTTGAACAACAGAAATGTCCAGGCTGGTTGATTACTTTTGGGATAAGTTGTGCATTTTATTTTTGGCCAAATGTTCTCCTTAAAGTCAATCTCCTTTTTAAACACAGATACTGTATACAACAGAAGTGAGTACACCCCTGTGCAATATCACTTAGATGTCAAAGGATTCAAAATTGTATCACCTTATAGTAATTGCATTAGTTGAACAGTAGGGTGTTTGCTCTTCTGTAAAATTAAAACCTAACAGTGTAGATTTACTATATTAAAAACACAAGCCCCATAGTCAGAACTCAATGCAACAAAAGTCAGTACACCTTTCATTACTGAAATTCAAACCTTTTATTTTTTCAATACCTTGTATGTCCATCTGTATTTTTGATGACAGTCTCAATCGTCCTCAGCATGGAGGATACCAGTATTGCACAAATTTCAGGTGGGATGTTCTGCCATTCTTCAGAGACACTTTTTTCAGCTGTTCTTTGCTGGAGGGGTTGTGTTCCTCTGCCTTTCTCTTTAAAATACCCCAAAGGTGTTCTGTTGGACTCAAGTCAGGTGACATACTTGGCCAGGTCATAGTTTTCACTTTTTTCTTCTTTAGAAACTCTTGCATGATTTTGGCAGTGTGCTTTGGATCGTTATAATGCTGGAATTATTCCTCTTCTGCCAAGCTTCTGGAGACTGGGAGTCATCTTGTCAGCCAGTATTTTGGGATATCCACAGGCATTCATGGTGCCATCTATAAATGTCATCATGTCCGTGGTGTCATTTTAGTAGGATGGCCACTGCGGCTCTGATTAGTGGTACTACGGCTTGTTCTGTACCTCCTGATTACTGCTGCAACTGTGTTTTGACTGATTTTTAGTTGGTCACCGATCTTCAGGTATCCTTTTCTATCTTTGTGAAGTCTCACAATCAGATTTTTCAGTTCCTCTGGCAATTCTTTTCCATGTGGAGCCATGATGCAGACATGCAGAGAGACTCAGCCCATAGGTCCATAATTGAGAAGGTTCTGGTGTTCACAGGTCATTTTATAACCATGTTCATGCAAATAGGCTAATAACAAGTATACTCAATTTTGTTTCAGTGATGACAGGTTTTCTAACTTGTGTGTAAGTGATCACAGGTGTATTCACTTTTGTTGCATTGAGTTTGTGTTGAGTTGAAGTTGTATTTTCAATATAGTCTTTCTGAAGTATTTGTTTTTGATTGTTCATAAGAGGAAATACTCTACTTGTCAACCTAGTAATAATGCAGTTATTGAGAGGTGATACAATTTTGAATCAGTTCAAATGTAAGTGATACTACACAGGCGTGTACTCACTTCTGATGTATACTGTAATGTTTGTAAAAGTGGAAATGTATTTCTTATCGCTTTTTCCTGTTTCAGAGCACTACATTTTCACTGTCTTGCCAAAGAAGGATATACCAGTTCTCTTAGCAACTCCAGCATGGCCGTTGGGAATGAAGGCATATGCCACTGTCTCCTGGTTCGTCTCATTTCCTGCACAGCTTGAGGCTCATGTGAGCTTTACCAATGTTAGCCAGCTCACATGTCAGAATCGACCAGCTTACATTAAATTGCACAGGGAGCGATCACAAGACAAGATGTACAGCTGGCAAGATCAAAATCCTAAGGATGTGGTGATACCAGAATCTTTCTTCCTGAACATGTCAAACTGCTTGCCAGTGAAAGGAGCCTTCAGCGTGGTCAGCCAGGTCACCTTGCACATGGGCAAAAGTACAAAAGTCTTCATTGATTTTGTCTGTTTTTTTTTCTATTCACTTCTTTCTCTGTTGGTATTGGTAATCCATGCAAAGTGGAGCATGGCCATAGTCCTACATTTACATAAGTGTAGTATGTAGTATCACTGTGATGCCATGATAAAAACATGTTTATTACATGTTTTCAGGTGTGCGTTTGAGCATCATCCTGAGTGTTGTGGGTGTTGTTTTGCTGCTGATGGCAATCATGTTAGCTGTGTTCTGTATTATGAGGTGAGTCTTTTTTTTCCATAATCGCATCATCATCACTTTAATCTGCATTACAATCTGGTCATAACTGCATTGTCTCTTTAACACAAAGCAGGAAAAAGAAGAAGCAGCAGAGTGCTCCTGAGGTCTCAGTCTACAATCCCAATAGGCATCCCTTCCTGCCAGGCCTTGCCAGGATTCCCCAGGAAACATCAGAAGAAGATTTTCATATTTATCATAGTATAGATGACTACCTGGTATATGGGCATCTTCTTAAAGACTCTGTAGAAATGAATGAGGTTGGAAAGCCAGCTGTGGGTGTGTACCGGGATTTCACTGGACCCACAGAACAGCAGCCATTAACAGATGATGGAGGAGGTGAGGAGCCAGAAGTAGGGGTCTACAGGCCGTTCACAGGGCCTCAGACCGTACCAGATGTGCCTGATATACTTGTAAGGCCAGGAGAAAATCTGACATGTAAAGACAAGCAGAAAGCTGATGAGGAAATCGGTGGAGGTGACTCTGTTCGGGATCAGGAAACTGTGCCAAACATACAGAGAGCACCGAAAGCAGAGCCAGAGGAGGATTAATGTGAATTTATGGAGAGTTTAGGTTTAAAACTAGTAATGCACTAGAAGCTAACATAAAGAGGACCATGTCTGATCCTGATGCTGGAATTGTTTTGTTTTTGTTTTGTTTTTTTTGAATGCGACAACTTTTTAGTCTTTTAGTCTCGTTATGTAAGTAACCTGTTTGACTGAATTTGTACATTTTTGAAATTGTGCCTTGATATGTATCATCTCTTCCTGTTAATACCACAAAATGTTTAATTACTTTGGAATACATCCAATGACTTTGAAGAAAAATGTATCACATCTTAATTGTGAGCTACCACACTTAGGCTGTTTTTATTTAAAAATTATAACATTATTTTATTTACATTTTTGTACTACATTCTAGAAGCCTTGTGTTGACTGTGGTAGTGGCACTATCACCAAAAAACAGATTTGTCGCATAGAAAAAAAGCTTAAAAAGCTTTGTCACATAGCCAGTGCACACTAGGTGCTAAATTAGCTTGTGTGTGTGATAGATTGTTTTTAGAGACCAAAAAATGCTCCACTCATAAGTTACATAAATAAGAATATTTATTTTGAAGTTCAGATGTTGTCAGTATTATGCCAGATCATTCACACATCTGGCCGAGTGTGACGTAAAGTTCCTTTGGAATCAGCAAGAGCCATATTATGTAACGCTTAATAAAACATCTGTTTTACCGAACATGACTGTGTAGTGAAGTAATCTGTTTAACTGGAATACATTACTTATTACAATATGAATTTTTCTGAATCCGAATGAAGTACACTAAGAGTGCAGTTCCAAAATATTCATTCTATTTCTTAACAAAAGAAATTTTGTTTTATTTCTCAGACAGCATGCAAAAATGTGACATGAAGAGCAAAATAAAGAGGGTATATATTAGAGCTGCAGTATTTGGTATAGACATTAGAAATCCTGCATGAGCCTCCTCATATGCCTCTTACTGTAAGTGAATCATTTCTGACAAGTTTCAATATGAACATTGTACCCATAAACGACTTGTTTTTATAACTATCCACTTTAAGACTATCATAAAAATTACAATTTGTCTGTTATTTAATTTATTATTAGGTTCTGTTCTTTTTTTTTTTTTTTTTTTTAAACAGATAAAACATGCCTCTATACTTCTCTACTTTTTTATGCCTCTGCCACCAAGTGGTGGAGGCATTACTTTTTAGGTTGTCCATCCATCCAGCTGTCTGTGTATCTGTCCAAGATTCTAGTTAGTGTGATATCTCAAGAATGAGTGGCTGAATGTTTATAGGACTTATGAGGAATTATCACTGTGACCAGCAGATGAACTGATTAGATTTTGGAATTGATCCAAACAAGGTCAAGGTCACAGCAAGGTCAAATGTCTGCAATGGTCTCTCTTCAATAGCTTCTTTCCTGTTTGAGGTATATTTTAAGGGTATTTCTGGCATAGCATACAAATTAGTAACAAAAAAAACACTTGACTTGTTGTTGGAGGCATCCCCATTGTTGCTGTTGCCATCGACGACTTCTTGTTTCTTACTTGTTAGAAGCCAGGTTTTAGCCTTAAGAGCTTTGAATACAAATGCAATATTCAAAGTTGTCTGTATTTATGATGCACCATTTCTGACAAGCTTTTACTTTCATGTGTAAAGGACGTTGTTAAGGATAATAAGGAGCAACAGGAACTCAGACAATATTGAACTCACAGACAAAGGGCTTCACAGCACGGCAGGTCTCATCGAACCACTTCCCGCTGTCTATGACAGACATAAAGGCACAATTCTGGCTGCGGCCACCAACAGGCTGACGGGTGACCTCTGTCTCCCAGTTTTGGAAACGTATCCTGGAGCCTGTTTTATCAACCCACTCGCCTTCTTTCAGCATGTCATTGATGCCCAGCCAAATTTGTGCCCTGGGTCCAATGGTCTCATGCACGTAGACATACAGCTGGTAATTCTCATTGCCCGTAACAGGAGTGCTCAGGGTACCACCCTTTACGATGCAATCATCAGTAGCAGCATAGAAGTCCTTCTTTTCTGGGCTGGCCAGGAAACACTTGCCTGGAACCTTGATGCCTTTCAGGCAAACTGCAATAGGAGGTATTACAAAGAACTATGTTAAGACAACCAGCAGATGTTAAAGTGGAAGTGTTAATGTGGAGTGCAGGTACCACCTGAGGACACAGAGAAAGCACGTGTATACACTGACAAAAAAGGGACAACATACAATTTTATATTAATGTATTTGTTTTTATATTAAAAAAACACCTAAAATTGAAACGAATCAGGCACAAACTCATATATCCAGAACAAGAGGCCAACTCAGGCTCATACTTTAACATCAGTTTTATTGGCTTCTATCCAGACAGGTGTATACAGTTGGACGAAATATTGTGGCTCTAGAAACAGTGTGACTTACAATGTGAGAGTAACAATTACAGTCAGTGAGGTGGGAAATGATGGTGCTGCCGCAGCACCCCTTCCATTCACCATGATTTACCTTAAACAGTAACAAGAATGAAAGTACATAGCGTAGACCTGCTTTGCATAAGTATTCAACCCCTTGAACTTTTCCATATTTTGTAGTTTTACAACCTGGAAGTGAAATGAACTTGGTGCTTAATATATATTTTTTTCTTATAACACCTTCTTGGTCTTCATGGTGCTGTTTGGTTAGATATGTTCTCTTACAGACAATGGGGTCTTCCAGGAACAGGTGAATTTATACTGAAATCATGTGACACTTATTGTAAACAGGTTTGTAACTTCTGATGGCAACTGGCTGCACTAGAAGTAATTTAGGGGTTTCAGAGTACCGGGGTGAAGGTTGTAATCCATTGTACTTGGAACTTGGAAATACCTGACTCCCAACAGGGAAAAGTACAACGGAATGGTCATTCAACTCGGAATTCCAAGTTGGAAACTCGGTCAACATCCAGCTTGCCCGAGCTGTCTGACAAACACACCTGACATTAAAACAATGTAGCAACGCACAGTCACAGAAACCAATTTCCCTTTGCATCATTTACTACTTGGTAAAACTTGATTTTACTTTATATGTAGCTTTTGTCTTGTGAAAAGGTGTTTTAATGTCTTTGTAAGTTTAGATTCATAGCATAATTATAACCACTGGTTCCAGATTGATTTTATTAACATGATTAGACGGATTAAAGTGATTGTGTAAGATAGCTTTTAATACGCTAACACTTTTACATCATTAAATTTGTAAATAATTTCACAAACTAAACTGATTTCAGCTTTTTATAAGGGCCCAGCTGGACTAACCATGCTACAGTCTACATGAGATTTATTATTTATTAAAAAAAATTAGTTACTGAAATTATTTTTACAAATTGCAGCCTTTGTGGAGTGTTTGCTGGTATTTGTACAGGCTGCTGGTCTTTCTTTAAGGTATGTGGATGTGTACATAGGCCTAGCTCATTCTAATAACACAGGCCCAACGCCTGATTTTTTTTTTTCCAATTTAGTTTATTGGAAAAAATTGTCGATGCAGTATATGTATTCAAAATGCTTTCTCACGCCCCCGATTCAGCAGAATGACAAGTGCAACAGAATACAGTAAAAGCACAACATCAGGAGGAACTGGCCACAATAATTGTACAATTATTAGTATTAATTTTTTTTTTTTTTTTTTTTTTTTAGATCTTTTGAAAATCACCCACTATATACAGTAGATACATTGTGAGTATTGTAAGAGTTTTATTCAGTACCTAATTGCAGAGCATGGACTTCCTTCAGGGCATTCAGCTCCTTCACAATCTCATCAATCTTTTTCCTCAGCTCTTCAATGGCAGCACTGTGAGCAGCTTCTGGTTCCAGCAGCACATCTATTAAACATTCATGAAACAAACAACTCAGCAAGGTTTGCATGCAAATATACAGTTAACCATACATTCGTATACTATTTAGGACAATTAAATAAACTCAAAATGGTTAGACTCTCATTTATCTAACCTTTAATGACTAGACTACATGGATTAGGAAAACAAGAAGAAAGTTAAGATACTATACTTGCCTTTTGTTTCATTCTTCGTCTGTGTGCTCTGCTCGAGCAGGCAGTGTGCATGACACACGATGCACAGTAACAGTGTGACACCTGTGAAAGTCATGTTTACTTTAATCCCGATTCCTAAATCTTCTCCTGAACCAAGAGAGAGCCAAGAGCTTGAGTAACTCTGCTGTGTCTATGTCAGAGCTGTGTGAGACCCAAATGAAACGCCTGCAGGAGGGGAAACTACTGCAGTACCATCCCTCCTCTTCCCAGTACACACTAAACTGCAGTGCTCAAACTTTCTCACCACACCACCACACCCATATCTAACCAGCTGCATGCACTTCACCCAAGACTCCTGCTTTTCTCAACTTTATTGTATTACTTCACCCACAAAATCACAAAACACAGTTGTACTGACAATTATGTTATGTTCCAGACAAACAGACAGAAAAACAGACATAGATAGATAGATAGATAGATAGATAGATAGATAGATAGATAGATAGATAGATAGTCAAACATGTGCAACCCTTAGATTTGGTAGTGTTGGGTAGCGTGATTGTCTCCAGAGGCATGGAAAGAGAAATTGGGTTGCGATGGAGTTTGGAAAACTTAGCTCATTTTCACACACATTACTTCACCTCCTCCACTCTCTTGCCCCCCCAGGAAAACACTTTCATGGGGAAAACCGTACACACTGAACCAAGTATTATAGTTACTTATAAACATTCCTCTTACATACATAAGCCCAATGAAAACAATACATTTATATTCCCTACATCATTACAGATACATTTAACTCAAATCTTCTGTATGAATAATAACTTAAAATTACATATATAAAATAGTAACTTAATGCAACTTTAACATGTAGTGTTGCACACAAAGGGAAGATAGATAGATAGATAGATAGATAGATAGATAAAGACAGACAGACAGACAGAGAGGGATAGATAGATAGACAGACAGAGGGACAGATAGATGGATAAAGACAGCTAGATAGATAGATAGATAATTGTGACAGGCAGACAGATAGACAGACAGAGGGACAGATAGATGGATAAACAGATAGATAGATAGATAGATAGATAGATAGATAATTGAGACAGGCAGACAGATAGACAGACAGAGGGACAAATAGATGGATAAACAAATAGATAGATAGATAGATAGATAGATAGATAGATAGATAGATAGATAATTGAGACAGGCAGACAGATAGACAGACAGAGGGACAGATAGATGGATAAACAGATAGATAGATAGATAGATATATACATAGATAGATAGATAGATAGATAGATAGATAGATAGACCCTCCTCCGTTAGGGAAGTTAACTTCTGTTACTTAACACTTGGTGACTTTTCATTGTTTTCCCCCAGGATTCCCCTAAAGCATCATACTTTTTAAAAGCTTTGTCTAATTACAGGCGTGTCAAACTTGTTGCAGCAGAGCTCTGATACACCCCATTCAGCCCCTGGAGGGAAATCAGCTGACCAAGAGCTGAATCATGTATACAGTAAATGAGCTAAAGTGCAGTAACGTGGCTTTTCATCAGTTAGAGAGCAGAAGTTGCATCATAGACACCGCGATAAAACACAGAGAAAGAGGCAAGGGCAAGTAGGGACTCTTATTTAGAAGTCACACTGTAGTCCCAAACGGATTACTGCTCTCTACGCAAGTGCACTACAGAGGGCACAAAATAATAGACTTCCACCCTGTATCTAGTACACTACATTGGTGTTTGCGCCTAAAATAGCAGTACTTCCTCAAGTTTAGCGTTGCTTACTATTACAACTTCACGAACCACCACCACCGTGTTTTAGAGCGTCAACATGCTGCAAAGTTTGCGCATATATTTAAATAGGAAAAAAAAATCAATTATCACAATGTTTATGTTTAAATAGGAAAAAAAATGTAATTATCACAATGTTTATTACGTTTAATAGTAGTTGTGCTTATAATGTACTGTTTAAATTGTGATCCACTTTACAGTTTGTGTCACCCTGTCTTTATGGGAAATAATATAAACGGGGTTTGGGTTAGGTTTTGCGCAGGGTCATAAAGACTGTTGTCTGCTTTCACTAGCTAACTTCTTGCTGTACTTGAAGTGGGTTAGTTGGGACACCATGGTGCTGTGGTCGAGGTTACCGTGTGCAAGTAAATCTCTGTGGACGTGTTTAATTAATGCACGGGTAAGAAGAGGGTTCTGACAGCTGGTTTGTTTATTTATTAGGATTTTGATGAGTTTAGAAGCTTGCACTACTGATTAATGTTAGAATTTCAGTTATCATGCAACTATGACTCTGAATTGCTCTAAGGAAACATATTTAATGCCTGCATAAATTATTTGTATAATAAAGTGTCTATTTAAATGAATATTAACTTTTAAAAGAACAAACAGGCATGGGTGGTAAAGTAGGTGAAAGGTCATTCTTTCTGCTGCTTGACTTGGCTTGCACATTCTTTGCACATTCTTCCTCACAGTTCTTTGGAAATGGGACGAAGGCTTTATGGCAGAAGAGCCCAGGATTCTTCCCTCCATCTGAAGGAGTGATGCTTCCACCTGGGACTTTTAAAGACAAAGTGGCCTTCATCACAGGAGGAGGTACAGGCCTGGGTAAAGGCATGACCACTGCTCTGTCTGCCCTTGGGGCACAGTGTGTCATAGCCAGCAGGTCAGTGCTCCACTTATTCACACATTTATACACACTCTCTGTTAAAATACACCAGGTTTTAGGCTCTCAGGAAGTCTAAGGGGCTGGCTTGTGTCCTCTTTAGTGCGGAATCTGAAAGTGCACCATCTTTCAAGGTGTTCTGCAGAATTGTTGCTCCTCAGTGACGAAGAACAAGAAGAAGCAGCAGTCTTTATTACAGTGTTTCCTGCAGGATTTTGTGAGACTGGTTGGTGGACCTCTGACCTTTGACCCTTTAGGGGGGTCCAGGGGGCATGTCCCCCAGAAAGATTTTTTTTTGTACATTCTAAAAGTTAAACGCATCAATCTGGAGTACTTTGAGAATAAAATTAAAAGGATAGATCTATGAAGAACTTTATTGTCTTAACAATTTTGTGCTCTAGTAGTAATTTAATCAGAAACACACTGGTTGTATAGATATGAACGATGATGACATGACACGGCAAGAACAAAGTCACACCCATAAAGCATGATAAACGAGACGGAGTTTAATGTCATACACAAATGGAGTCATGTCCACAAATTACACAATGAAAGGGGCTTGACATGAAACCCTGTCCTTTCTGTGCACTAATTAAGGCGCATTGGACAGCAGACACGCACATTTGTGATTCTTGAGTCAAAGCATTGAGCAAAGCGTTATTATGATTGGCTGGATTGAAAACTCACATCTGATTGGCTAAAGAGAACATCCTTGGCAAGTCTCAATATAAACACAAATGCAGATTCAACAATTAATTCATACATATAAAAACATTCAGAAATTTACAAACACACGTGTATTTATGAATTATGTGTTGCATTTGTGAGTAAATTTATTTAATTAAATTTATTTAAATCGTATTTTGTGAATATGAATTAAGTTATGAATGTGTGGATTACTTTGTGAATGTGAATCAGATTTTATGAATGTGTTCATTTTGAGACTATTCTGTCTCCACAGGTGTCTCGGATGCATCCAGTGCGCGTATACGGCAGGGGGGAGGGGACGGGTCTGACTGACAGGGGGGTGGGGGTGTGGTTTTGAGAGATGCTTTGATAAAGAAATTCTTTTCTTTGCATATCCCAGCTTGTTATGAAGCTGGGGTCAGAGCACAGGGTCAGCCATGATACAGCACCCCAGAGCAGAGCAGGTTAAGGGCCTTGCTCAGGGGCCCAACAGTGGCAGCTTGGCCATGTTGGGGCTTGAACCCCTGACCTTCTGATCAGTAACCTAGAGCCTTATAGCACATTGAGCTGCCACTGTGTCGAGAGAATTTTGGCTATGCTCATTAATTACATTTACAATTTGGCTAAACATGATTTACATCTACAGGACCTGCCTCTGGACATTTACTTTGTAGTGCTTTTGTTTTAGTTTTGTCATGAGGATGTGAACTATATTCTCTTGTAGGGGGTAGTGGGTGATATGAGAAAAATATATCACAATCTTCAAAAACATTTATACCCAATATAGATCAAGCTTTGATAACCAACTACCAGTAAAATGGCAGTGTTGCTTTAAAATAAATGTGGAAAAGCTGAGTCTAATGATACTTTTACTTAACATTTATAAAATAAATTTAGTAAATTTTGGACAGTAAAGCTGGGGAGAATCTGTACAAAATGTTTTTAAATTTTTACAATCTTTAAGATTCAGTACAAAAATTTTAACAGCATTTGCCTCCATTCAGTGTGTGATTGTATTATAAAATGTTGACAGTACTGCCATCTCATGAAAGTGTATTGTAAATTCGCTGCCCAGCCCTATTCACTTCCATTGTCCTTTAGTCTAATTAATGTAATCTCGGCATTCATTCTGGACAAATAAGTTTTACTGATGTAATGGAACGTTTTCTTATTGCAGAAAACTGGATGTTCTGAAACAAACTGCTGAGGAAATCTCAAATCAGACTGGTAATAAGGTAATAACTGGAGCTTGATGCAGTACATCCATGAATTGGTCTCTGTTATATGTATTTATTGCTAATAACTTTTTACTTCAATGGTAATCAGTGCTGATAAGGGGTGAGTAACTTCCCTTCCATGATTCATATCTCATATCTCATATCTCATATCTCATCAATCCTATGTAAGATGCACTTAAAAGCAGGCATTAATTCAGTGCAATAAAATGTGATTTATTTGATACATTATCTTGCATTGTTGCTCCTGTACTGTAAATACTAAATCCAGAGCTTCAGTTTGAATCAGTGAGTCTTTACACCTGTAATGCTGGACAATGTGGTGCCTGTTGCAGGTTCATGCTGTGCAGTGTGATGTGAGGGACCCGGCCTCTGTAAAGGCTGCGGTAGACCAGCTGGTCACCGATGTTGGGCTTCCTGATGTACGTAGCTACAGTTCTCAGCTCAGTATTGTGTTACAGCTCCTTGAGCTGAAATAGTTTGTGAACCAAAATGTGAATAATGTGTCGTGTTGAACATGTCGAGTCTTGAAATCGCATGAACCCTGTGTGCTTTCATACTCAGGTGGTGATCAACAACGCTGCAGGAAATTTCATTTCTCCTTCTGAAAAGCTCTCGGCCAACGCATGGAGAACCATAACAGATATAGTTCTGAATGGCACAGCCTACATCACGCTGGATATTGGGAAACGTCTAATCAAAGCTGAAAAAGGTTAGAATCATCACATTAAGATAATTTAGTTGTTATTAAACTTTAAAATGCATGCAGTTTATTTTGCTTACTCACAGTTTATAGTTTACCTTTGACATTATTAATTACTCAGAACCCAGTCCATAACTTAGTCTAACTTTCTGAAATATTATGGCATTTTGACAAATGTAAAATTTTTGATTGCAATATCCAACCACAAGATGGCAGTAAATAATCAGGTTGCAGTGTTGCACCATCACAAGCTTGTGCTTGTTAAATGCAGGTCAAGATAACCATTAATGATATAAATGTATAAAATTTAACAAATACTGTTGTGAGATCTAAAGTATCTCATGCAAGGTTTTCAACGTTTTACAACCGGAGACCCCTTACAGTGGATCCCTTTATGATCACAGCACAGATGCTTTATATGATTACAAATCAGATATAGAAATACTAGACACATTAACTAAATATTTACCCTAAGTAAGAAGTAAAACAACCCATTAAGTTAAATAGTTACATTTAATGTTGTGGAATGTGGAGACAAGTTAGTTCATTTATTTTATAGCAGTGATAAACAGTTGTTCCCTCACCAGCATCCTGAAATTTATAATACAAAAAAATGCAGCTTGTGATGTTACATGAAAAAATCACAAAAAGCAGCCTAAAAAGTCCTCTTCCCATGGTTAAAGGAAAAGTTAAAGGAACAGCTTTACCTGTTACAAAGCTGTGACACTAGAGACGCCTGTTAAGCAAATATTAAATGTTAAATAAATAAGAAAAACAGAAACGGCAGAAAACAAATCTTATAAAAGGCAGTAAGGAGAGCAGTTATGCAGAGTTGTTTTAATTACCCAGAAATTGCACCGAAAGAGACAGACGTTTTCCGTTTACATATGCTGTTCCATATGTAATTATTCTGTTCCACATTAGAGATATGCTTTATCAAGAAAAATAATATGTACAGCACGGAATATGGGGAATGAGGATGGTCAAAAATGGGCCAGCTATAAGTATATTACACTTCACTTAAATTTTAATAAACAGCATGTTTGTGTTTATTCTGGTTACCCATGTTGGTTAGTGAGAAACATTGCCATAACTATGGGCCCGCACAATCAGATCATTTCTAATATTTGAATAGATTTCTCGTGTTGATTGAAGTGTTGGTTAAAGTGGAAGTGTATCAGTTCTGTGTCAAAGACTAAAACATGAGAAAATTTTGATTTAAATCTTCTCTACAGATGCAGAGGTATAACCCTTTGTGATTATTTTGACCTTTTCTTTTCCTTGGATTACAGAATATGCAATTTCTTTATTATAAATAATTGCTAGTCACTATTGTGACCTTCTGTTACTCATGTTCTGTTATGTTGGTCAGCTTTTGAATAATGGAAATTGGTAGGAAAAAAAAAAAACCTTTCAGTGACGCATATGCGTAGATTTGATTTGTTGGTTTTGATGCAGTCCATTTTTTAAATTGTCCATTTTTTAAACTGCTCCTAACTTTGAGCCTGAGCACAGCTTGCTTGCTTGGTTTTGGAGCCAGAGTTAATGTGCAAATGGGGTTTTCAGGTGCTGCTTTTCTGGCCATCACCACCATCTATGCTGAGAGTGGATCTGGATTTGTTGTGCCCAGTGCATCTGCTAAAGCAGGAGTGGAGGCACTGTGCAAGTAAGTAAACTAGCTAAAGGAAAGCTTATGTCTTCTTACAATATTTTCATTAACAAACAAATAATATAATGACAGTATAAGAATATTAATAATATGTATGTATATGAATGTATGTATAACAATTAGATAATGAATGTATAAGAATTAACTATATAACATAAATATTACACTGAGAACAGTTGCACAGTGATGGAAGTACAAAAGGATGGCTGTACACGAACTGAAGTGAAATACAAAAAAGGTTTCAGTGTGCTGATGTGTGGAGACTTCTTCATTGGTTTAATAAAAAATGTGCTTCTGAACCCCCTACCCCATTACAGAGCACATGTGGCCAGATTGAGCAACATTTATAACAGCATAGTCTCTGTCACTGAAATTATCCACACAAACTCTATCATTACAAGACAATTTTTGTCTGCACCAAGCCACAGTGTGGTGGAAATAGGTCTTATTTTGCTAAATGCTTGTCCTATTTCCTGTATTTGGACATTACATATGCAGCAATGAAAATGTACAAATCTCCAATCTATCCTCTGTTATCTAAACCATAAGGACTCTTGCGGTTTGTGTTGTACTTGAAGCTTATTTATTGTTCCGAAATGTTATCACTGTATGCAAAGTCATTAGTTATCAGTCCTTTTGTTGTGGTGCTGTGGAGGTGCTGATAGTGAGAACTGCTATTTTTAGCAGTGTAATTCAGTATGTGTGAAAAAAGAGCACTGTCTCAGGATAAAAGTCAAAGACCAAAAATTCTCTTGTCAATCTTTATTGCTGGATCGATGATTGAGGCTTGCCTACTTTCCTTGTTACCTGTGGGTTGCACATTCAGTTATGAATGAAAATATGAAACACAGTTTGAGTGCTAGTATGGTATTAAATCCTGTTAAAAAGAACATTTTTACATGGGTGCCCTTACTGATAGTGTTATAGAAGTGTGTGAAGACCCGTGGAAGATGGGTCGTTTCCCAACCTGTTAGCCCAGTAGACAAACTGCAGCATGTTCAGAGAATCTGAGTAGCTGGTGTGATAGATGTCACTAGCTTTTTATTGGCTAGATTGTGGTTTAAATATACCTTTGAACTGCTGAGAATGGTAGACATCTGTGAGCACAACTAGGAACTAGATTCTTTGTGCAGGTTTTAGGAATATTTCTTATTTGTGCCATTTTATGACTTACATCGCTGAACTTGGATATTTGATGCCATTTGAGAAATCTAGGTCAAGCTTTTTCAACCTGTTCAGTCAAGTTTAGAATTAAATCTGCAGAATGTATTTACTTGGGAATAAACTAACCAATGACTATTTCCTGATTTAGTAAAGTGTCACGTTGTCACAGTAAATACATTTTTATGTATTAGCATAATCAGGCATGGTAAATTTGTGTTTTTTTAAATGGGAATTTCAAACTGGATTTTCTCCAGGAAAGCATGTACGTAACCAGAATGATAATGCTGAATTACTTGGATAAGATGAACAGCCTTCAGTTCACTTCTATGGACTTAAAATACAAACTTATAGTGAATTGATGGCTAAATCAGGTATATTACTATATTGCATATTTCTGTGCACTTTCAGTGATTCATGGTGTTGTCTTATAGTTTGCTAAACAGCCTTTTATTGTCAAGAGAGATATATATGTTTATAATCTTTATTCTGAGGATCTTTTCAAATTTTTTTCCTGGGATAGTATCATGGTCTGACCCCACAAAACCCTCCTTGGGCTACCTTATCATAATTAAATGGCCTCCTTCACTCTTATTTTGAATTCTGTGCATGTGTTGATGTTTTGATGACTGTGGCATTTGCCCCAACCTGTGTGTACTGGGGGTGGAGCAAGCATCACAATGATTAATGGGGATCTTTATCATTGCATCTGCTCTCTCTGCCTGGCATTCCTTATAGATTTAGGTTAGATTTAGATTTAGATTTGGAGGCAGGGGTACGGGGTCCAAAATGTACAGAAATCATCAATAGTAACACACTGTTCAACGACATCTTTCTGCTTATACCATCAAAAAATTACATATTGTGTGTCTGATATGTTTATGCGTTACTATAGATGAACATTAGATGGATAGATAGATAGATAGATAGATAGATAAAGTACTTTATTGATCCCCGAGCGAAATTGTTTTGTTGCAGCAGTACAATAAACAACAGAAATTACGTGGACACAGACAATGCACAGAGAACACAAATTACAGTACCCATACTTAATAAACTAATTAAGTAAGAATAAAATGAGATGCTAAGTAGTGACAAAACTAAGTAAAGTGGTTGTAGTGCAGGTGATGATCATAAGGTTGTCTGTTATTAGAATGTGTCCATGTTAATAATAAATAATTAATATAGTGCGGTGGAATATGGAAACAAAAAAGTTGTTATTGCACATCTAACACAGAGTGGATGAGTTGTACAGTCTGATGGGTTTGAAGGACCTCCTGTCCTGCTCTTCGCTGCACCGTGACTGGATCAGTCTGGAGCTGAAAGTGCTCAGCTGCATGATTAGGTGTTCACGGAGGGAGTGAGAGACTTTGTTCATGATGAGCAGCAGTTTAGCCAGCATCCTGTCCTGCAAAACTGATGCCAGGGAGTCCAGATTGGTCCCACTGACCTGTCCAGCTGTCCTAATCAGTTTATTTAGTCTGCTGGTATCTCCTGCTTTGATGCCACTGCCCCAGCATACTGCTGTGTAAAAGATGGTGCCTGCTACAACTGACTGGTAGAACGTCCATAGCATCCTGTTGCATACATTATAGGACCTGAGCTTTCTCAAAAAGTAGAGTCTGCTTTGTCCCTCCTTGTAAACTGCCTCAGTGTTCCATAGACAATCCAGTTGTCTCAGTGCATTCCAAGGATTCCAACTCTTCCATGTCTACTTGGTGTTTATGTGAACTGCAAGGGGTCTAAGATAGGCAAGAACCAATTTCTCAAGTGTCTTCATCAGGTGTGAAGTTCAAGCAGCTGGTCTGTAGTCACTGAAAAGTGTTAAACATGCGTTCTTTGGAACTGGAACAAGACAAGTTGTTTTCCAGAGTGTGGGTACCTCAACCTTTCCTCAGGCTGGGGTAGAAGAGTTGCTGTAGTACTTCACAGGGCTGACATGGTTGAGTATGTGGGGGAGGGACAGCCGGAGTCTCTGTGTTGAATCTGTTGAAGAACTGGTTCAGCTCATTGGCCCAATCTGCACTTCCCTCAGTTTGCTCATTGCTGTTCTTGAAGCCAACGATCAGCTTCATACCACTCTACACATCCCTGTTATTATTCTGCTACAGCTTCATTTCCAGTTTGTAGGAGTCCTTGCATTCCCTTATCTTCCCTTTCATTACTCACTATACCCGTCTCATATCATCATTGTCCCTTGCTCTAAAACTCTCTTCTTCTTGTTTAGGTGTGCCTGTAGCTCACTGGTTATCCAGGGTTTATTGTTTGGAAAGCAGTGAAATTCTCTGGTGGGAATGATGTTTTCAACACAGAAATGGATGTAGTCCATGACACAGTTAGGCATTCCATTAATGTCCCCCCCATGTGGATTACATCCCATTCTATGGTCTCCAAACAGCCACGCAGAGTCTTCACTGCTTCAGGAGTCCATTTCCTAACTTTTCTTTTGAGTGGCGGATGTTGATGGACAGCTGGTGTGTAGCTGGGCGTGAGCAGGACCAGATTGTGGACTGATCTGCTGAGTGGGGGAATAGCAGTAGAGTGGTATGCATGTCTAACATTTGCATACAGAAAGCCAAGTGTCTTTTTCTCTCTGGTCGTACATTTGACAAACTGGTGAAAAGTAGAAAGAGTTGAGAATAGAGAGACTTTGCTGCAGTCACCACAGATAGACAGAAAAGCATTGGAGTGTTGTGTCTGCAGTCTAGTAGTGACACTGTGTATTGTGTATTGTTGATATGTTTGCACTGCATAGGCCTATTGCATATAAGCCAATATCACCTAACAGAATGCCACCTAGGAGAAATTGTCAGACCTAAAACTGGACAGTGGTCTTTATAACAATCTTTCCCATGGTATAATTCTAAGGCACTGCCCTCCCATTTCTTCAGAACCTATCAAGCATCCTGTGGATTGGATTCCCTATTCTAAGAAAACAGCTTAAACAAATGGATCAATTTACCTTGGCCTGACCCCCCCAAAGCAGCCTGATAAAATTTGTTTCTCCTACCAACTTGTCTCTATTGCCTTTATGGTCTATTGGAAAAGTGAATGGTATCCTGGAGATAATGGCACAGTGTGTGTGTGTGTGTTTGCGCTTGCATGTTTGTTTGAATGAGAGCCACTGAAGATTATTCGAGCTGATTCCTTTTGCATCTGCAGGTCTCTGGCAGCAGAGTGGGGAAGATATGGCATGAGGTTCAACGTTATTCAGCCAGGGCCAATCAAAACCAAGGTACCGTGTGTGAGAATATGATTATATGAAATTGTGTATTGATGTATTTGCAAGATGAGACATTATTCACACCCTGATGGAAATTGTGTGATGCAGAGTCACAGATTCTTGCTGACCATTTGTGCCCCTTAGGTTCTGTATTTCTCTCTTATAAAGCAGAGTTTTATATCTCCTGTCATAAGCAAACTGTCTTGATGACCATCAATGTGGCATTTTATATTAACATTTTCTTCTATGAATTCTGAAGGGTGCTTTCAGCCGTCTGGACCCCGCAGGCACGTTTGAGAAGTCAATGATTGAGAAGATACCAGTGGGTCGGCTTGGTACGCCGGGGGAGATTGCCAATCTGGCTGCTTACCTCTGCAGCGACTATGCCAGCTGGGTGTCGGGTGCGGTGAGTGTGCTCTGACCTTGTGGGAAAGAACTGCTGTCTCTTCAGACTGCAGCTCATCTAACAGCTTCCCTCAGGATTTCTCCTCTTTCAGCTACAGTGTGAGCAAGCCAAATACATAGTACTACCTTCCCCTGTGCCCTCTGAGAGGAAACATTCAGAGGTTGTGGGAGGCAGAGAAAGGGTGCACTTTAAGTAGACTATATTGTAGTTACCAATGTGTCACAGTGAAACCTCATATTCCTGAAGGTCATTCTTGACCCTGTATCTTATTTATGGATTTCTTGTAGATCATCAGAATGGATGGTGGTGAATATGTGTCTATGGCTGGGGAATTCAATACACTGAGCAAGGTCAGGTTTATGGGAGATTTTTAAAAAATTTCTCTACTGTTGCCATTATGTTTACCTTCTTGTTTATTTATTAATTTTTACCTGACAGGTCACACCAGAGCAGTGGACTGTGATGGAGGCCATGATCAGAAGCACAAAGGGCTCTTAATGACTAAGGACTGTTGGCAGATGAACACTTCACAGCTAACACCACTGGGACAACTTCGAATTCTCACATGATCCTAAAGCTATAACAGGATCAGTAGGCAACACACCACTGCCATTTATGAACACAGTATGATGGAACTAAAGAAATGATATGTGAAGAAAAGTGGCCATGGGGAAGAAACATCCAGAATGTTTTCTCAAACTGTTGAGCCTTTTTCAAGACTGTTATTTCACCATAGACTCATGTAATTCATATTCATTTATAGTTAATTCTGTATTACTTGTTTTAGTATTTTAGTGATGATTAAAACAAATGTACTCCCTTGAAGTTGTGCGTAGATGTACTGTTCCCAAAAGAAGTTAATAAATGTAGTAAAAACGTAATGTAGTTTTCAGTATTTATTGTATTTTGCAAGAAGATAAATGAGAAAAACTGATTCTTTATCCTTAAATTGAGTCATATTTCCATTAATGCAATGGAATATTGCAACATATGAATATTAGGGCTTAGTAGTACTATATGGTACTACAAATGACAAGCACTGTTGCCCACACAGCTTGTCAGTACAGTGCATTCTCTGTAGAAATGGGAAAAAAGCAGGGAAAATGATGTTCCTGAAAGGGATTGCTAAACATCTGTTTTGTCATTGTGTTGTGGTTCATTTTATAGATGCACAGAGAAGCTATCAGATATTGATTCTTTCTTTTGAATTCCTTAGATCTGTTTATTGTTTAGCGAAAACGTAAAAGTAAATCTAGCAAAGGAATCTTTTTAAAGCATGGTAATATGTTTTTTTTTTCTGTGGATTCACAATCTCAATTTTCTTGCAGCTTCACTTTAATAGAGAATTGTTGACAATGTCTAATGGCTTAGAACACACAAGAAACAGGGTTTGTGGAGGACCATTAAACTCAGCAAAACACATGCATTTCTCAGGTCATTAATCTCTGACTGGAACTGTTCAATAAATGCATTGCTGGGACTGAGACAGAGACAGGTCTTGTTAATGCTGTTAAATGGATCTGTGGCAATGTATTTCACCTGTTTTTCAGAATACCTCAGAATGAATGCTCATCACCTTACATTAATACCCCAAGGGTGAAACTTTTAGTATCTGTGCACTGTCATGAATGTGGTGTTTCTTTGGAAGGAGCACAAGTCTTGCAGCAAGTCTTCAAGATAAGATATGGCTGTACCTTTCACAACTTTAAGAAGCAGCAGCTCAATTATAAGATAAGATCATGAAGTGTTTTTTCTTTAGAATGCATTCCCACTGTGGATCTATGGATTCTCAAAGTGGGGTCTGGGGACCCCCAGGGGTCTGTGAAGCAGGGTTGAGTTTGGTGTAAATCACAAGTCAGTATTATCAAAGTGATTATATTTACTATTAAGCTCATATAGATATAATAACTAGTCCCCTGATTTGAATAGATTTAATCCAAAACTCAAATAACTCAAAAAGTAGGCATAGAATAATGTCAACTTGGACTTAATGTGGTCTTTTGGTGGAATGTTCAGGAATAAAAAAAAAAACACTCTACGGCTCCAATAAATAGACAAAATATTATTGCAAACATTTAAATAATGTAATAATGTAACATTTAAATAAACCTGTGCTGAGGGGGTCCCTTGGCTATAAAAAGTTTGAGAAGCTCTGCTTGACACTATACTGTGATGCGAAATCAAATTTTCCCATTTAGAATTAGAAAATGACTGTGAATATGTACTTAAACAAACAGGTTTTTCGTTGCCCATACCAGTTTGCCTAATAATTAAAGAACGTATGTATGTTTCGGCCATGGGAACAAATCACAACACACCACTAGTAGTTCAGACAGTGCTTTATTAAGTACAATATCCTCATACACAGTGTCACTGGGGTCAGCACGTCATTACAGTGCAAATACGGAAATATGAGACTGAGGAGTGGGCTGGGGCAATGCAGTTCATATAGATGTGGTATGTGCTTATAGAATCTTGCTGGAATTGTTAATGCCTCGCAGCAAGATGTGCCTTCAGTCGCAAACATGCACTGCGAACAGAAATTTAGCCTGCTGCATTTTACATACAAGTACTTTCCTATTTTACAGCTTCATCCCATCCACATTCCTTTACCACTTTATTGCTTTGGCTATATTATAAGGTAGATCAATTTTATTATGAAATGATTGGCTGATTTTGTGTTGATTATGATCATGATCTGAATATAGTTAATACACATGGCGCATCAGTATTTTTGTCTCATATCTTCTGGGTGTGACGACATATTTCATGAATGTAGTGACCAAGATTCTGGTCCTTTTAAGTACTGTATTAATCTTGTCTTTACAAAAATCTGTACATTTAGAAACGGTATAGAAACAATAGATTGAAAAGTATGTGGCTTCTGTCTCTGGTCTGTGTACCTGCATATACTCAGCCTGTGCATTACGCGTTCCTCAAATGAACAGAAATACATCCAGTGTTTAGCTATGTTCACATGATGAGTGAGCGGACAGCTTTGCTGGCGGTGGGATGTGGATGGAGAGGATGTAGAGACGTTAGCTGATGGACGAATCTCACATGTCTTCAGCACACAACACCAGCGCCAATTCCGTTCTGTAGAGTTTCCCTCCATCAGACAGAGCCATGATGGCCTTCTTATATATAGGGATTTTGCTGACTTCTAGAACCTGTCAGATATAAGAAGGTCAGCATTGATAGGCAGTTTATATCTCACCAGTGTAACTATGATATTTTAATGCCCTCCCAATGTTGTGAAGCATTAAAATCAGCCTAAAATCTCTATCTACAATTTGTAAAGCACAATAACTATCACCATCCTTCTGTCATATGTCAACTCTCCTCCACATGGTCTATTAGTGAAACAGAATCACCGCTGAGCAGATACTATTTGGATGAAGTGACACTGACATGGCAGTGGCATATTTGTAGGTGTTGTGCTGGGATTTTTAAACACCTCAGTGTCACTGCATGGTTGAAAACCCATCATCCAATATATTCACCTTGATGAAAAGCTAAAGGACGATTAACGCTCACTGTGCATACTAAAAATGAGCTATAGTCTTTAACTGTACTTCTTAAAGGTGCACCAACAAGGTACAAATATCTACTAAGGTGACCATTAAGAATACACAGTGCTTAAAATATATAATTTCCACTACCATGTCTGTGTTATTGCTGTGCTAAGAATGATTCACAAATCTAAATAAAATCTGGTCAGCCGTGATCCTATGGTGGTCTCTTAACATTGGTGGATGCGGTAAAGGGGGACTGACAAACTGTATAGCAACAGATCATCTATAGTTAGTAATTGTATACCAACATATTTGGTAGGTATCCCTGAAAAAAGGGTGAATTAATGTAGGTATTAGTAAAATGTACCTTATAAATTGACAACTGAGAATATCTATATATACTGGATGTATATTTTGTAATCTTCAGTTACAGTGTTTGTCATATACACTCACTGAGCACTTTATTAGGCATACTACTACTGGGTAGGGCCTCTCTTTGCTCTCAAAACAGCCTCAATTCTTCGTGGCATGGATTCCAAAAGATTTTGGAAACATTCCTTTGAGAGTCTGGTCCACGTTAACGTGACTGCATCACGCAGTTCCTGCAGATTTTTCAGGTGCACTTTCATGCTCTGAATCTTCTGTTCTACCACATCCCAAAGGTGAACAGTGAACTCGTTGTCATGTTCATGAAATCAGTTTGAGACCACTTTTACGACTTTGTGCATTATCATGCTGGAAGTAGCCATTAGAAGATGGTAAATTGTGGCCATTAAGGGATGCATATGGTCAGCAACAATACTCAAAGAGGCTGTGGCATTCAAGAGATGATTGATTGGTATTAACGTGCCCAACATTTGCCAAGAAAACATTCCCCACACCATTACACCAGCTCCAGCAGCCTGGACTGTTGACACAAGGCAGGCTGGGTCCATGGATTCATGCTGCTGATGCCAAATTCTGACCCTACTGTCTGTGTGCCTCAGCAGAAATCGAGATTCATCAGACCAGGCTATGTTTTTCCAGTCTTCAACCATTCAGTTTTGGTGAGTCTGTACCCACTGCAGCCTCAGCTTTCTGATCTTGGCTGACAGAAGTGGAACCCAATACGATGGTCTACTGTTGTAGCCCATTTGCCTCAAGGTTTGACGTGCATTCTGAGATGCTTTTCTGCTCACTACAATTGTATAGAGTGGTTATCTCAGTTACTGTAGCCTTTCTGTCAGCTCGAACCAGTCTGGGCATTCTCCTTTGACCTCTCTCATCAACAAGGTGTTTCTGTCCACTCACTGGATGTTTTTTCTTTATTGCACCATTCTGAGTAAACTCCAGAGACTGCTGTGTGTGAAAACCCCAGGAGATCAGCAATTATAGAAATACTCAAACCAGCCCATTTGGCAACAACAATCATGCCACAGTCAAAATCACTGAGATCAAATTTTTTCCCAATTCTGATGATTGATCTGAACATTACCTGAAGATGCTGGCCCATATCTGCATGATTTTATGCATTGCACTGCTGCCACATGATTGGCTGATTAGATAACTGCATGAATGAGTAGGTTTACTTACAGGTGTTCCTAATAAAGTGCTCAGTGAGTGTATATACTAAAAAGTCTTAGGAAAGGTCCATATAAATGAAAAACAAAATGAAAACCTCCTACAAATGTTTGCATATGTATGTTGGGAGATGATATGGACTAAAGTAAGCCATGTTTAAGTACTGCTGTAGTCACACATCTGTATGCAGGGCACACACAGAGCAGGAGATTGGATTTTGACTGATGTTAGCATGCTTTCATGAGTCTGCTTCAAGAAATTGTGTTAGTACAAGCCCATCCTGGCACTGGAAAATTGTGAGTTTCAATGTAATCTGCTAAAACAAAATCTTTCAGACAGCTTGTGGAATAGAGTCTCACCTTTTTGTTTTTCTCACATAGGTCTTTGAGCAGGGCATCCAGCTCATTCTCATCCATATAGCCATTCCTGTCCTGGAGGAGGCAAAGGAAAATGAGAATGTAGGTAAACACAGATGTTTCTCAGATACACAGTAAAGTCAGTGTCACACCATTTTACTGCCAGTCCATTTTAATCTCTATTCAGCCATTAGAAATGCTGCATGTTGTGCTCTCCAAGATAAGAGAATGAGAGAAAGCAGGCATCGATGATTGGTTTTACATAGAGTCAGTCCAATGCCACGCTAGCTGTTATGCTGCTCATTTCATGCTACAAACAAACAAACGAGGTTAAAAAGTGAATTCTTCAGTCTCAAAAAAATATGCTATTGTCCCCCTTTCTGAAAAGCCAGCACAGTAAGTTGGTCTTGATAATGTTAATGATGTGGAACTGCTTGTCTTAGGAATCACAGAAGGGGTATCATGCATCATGCACTGTCACTATCAACCTGAATGCAGTCTTGTGACCCTTTGCCACTTCCATCAAAATGACGGGTAGCGCTTAATGGAGGCAAAATTAATCAGCAAACAATATATGGCCAAACCAGATGTGTGCCAAATGTGTCAACAGCATGCCAACCTGCTCTGAGTACCTCATAGTTCTGCTAATGAGTATGTGCTGTCTTCTTTTATGCCAAATCTCCTCTCTGGGTGTTCAGATATCCCAGCAACCTACATTGTGTGTGTGAGGAGGGAGGCGAGCGTGCAACCTGAAGCTGCCAGTCAATAAGGATCAGAGGTGCTGTCATCAGCAGCACAGAATTCGCCCTATTCAGGGACACACTAATACATTGTGGTGAAGCCAGAGCCAAGAACTCCAATAGTGCTGGAGGTGATATCCAGACAGGACACACTCTATGCATACTAATATCTGCTACCTTAAGGACCCAAGAATAGACTCATATCTTGAGAATGCCTCACTGACCCGTGTACTTATGTTTATGCTTAAAACGTATGCTGCTAAATAGGCGGTAGAAGTGTTCATGTAAACTGTATGCCATTATTTTATATAATCATGCTCCTGGTCACACACCAAGGTGAATATTGTGCAAGTAGTTACCTTATCATATAACTCAAAAATCTTGTTGAAGTCTTTTCTGGCCATTTTTACTCCCTGTAGGAAGAATTAATGGAACATTAGTGCTGTTAAATCTAATCAGAGTAATTGCAATATATCTAAACATATTCAATCTTCATAATGTCTAACCTGAAATTTCAGGAGAAAGTTCTCTTGGTCTGGCAGTAGCCTGTTGTTATAAAATTGATGTTATTAGACATGCTGAAATAGAATTCGATCTGATTAACAGCCAAAACTTTTTGCTTTTTTTAAGGGATGATAAGACAAACCTTGCCATTTCTGCCAGACACAATTTCCCATCATTATTCAAATCGAAAATTTTTAGCTGCAAGGAAAAAAAGACCATTTCAATAGCATATTAGGAAACCTTAATGAAATAAATCACTGATGTGACTATCTGTGGTTCTTATACCGTGGTTGATGTGTACTCCTCTAACTTCTTCTCATCAAAAGGTTTCTTTGCTCTCTGAAGCAGGTCTCTCAAAAAATTCTGAAATGGTAGTGACAATGAATTCTCATTAGGACTCGCTGAACAAAATCAGCTCAACCGCATTATGCTCTAATAGTGAACTCCTGATTGAGCAGCCATTCAACAGCATTAGTTCTGTGTTACTCTCACACTAACTGTGACTATCATGCTATCTCCAAATGTATAGCTTCCACTCTGCAGGTTTCCTACTGACCTTTTCTTCTGGAGAAATGGACCTTTAAAGACGTAATTTACTAACTGATAAACTGGAACTACATCTAAATCTCTGACTTAGTCATTCAATTCTTGCTCTTTTGCTCTGCTTTGTAACCTTATTGGGTTATATTTATGGGTCAGTGGAAGGGTTACAGCCTTTCACAAGCTTTTCATGCACTTTTCTTCTAATAGTGTTAAGATGCCCAACGACACAACGTATTATTGTCCACGGAAAAGGCCAGCACTTGACAGAGTGGTAATGGTTCACTTGGCTTTACCGTTCCAAGTCATAAATCAAAGTTTTACATCTAAAACTCCCTGTCATATGTAATCAAAAAAGGTCAGCAGTGTTCCCGAGTGACAAATCAATACAGGATCTGTGGAGTGAAAGTAGGCAGGTAGTTTTTGGAATATTGGCCTGAAGGGTTGTATTTCAGTTATACTGGCACCTGGAATATTAGGCTGAGAAAATATCTTTTCATACTGCAGTATGAAAAGCCCTGAGGTGCACTCTTTGGCAGAGGTGGATGATTATTAAACTTGTACATCTCAGATCAGGACACCATTTCTTCTTACCTTAAGCTCATCAGCTTCGATGTAGCCACTGTGATCAGCATCATAATTCCTCCAGGCCTGTTAGAGAGAGATAAGCTTTGGGTTAGCATAAATGTCTGCATTCAGTGAACTGAAACGCAAAACGATGTAGAAGAAAACTACTAGAGTTTTGCCATATTGTTTTGGCTTACATTCTATCATACTGTGGCAGTGCATAGCTATTAACAATGCTACGTGGAACTATTAGGCAAGACACCTCCATTTGCATCTTCAAGTCCAGCCTTAAAACCTACCTCACATTTGAACAGGCTCCATAGTGGATAGTATTTGTTATTTCGTTTCCATTTTACAGTATGTTGTACCTTATTTGGTCTGCCATGTTAAGTGTCATTAACACGAGAATGTTCCGCTTATGTTATTTTAATTTTAATTTTTTTTTTATTCCATGTACAAGACATTGGTAAAGTTCTTTTAAATGTGCTTTATAAATAAAGCTTACTTACTATGAGATTTTCATAATCAGTGCATTCTGAACACAAATATTACTAGTATTTTTGTCCAAGATTACCTCCATAAATTCTGTACAGGACCTCAGTTGTTGACGGAAAAATAGCAAGAAATTTTCCTCTGTGGGTAGTATTTGTACCAACTGCAACAAAAATAAAAATATATATCAGTTAACAAACATGAAAAAAATGCACTGGAATGAATTTATGTCAGTGGTTGTTTCAATTCTGTGGTTAGATCACTGGGACAGAAAATTGAATTAAATTTATTCTATCACAGGACATCATCTCAGATATAAAACATCTGAAAGAAATTGTAGCTCTTGAAAGAGTCACTATCCACTGCAGTTGTCAGGTCCATGCAGTCCACAAAGTCCATTTCCCGGAACCCACTGCGTCCTTTGAACATGGCCACCCCGGTCTACGCTCCCCAGAACACAACACCGTTCACCTACTCCCAATCACTGGACTTCTGAACACACACACCTGTTCCCAATTCCCCACAATCACACTCACCCTTTATAAAGAGACTTTCATCCCCAGACTGCTTGAGAAATAAATGTTCAGTTTGTCCCATACACCTAAACTTTACCAAGCCTTATTCTGCTGTGTTTGATGTTCTGGGTTTCTGACTTTTGCCTGTATTTTGATTTCTTGCCTAACTCTGTTTGCTGATTGCCTGACCCAAGCCTGATTTTTAACTTTGACCTTGCCTTATGATTTTTGAATTTGTCTGCATTGTCTTCATTAAAGCTATAAACTACAACTGTATCTGTCTCAGCCTACCTTTCCTGACAGCACTGAGCTTTTACTCCAAAAGATTTTATATCTCTCTGAGGCCTCTGGCTGAAATTGGCAATTTAACTAGAAAATGTCTAGACTGGGAATTATAATTTATTGGTCAAGTGCAGGCTTGTGCGCTCCAGCTGTCCCCTTTCATGTGTATTCATGTGTCAAAAGGTTTGGAGAAATAAACTCTCAGACAATTTAATTACCTGAAAAAGTGGTCTCAGTCTGCATGTTATCTGATTTAGGTGTTCAGATTTCCTTAGCCTGAGCTAACCACTAGGCACAAGCCATTTGTTACGAGCCATAGCTTTGCTGGGTCAAAAAGATATATAATTCATGACAAATGAGAAGAACAAACAGAATAAAGTAATTTCGCTTTCATATTACAGTTAAGATCCATTATACTTTACCTCAATAATATCTATTTTTCCATCAGCATTTTTCTCATATTCTTCCACAAAAGCCCTCATTTGGTCTGTTAGTTCCTGTAAAATACACATAATAAGAAAGAAAGATATTAGTCGCTATAATAAAGCATTATAAAACAAAAACCAGAGAAAGTGTAACCTTTAAACTATTCTATTATAATGGTATCTGGATCTTGTTATTCAGAATGAATGCGAGGTATACACCTCTTCCCCTCTCACAGAACAGTTCTGTATGGGTTTATACATACTGCTGCACACACACACACACACACACACACACACACACAGATGTCAAACACTAACTATACTATGTGTGTAATATTTTTGTCAGAGAAAAAAGGTTGGTGAGGGGATTACTGTTTATAGCTATTGTAATGTAAGTGATAAGAAGAACTAACCTGTTTTGCAAATGTTCCACAAAATGAAATTTAAGTATAAATAGATAAAATGTATGATGTGTAGTAAAAGCAAATTACTGCGGTTTAAAAGGAATAAAACACTTTGCGCTGTGCTGACAAAGCAAACTTGAATTAGATGAGATGAGATGAGATGAGATGAGATCTTTGTGTGAATTTCTGTTTTTCCAGACTCATCTTAAAGTAAAGTGCTTGTCTTATCATAAACTAGAACATTGCAGTGATTGCACAGGACATTTATCTTTAATCGTCTCCTGAAGGTCACTGTCACAACATCCCAAAATAAAGTTGGAGAAACTGTACAGCTTTTATTTATCAGCAGGTGTTTACATATGAGCCATCACTGTTTGCATGAATCAAAGCCGTACTAGATTTTTAGGACACATCATCTTCCACAAATTTGACTTTCAGTGCTCATGTCTGATATCAGCATATTCAATTTGAATGTACCTAACTGATTAAACAGGATTACAATATTCATAAGATCCAAAGTTAATTTTTCATCATCTGCCACTATTACTGTACTGCTGAGCATTACACAGTGCTGTGCATACTAATGATTCTTAGTCTTCTTTGTCCTGTGGTATTGTAAATTGTAAATTATCGGCTAATCACCAGTTAAATAGTCACATAATTTGTTATGCTTTTCCCATGAAAAAAAAATCTGAAAGCAGTAAACCCTCAAAATTAGAATGGAAACATGCAAAATGGCAAACAGAAGTTCCTACTCATGTATACAATTGGAGCATGGCTTTACATGAATTTTTAAATCCAATAATGACATTTGCTACTTGGCATATTAGTATTAATATTTCAATTACAGAGTGAGTTGGTTGCTTTACATATTGTTAAGTAAGCATTCAACTGGGAAATGAATATGTATTTCCCACTGCATAAATATATATCATGCAACAGTGTCAAAATCATTAAAATGTTATTTATCTTATATGCATTTGCACTCTATTCAGAGCAGTAAAAACATTTGAACATGGCAACATTTGTCATTATATATTTTCACTACTGCTCTGATTCTGTTGCAGAGAATCTAGTTGAATGCACAGAATTTAGTTGAAAATTCATTGCATATTTATTTTGACAGCCTTCCAAATGTCAGTCAGCCCATCAGGACAGTGCCACAACACACAAAAGGGAAAAGTTAGCTCTAGCCTGAACATGATGACTAAAATCTTCTGGATGCTTCAAACCTCAATTTAAACAAAGACATATTGTCACCAGCATTTGATCACTTGTTTAATTAATAATTAAAAACCTAGCTATTATTGTCACTGGCATGCTCACAGAGAGCAAGAGAAAAGAAAATGTAAATAGTCAGCTTTTGTTTTCCCAAATTGTAAAAGATATCAAGGAGTCAATGTGGCCTATTTCATCTACTACTTGCTCAGTAGTTCTGCACTGACTTTCTTAGCTGTTGAATGTGGTAAGCTTGGTAAATTCATCATATGTGTTGCCACAGACAGATTAATGTTAGCTAAATTACTGTTACTACCAATAATCCAGTTGTGTTAATGAGCTAGCTAGCTAACTAGGTTGTTGTTCTTCTTTTGGCTGCTCCCATTAGGGGTCACCACCGCTGATCATTGGTCCACGTATTTGACTTGGCACAGTTTTTACGCCAGATGCCCTTCCTGATGCAACCATCCCCAATTTTATCCGGGCTTGGGACTGGCACTGAGAGCATGCATACAACCCCAGTGGCTGGGGTTTGTTCTCTGGCTGGGAATTGAACCCAGGCCACAGTGGTGAGAGCACTGTAGCCTAACCACTTGTCCTCCAGGGACCCTAGCTAGCTACCTAGGTAACATTCACGAAACATAGTTATCTTAACTAAAAATTAAATTGGCAGGAAGTTTGTAAATATGCATCATATGCCATCTCAGATATGTCAAATATAATCATATAACACCTTATGCATGAATGAAGTTTGACAATATGACAAGAACAAGCAGCCAGTGACAAGAACAGGCCATATTATATGGTAAAAGGGAAAAGGATTCAGGACTAATGCTGAACAGATGAGGCATTTATTGTTTTCCAATTTTCCTAATTTCATGCCTCACATTTTTGACAGAGTGGAGAATGAATACACAGATTAGATTAGATAGATTAGATAACATACACAGAAAACACAAACCAGGTAATGAAATATACAAACTGAGAGCAACTAGACACAATAGTTTTGTTGTCTACACTGTATTTTAACTAGCTAGCAGTGGTGTCCACAGGGGCAGGTGTCAGCCTTTCAACAAATGTTAATCTTCATAAAGTCCTCGTTCTCAACTCCATACATTTTAAATTCCCTTGAAATACTAATTACCTCTTTTAATTGATCAATGTTTTTTTTAAATGTTTTATTACGCTATTTGATATCAGCTGAATGTCCTTTATTTTGCTTACTTTTCTAGATGTTATGCATAATCATGGGGCAGTGTGCTCACTGTCACTTTGCTTCCGTAGAGTTGTTATTGAACCTAGTGGTCAAAATAGGAACTGCAATAACTGGTAATAGATTGGGGCAGGAATCACGCTGCCCTATGCTTGGGGAGGAGCAGAGAACAGGACCGCTAATGACAGTGTTGCCAGATTGGGCTAGTTTAAACATTCTCCACGATGGAAATAAATCTAATACAAATTTAATAAACATTTTCCACTTGAAATAAATCTAATTAATTTCCACAAAAAGGGCAAAGTGTAAGTGCAGACAGTGTGTCTTAGCTGTACAGAACTATTTCTACTGTAAGAGTAGATATTACATACATTACACTGATTGGGAGAGGGAAAGGATGATTATGGAGTGGATAATGTCCTTACATCAGAAATATATGTCAAGTACTTATTGAGAAAAAGAAGGAAAATATCTCCCTTTTCCAGTGCCCAATTTTTTGGGTCATTTCAGGACATTCGTGTGGTTTTTGAGATGTAGTTGTGCTGGAAATTTAGCTGAAACATGGTTAATGGTATTACCTTGAATGCAGTTAAAAAAAGTGTGCTTAAAGCCACTCAAAACAAGCTACTTGACTGTATGCTGGAAGACTGCATCTTGTCAAGTCTCAACCTTATTATGTGGTTATTCTAAAAAATTCACTAGATAGTAGCCTATAGCATTAATCATGTGTGAAAGCCTGTAATTAATGTCATTCTACCCCAAAATCTAGGGTCATGAACCACTGCTGCTAGCTAGCTACAGTTAGTAGGCTAGTTTACATCTACAAGATGCAGCACAACCCATATGTTACAAATGTTCTTCCACGAGTAACTTGCAAAAGAGCAACATTTCTAAATCTTACATTCAGTAGCTTTAAAGAGCTGGACAAGGGTATGAAAAAAAAAAACACTCTCACCCGTTTATTGTGGTTTGTAGCCTAATATTAAGAGACGTATCAGGGTCAAATGTTGGTCCTGTGATTGAAAATGTCCAGTTTTTGAGTAAAAAGATCCATCCCTTCTAGAAGACTGACTATACACCTCTATCTATTGCTTCTAACTGAATGAATATGCCTCTATCTATCGTTTCTTGTAGACTGACCATATGCCTCTACCCATTCGTTCATGCATTTATTCTATTATTCTAGCCATGGCTGGAACCAACGTCCAGAAGACCTAAGATACATCTCCACCATAGCCATTTTTAAGTCAATATTAAAATCCTTTCTGTTTTCTTGTACCTTTAAATGTCTTTATCTTGTATTTTATTGTCTATTTTACTCTGTACTGCTCCCTTTTCTTTTTTTTTTTCCAACCTTATGTTATCTTACTATTTTTCCTATTTCATATATCTAATAATATATCTTCTTATCTTCTTCTATTTTGCATTAATTTATTTAAAGCAGTTGGAATTGCCTTTGTATGAGAAATGTGCTACATAAATAAACTTGCCTTGCCTTCTAGTAGGCTTGTCCCTACCCTTACACTCCACTCAGAGATAAACTAGGTGTCTGTATATGATAAAGCCTGGGTGTGAGAAATAAAATAAAGCCAGTTAATTATTACATTATATGACACAGAATTTTCTGAATATCACCACTGACATTGCAAGATATGGAAGGAGCAAAATAGATTAGCCATGCTCAACAAACATCACAGCAAATGACATTTACAGTGTGGTATGTGGGATACCTGAAATCTAACTAACTAATAAGATCTCTATGAATGAAACGCATGCTCCAGACTGTTCTTCTTTCAAAATATAGAATTTGGTGCAAAATCAAGCCTGAATGCATGTAAAATATGCACAAATTCTCAGTGAAACAATAAAGACAAAAATTGCAATTATTACAATTAAATATTTAAAATGCAAGTAATTAATTTCCATTTTGACATGGAAAATTTTGACATGGTTAATGTTTAAATGATTATGATTATATTCATAACCTCATCCTGAAGTGCTAAAACAGACTAAAATGGTTACACTTCAGTCTGACCTCATGTCAAACTTGCATCCTCTGTAGTCTTAGGAACATGACTCTCAGGATCATTTTAACCATTTACAGCCCAACTTTTTATACCAGTTATGCTTTCTGAGTAATAGAAGACTTACCAGGCCTGCTTGTTTCCGAGCTTGCTGAAGTTCCTTAATAAAGTTCTGTAACTCCTTTCCCTCGATATACCCATTACCTGGGAGAATTCAGATGGCAGGGATATCAGTGACAATTTAGAAAGAGTGTAAATTTAGATATGTAGTGCACTAAAAATATCTTATTGTATCATTTAACATAATTCACCAGATGAGTTTCTGGATAAATGAATGCAAATTAAATCTGAACACAATCAGATTGTGCTTGATAGCAGATTAAGGTTAAGGTAAAATTCATGTTTAAAAAATTCTTGCAGGAAAAATAAAAAGAAAGTTGCAAACTCGCTGAAAAAAAAAAAAAAAAAGCAAGCAGCATGAAATAATCCAGAGAAATTTTAAACTTCGTCCCATGAGAGAACATTACCGTCATTGTCATAATGATGAAAGATATCCAGGAACTGAGAGGCAGAAATCTCCACTCCCTGAAGGTAAGAGTTGGCCATTGTTCCCACGCGGATGCTGCTGTGATGCTCTAACACTGAGACAGCGCCGCTCTGATCGCCGCACTCTCTCTATATAACCCACACTAACAGCCCTATGCTGGGTCAACCGGGACAAAATTTCTCCCTCACCTTCTTCCTCCCACCCTCCACCTCCTGCTGCTCAGCGTCTACACCACCACGTGACAAACACTGGTCATCCATAGGTCATTCCCCAATGTGCTGCTCCTGTCTGCTCATATAAAATTAATGAAACGCTTTGTGCTGAAGTTCACGGAGAGAGGGATAACATATGTCTACGCTACCTTTTTTTAATCTCGTTTTACATTATGAAGAGTAATCTATCTCGTTTCGATTTCGTCTTTGCCTTGCTTTTAACCTGATATCATGAGAAATGTGTACAAATTCAATTTGATTGATACAGGATGAAAAGAATAATGTCTGCATGTCTTAGTCTATAAAGTTCTCTCTGTACAACTGTTTCATGGGTGGTTCAAGATGATTTCTTGTTCCAGGACACACACAAAAAGGCATAGCAAGACATAAAAAAACTCTTTGAATTTATAATTCAACCATGTACATCGCTTCCAGGTAAATGAATTGAGTTACGTGAATGTGATTTGTTTTTGTACATCCAACATGATTTGATCAAGTGTTGTCAAATCCATGAATAAAATCTAACCCTGCGTTCTGAGCCGAGCTCAAACCTGAGCCCAAGTCACTAGCATTGTGAGACAGCAACACTTCTCACTGTGCTATTCTACTGGACCTGTTTTTCTTCTTGTCAGTGCAAACATCCTCGCGAGATTTTATAAGATAATAGGATCACATTAATACTACTTGAATTGATTACACTCACTCTAGAAAATTCAACCTAGTAAGTAAAACTTGTTTCAATTAAATTTAGTATAAGCAATTAAATCATGTTTTGATGAGAAATTTAATGTTTTATGTAAACTATATGTAATATGTTCTCTTAAATCTGACTGACCACATTTTCCCTTTTTGCAGCGTATTCCCAGGGAGACTAACAACTCTCCAGCTCACTATACCCATCAATTCATTCTACAGGGTGTCCCAAAAGTCTCCATACATAGGGGACTATGTTTGCCAGCACCATTTCAGTGGTGCCTTCGCCAGTGGATGTTCATGGACGTCCACTTCTCGGTTGATCTGCAACACTCCCATTCATATTTTAATTTGTTGATAAGTTTGGCAACCTTGTCGTGTGTGATGTGCCATGTTTCCTGTTAAAGTCCATCGCACCCTTGCGACAGCTCCCCGATCCAGCCATGAGAATGATTTCAATACGTTCTTCTTTTGTCAAAGGCATTCTTAAAGGCTATCTGAAAAAATATAGAATATTAAACTAAGTGTGAAGAATTTTGGAAGACATTTTGTTAAAAAGTGTTAATTTTCCCTATGTATGGAGACTTTTGGAACACCCGGTAGACTACAACACTGGAAGAGAATCAAATTCTCACTTCGTTGTAGATGAGGGAAGGGGAATTAGGCAAAAATTTTGTCCCAAAAGACCCATCATTCCAGGCCGTGCCGTCCCGTCCTCCTCCCCTCTGTATGCTGAGAGGATCCTGAACGCCTTTGCGCTTCTGCAGTCTTGTGGTCACAGGTAGCGACGAAGCATACACGCTGGTGTGCACAGATGTGAGTGGAATTTAAATTAGGATTTGCTCTTCATGCTGTGGTTTGAGATGAAGGCACAGGACAATCCCTTTACCAGCAAAATTCAAAACTCATCTGCAACATCTGGCACAAGAATCATGTATAACAATTGGACATGCATCACATGCGTCCTAAGGCACAGCTGTTCTGGCTGCAAGGGAAGTGCCCAGTCATTCAGCATCCGGCCCCTCAGGCTTTGCAGTCATAAAACACTTGCTCTGTTATCTTTTTGGATCAGTCTGAACATCCTATCTCTAAACTCAGCCAAATATTTTATGTAAGCCTTATATATCTCTCTAGGCATTTATTATTGTTTTATTATCATTAAAAAAATGACTTGTATTTTATTCATACTATACTAACCTCCCCAAAAGTTTTTTTTTGACTGTTGGTATTCTTAGTTCCTGACCTAGTGAACCAGTATCAGGATGTATTTATTGATAGAGACTTCAAAGCATTTCTGTAAGTCACTCTGGAGAAGGGCTTCTGTCAAATGCCATAAATGTAAATTGTGTTTACATCCTCAAGTTTATCCTACTTCATTCTTTAATATGAGTATACTAGTATAAGAAATAAAGTAGTACAAGTATAAGAAATAAAACCAAACCCTAGCATGAGACTCTGGAGTAGTGTGGATTACCTTAATATATTTATAGACAGAACATTTATTCAGAATAGTTCATATTATGCAAGACATCTTACATATTTATTTTCAGTACTAATGAGTCTTCACTTCCTTTAGGCCCAAGACAATGTCCAAAGCTGGTGCTCTGCCAGTGGTCATCTATACAGTCAGCTCAAGGACAGAGATTTGCAGGGTCGGGTTGTTTAATCCAATGCTTCTTCATAACATATAAAAGTTGTTCAACAGTAGTGTAATAAAAGTGTTTTATTCAGATATTCATTTACTCTTGCTTCTGGATAGATAGATAGATAGATAGATAGATAGATAGATAGACAGACAGACAGACAGATAGATAGATAGATAGATTGATTGATTGATAGATAGATAGATAGATAGATACTTTATTGATCCTGAGGGAAGAGATTAGGGAGATGAGGGAGGCATTAGAGAAGCATCACAAGAGTACAAACATATATTATTATATTATAGAATTACGTAAAATATGTAAAAGAATCAGTATTAGAATGTACACCATATGGCCAAAGGTTTGTGGACACCTGACCACCATACTCATATGTGTTACTTGAACATCGCATTCCAAATTTAGTGCCCTGCTTTGCTGTTATAATAAACTCCACTCTTCTGAGAAGGCTTTTCACTAGATTTTAGAGCCTGGTTGCGGGGATTTGCTCATTCAGCCATTCAGTTCTCATTCAGTTCTTATGCTCCAACCTTGGCAAACCATGTCTTCATGGAACTTGCCTTGTGCACAGGGACAGTGTCGTGCTGGAACATGTTTGAGCCTCTTAGTTTCAGTGAAGGGAAATTGTAATGCTACAGCATACAAAGACATTGTATACAATTGTGTGCTTCCAATTTTGTGGCAACATTTTGAGAAAGGCCCACATATTTGTGTGATGGTCAGGTGTCCACAAACCTTTGTCCATGTATATACAGCACATGGAATACCTCCTCTTGAAACTGATGAACCAGAAAAACACATGAAAGATGTTGTGAGCAGGTTAGTGAATCCAAGCTCCTGCTCTTCCAGCCATTCTATCTTAAGTGGCTTACATAATATCCAATCTTGTTTTAGATCTTGTTTTAAGGGTCACTAGCAACAACTGGGCACAGGAAGCTAATCAGACATCAGCAATCATTAAAAAAACATGGGATTACCTCGTAGAAATCAGATAAGCCAGCTAAATGTGAATGAGTTAGTTACATGAAGTGTTTCACACAAAAAATAAGTTATAAGTATAAAACAAGAGAAGGACAGGGCTTGATTTGAGAAGGGATTGATTAAAAAAAAAAAGATCAGAATTATCAACCTTCAGATGTCACATCAGATGTTGATAAATGACATTTAAATTCCACTCTAAGACATACAAACCAAGTTGTATTGAATGTATTGTAGTTTCAGTTGTCAGCAATGGCAAAAAGAACACTATATGTAAATGTACTTTAATGAGGCATGATAACCAGCATTAAACAGAAAACGATGTGTAGAGTAAATAAAGCAGGTTTGTTTTCATAATCTTGAAGAGTTGACTTATCCCATATTAATTAGCCATTTTCATTAGTAGGTTGGTTAAGTAGCAAATAAACTGGGGGAGGGTTTCCTAGCTGGATTATTGGTATTTGCTAGGATAGTGGATTCCTCATCAAATTCACTATCCTCCTTGAATTTTTTTTTTTTACAAGTCGACCCCTAATTGTAATATAATGTAATACAATTTCATATAGTGATTGCTGGTGAATTCCTTTTTTTTCAAGACATAACAGGCTTGTAGGGGTTTCTGTGTATTTACTCACTTCTTTTAGCTAAAGGAGCAGTAACATAGTAGTCCAATGGAATGCGATATTCTTCATTTTTTACTGAAGACACCACAAAACTACTTAATGGGTATTTTTGTAGACCCATACAGACATTATGATCCTTGTGTGTAAAACATGTGATCAATTCTTTCCTCCAGGAGAAGAATGAAAAACACACTGGAAAAGAATGATGGAGGCACAAAGGTATAATCTCTACCTCTTTTTTAAGCACACCTTCTCTGCATGTCAAATAAGAGTTTGGGGTTTTATGTTTATCATCTATTCCTATAAAGATTAACAAAGACTTCTAGGTAGCATTAGCATACCTGCTGGTGAACTGTCATTATTTTATGTTTCACAACTTGGATTCCTGACAAACTACAAGCAAATCTAATTTCCTAAAAAGTTCTTGGAAAGTTATTATATGTTATTATAGGATATTAGTCCAGCTCATTTATCAGTGACTTCTCATATTGTTTTCATTATTCTTTTCATGTGAACAACAGATTAGCTCAGCTTGAATTGTGTGACCAGAGTGTTAATTGCACTCCATGTGTTCCTAGCTGCGCTCTGTGCCAGACAAAACAGACTCTGGCTTACTCACTGCCTGAAGGTAGTACAGATATGGACAGGCTGAGGGGCCAAACATACATTCCTGGCAGAGCAGAAGTTCACCAGAATACATCCCTAGAAATTTCCAAAAGATCAAGGCTAGAACATATTTTTGTCCAGATTTCTGTAAATAATGCCTTCTTCCTTCAGCACCATTGTCAGTAGCTAAATCACAGGATGCAGTCGGTATCTGTGGGTCTAGCTCAGTAAATGATGCCTGTGGTAGTCATTTAGACCCTGCAAGTTATTTATCTACAGGTGACAGGCAGTTAAAAGTGACATACCAGATGTGGTGTGAGCAATATGAAACACACCTGCAGAGTGTGACGTGAGAACCTCATATGGCAGGTTAACAAGTACATGGTCACACCAACATTTGGTAACAGCCTTGTGTAGAGCCATTACTTTGGAGGAAATATAGCCAAATAAATTCCTGTCATATTGGCAATAGGAAAATAAGAATCTATATTTTATCATTCAGCACACAAAACATTAAAAGATCATTTTTTACAGTCTGCATGAATGGTTTGGTGACTTCAATTTTCTCAGTCTTGAATTCTTATTCTACCCTAAAAGTACCAATAAGACTATCCTAAGTCATAAGTGTGAATTTGTGTGTGAAATTGACATAAAATCACTGGCAACTAATCAGCATAAATAGTACTCTGAATTCCAATCAGTTATTTTTCACTGTGTCTCTCTCCTCCTGATTTGTACCGCAAATGATTTCTTCAGATTAATGACTTAAAACATGATGAATCCTAGCTAAAGTCATTACCAAAACATTTACTTTAAATATATTGAATCAAATATTTCCAAGTGATTTAGCAATTTGTATTCTGTAATACCTATTTAATTTGTTACCGTTTTAGTTTGCAGTCTACGAGTCCAGAGCAGAAGAGGATTTGTAGAGAGTGTATATTCATTTCAGCACAGTTCATTCTGAAAATGCCCTAATATGACAGCCTATGTATATCACCCACCAAACTGCCTCACATTTGTATTCTATAGTCCCACTTAATCATATGTTATCTTCAACTGGCTGCAGACTAAGAGTGCACTGTGGAGAATATATATTCTCTTCTGAATAGTTTATCTTGCTGAAGCAGTAAAGTTGTGACAGCCCCGGGTATATCTACCATCAAACTGTTTCACATTTTGTTCAGCCAATTTTGAACCACTTCCATTTTGGAGCAGTGGACAACGTGGAGACAAAATTGCTGCTTCTGAAACTGAAGTTTGCTTTCTCATTTCTCCACCATGCTAAGCCTCTCATCTGTCCCATCTAAGTCATTTTTGCTTTGAGTGGGTAGGAACGTGGAGTTCAGATGGATGTTCTGTCAAGAATTGAAGCCAGCCTTTAAATGAAGTAGGCCTCTGTTCTGCATGGCTGGCAAAAGGTCACAAAACTATTGGAAATGACTGCAGTCCTTGCTGACTAAGACCATTAGCAGTGTAGTGCTTTGCATAAAAGTAGAACTGGATTGACTTTCTAAGAAAATCAAATAAGGTCACTGGCAGTATTAAAACAAAACTTAAGGTGGAAATCCACATTACTGAGTGGTATTACTACTACCACTACTACTACTACTACTACGACTACTAATAGTCTATGGAATATTTATAAGGAATATTCTAATTTAATCTATTTTACATGAGAACAGTATAGCAAAACACACCAATGGACAGAAAAATATATCCTTATAACCTCAAGCTCGCACTGAAGTATGTTTCTGTTTATTCGTCTCCATAGCTTGCCCAGATCATGTTAATAGATGACGTAAGCTGAACATAGTCATTTTTTTTTAAATTGCAGGTCTATCATTAAAGAATCTTCATTGTGTAATCTAACATGGAGAACACGTTATTGCATAGTCTGTTATAGAATTCAGCCAAGATTTTATTAGGATTATCTCATACAGTGTGAGAGGTAATAACCTTAAAAGACTGCTGAAATCTTAAAGTCTAAAACTGGCTTTATATAGCATATTTGTCACTCAAGTTTGCTTTACAAAAATAAAAGAGGGAAGAGAGGAGGAGAGGTGATGTTTTCAGCTAACGCATAGAATTGACAGAAAAAAGAAGAACAGGAACATCAACTAACACGATATTACTAATTAAAAAAAAGGTTTTGGACGGTTGTGGAGCTGAAAAAAAATAAAAAATTGTTGCAGGGTAAAGTCTTTTGTCTTGGGCAAATGTTGTAATACCAGATAAGGGAAAGCTACATGTGTACATTATTACACAGTACAGCTCAGTCAAATGAAGAGCCTTTAAGTGCAGAGGATACGAAATAGTCAGACATGATGTCTAACAAATCCTTGTGCAAAATATAGCTTGTAAAAGTGAAAGGTGAAAAAAGGGAAAGAGTTGTACAAAAGAAATTAGCTGCAGTACAGTAAATCAACAGTAATAAATATTTGCAAAATTAGCTTAAATGCAACTGGCATTTTAAAGGCCAAATCCAATGGTAATTGCCACCTTCATTTGTACTGCATCATTTAGTTTCCCATTAATGCAAGCCTGAGTAAAAAAGATTTATTAGGTATTATTTAGATTTTAATCATTTCTTTTTAATGCATGGCCAAGCAACAGTCAAATGGAAACATTTGATTAATTTTGAATAATTAATTAATTTTTAGATGCCATCTACAGCACATGACTTTATTACAAATTACAATGCTGGGGAAAATGCCCTATGTAAATGTAGTTACTATTACATATTCTGAGCTTTCTTACAAGGGCTCTCTTACAAGCATGGATTTAGGATAGAGTGTAAATGAGTCATTTACTGTATGTGCAGTAAATCTAAATTCCCATAAGCCCCAACCATCACATATCAACCATCACCTTTCCTTAATCTGAGAGATGCCATTTGGCCATTTTCAGAACTTATGGTGCACATCCATAGGTGATTTCATAGGGGAAGGAATAGGCGCATTTGCAGTCCTACTGTGGGCACTAAAACAGATATTTTTCAAATGTCAAATGTCTCTGCTGGGTCTTCATCATTTGCACTTAAAGTGTATGATTAATTAATTAAAAATTGCCAATAAAACAGAAAATAATGTACCAAATGTTGAATATATACAACCCAAAATGTTTAATTTCTGCACTCCTTTGTTATCAAGTTCCAAATTAAAACTTCCAATCACTTGGCTTATGATTGTACTATATTAAAATACTTTTACATAGTTATAGCTATCTTAAAGCTTCTTATACACAGTCAAATAATGTAAATAACATTCCTGCTCCATTTGCAAGCTGACCATTTACACTTCACTACTTAAATGTCTTCTTTGTGTTGTCCATAAATATTCACTTGCACTGTGGAAAATCTGAAATACAAGCTATTATCCTCCCATTGTTAGTTTTCTTCATTTTCATTCACAAGATGAATAATTTGCCATAAATTCATATTGTAGCAAGGCATCTTCACAATACTTGCTATTACTCAAACACACACACACACACACATCAAATGTTTATTTTTAGCAAAATTTTAGCCAGCATCCTGTCACAACTTCAACAGCTGATGTTACAACCTCTACTCTCACTTTGCACAAACAAAGCTGCACTTGGGGAAGCAGCAGCCTCCCCCCTAGTCCTTGTGTCTGGCCAACTGGGTTTAGTGGAGATTGCATGACATGGTTGAATAATGATCAATGAATAAGAAAAAATTATTGATGATTAAACAATAATGTTATCATAAAAATTACGTGTTCATTTAATTTTTTTTTGATGTTGTGCTAAAGAAGATTTTGGGGGGTGGGGGTGTAAACCGCAGGCATACGCTAGAGCAGTGATGGTGCACGTTGATTGCATCAGTCTTTGGTACTCTGTGGAACTCTTACAGATGGAAAATACTGATACATTTGAGAAATTGTTAGAGAAACAGAGTAATTTTAATACGCTAAGCTCATTTGTTCACTGGTTCGGTTCTATATTCATTCATTTCCTCAGCCCTAGCTCTGCAAAAAAAAACACTGCCCTGTGCTCCACACACCACTTGAGATGGCCCTGTCACAATTAGTATACAGACAGGTTGCACTGTTCAGGCTTCAGTCTTCAGTTGATCTTCAGTTTTAAGGCAAAACTGATCAACCCACATGTATTTTACCTCTAAAAACACAATGACTATAACTGTGTGGCTGTAAGTTTTATAACACAATTCCCTGTTTTGAAACACTCTTTATTCTTCACACTGTGCCTTCTTTGTTTCTCAGGCAGCTAAGCGCACGGTTCATTGTTGCCACTGTGAGTCCGGTGTCCTGTTTCTCTATAAGGGGCAGTTTGCTCTTTCAGCTGAGGTGGCTTTGCACATGCAGTCAGAGATATCTGACAGCAGTGATTCATTTCATTTCAGGTCCCTGCATTATAGCAGTATATTCAGGGGTTTCATCTATCTTTCCTTTGCACTATACTAAATATCGTAGTGACTTGTTTCATGCAAATGAGGTTCTTCTGACAATAGTCTGAAAATAAATGGTGTTTAATATAGATCATTTGAGACTGTTTGCATGAATTGATTAATAGTTAAAGCTCCATAAATCTTTTGAGAATTTTTATTTATTTTCATTTACAATGACAATACTGACTCTGAACAGCTTTATACAGGATGAGTGAAAAATATACTGCTTGGGTAAGAAATCGTAACAAAACTGTGATAGAAAAAAACATTACATGGTGTCTGCATAATTCAGTCTGCCTGAGTTCATATAAAGGATGTCTAGCAGCTGCTGATGGTCTCCACTTGGTGAGAGTGAGCAATAAAGGTGTTGAGCACATTCTGGAGCATCTCGGCCCTCATCTTGCTGATCTGCAGCACCTCCTCGTGATTGACCATCTCCTCACTGCTGTAGTCCAGTGACACCTTGTTGGTAATGAGAGACAGGCCTAAGACTCGCAGGCCACAGTGCTTGGCCACCGTTACCTCAGGGATTGTGCTCATACCTGCAGGGACGACAGGAGACAGACGCTCTTAATTAAATGGTAATTTAATTATTCTTTCTGAAAACCACCAAAGAGCAGAATGCACCGCATCATTAATAAGAGCGAGCAGTTCAGTTTTGTATTCCTTAATGAGGAGGAACGACACCCTGCTGGATTTCCAGCCATGGTTACAGGGATAATACAGGTAACTGTATTGTATAAAACATTCAAAGATTACAATAAGATCCCTGGAGAGACCTGCGAGCTCCTCATAAAACCACCAATGAGGGCAATGAAAGATGCTTTGATAAAAGCATAGTTAATGTTTAAAACAAACCTTAGCTGGATTTCAGTGTTGCTTTGGAGGGAACTTTAAAAGGAGGGGTTGTATCTGAAATTTGAGTTTCAAAACAGTTCGATTCTAATAATTTCAACCAAAATTGCCCACTATGCCTTTAATCACTGTACATTCTGATGAAGTGTTAATTACAGTGCTGGTAGTTCACAATGAATTCAAACACAGCAACATTCTCTTAAAATAAGTATGAACAGACAAACTCCCAACTGAATGTGTGCACAGTTGTATTGTGCATGTGTAGTTTTCTTTACCTACGGAGTCGCTTCCGAGGATATGCAGCATCCGTGCTTCAGCGACAGTCTCAAAGTTGGGTCCACTGACCATGCAGTAAACTCCCTCCCGCACAAAGTCAGAATAGCCCAGCTCAGCGCTGATGTCCAGAGCCAACTTTCTTAGCTCTTTGCTGTATGCATCAGACATGCATGGGAACCTGATCCCAAATCTATAGAAGATGAAGAATAATACAAGGTATACATAGTCATATTTTCATTCTTATTAACAAGACACCCAAAACACTTCAATTCTAGCAAGTACATTCTAGCTCTATTCACTACCATCCCTGTAATGCATTTTATTTCTCTGTCCTCTACACTCTACTCTTGAGTCATCAAGAGGAATCTTTTTTTTTTTGAATGCCAAAAATAGTAACCACCCAGATTTCCAGCCCAAACTCACATACTGTGAATTTCTTCTCCAATCACATTAGACTAATTACATTTGTAGTCTGCACTTACAAAGAAAAACATATAATGTTTTACTGGCAAATGTGTGTTAATTTAGCCACATTTGAGCAATCAGTGTTTCTGCACAATCCAAGTTTTGCAATTTCGGTTTTGCAATCCAAGCTTTCTGTATCTCTCAGTCCCTACCGTTCATCATTGGGCCCACATAGTGGATGTTGTCCAGCAAACCCTGGCAAGTTAATGTGGTCCTTGATGATCATAATATCACCCACTTTGAAGTCCTGACAGATGCCTCCTGATGCATTCGTTACTATAATCATCTCTACTCCCATCAGCTTGAAAATCCGCACAGGTAATGTGACCTGGAGAGAAAGGACACAGAATATACAGAAATTATTTAGGTTTACAATGTGTTTACAATGTGTTTTTTAATAGGCTTATTGTATTTTCACAAGAACATGCCCATTATAATTAACCACTCTAATTCTTATAGAATTCAAGGTCTCTTCTAGAGTGTCTTCCAACACAGCAATGTATACTAACTTTGGGTCATACAAAGCTGAGAATTATGTATCAAATTATTGGAATTCTATCTAAATCATACATATTTTAGCATAAAAGGCCTATAGCATATGTAGACAATCCTCTAAATTCATTCATTCATCTTCTATAACCATTTTATCCTGCTCAGGGACCTGGAGCCAATCCCAGTAACACTGGGCGCAAGAGGGATGGGAACATGGGAAGTGTGTCCCAATCACTGAGCACCATGCACACACATTCACACATTTATTCACACAAAGGGGCAATTTAGTCAATGCACCTATCTGTATGTTTTTAGACAGTGGGAGGAAACAGGAAAACACAGAGGAAACCCACACAAGCACCTGGAGAAACATGGGAAACACCACACAGGCAATAACCTAACATTTGAACAAGGGACCCTGGAGTTGTGAGGGGCAAACTGTACCACTGTGCCGCCCATCACACTCTAAAGACAACCTGAAATCAAAACTGACCTTTTTACCTTGTTAATTCATGTTCCTGTGCATGATTCATGTATTAATCACTTAAAAGACACAATTCTGAGTTTTTTCCCAAATCAAAATGCAATGAAATTTGCCCATCGCTAAATATCTTCTGATTATTACTACCACTTAATCACCATGCAGAATCATATCAGGTTTTACCTAACCGTTTTCTGACTTGCAGATTAGAAATATGTTAACATTAGGGAGGAAAAACATGTTATTATAATTAATCCCACCCCTCTATTTAATTTCTAAATCTTTATCTTGTGTCAGAGACAGAGAGAGAGAGAGAGAGAGAGAGAGAGAGAGAGAGTGTGTGTGTGTATGTGTGTGTGTGTGTGTGTGTGTGTGTGCATGTGTGTGTGTGTGAGAGAGAGAGAAAGAGAGAGAGAGAGAGAGAGCAGCTGCAGCTGTGAGCAGGGGGTAAAGGGAAGCTTTAGTGATGTTAAAAGAGATAAATGCAGAATGTGGGTACATAGCCATTAAGATCTGTGCCACACAGAGAGAGTGACAGTAAAAGACAGAGAGAATGAGAAAGAAAGAGAGATGAATAATGAACTTGATGAACCGATGAAGCTTGGTGAAGGCAGGAGCCTGCAACTGACAGCAGTGACTCGGTTTTTACAGTTTATGCTCAACCAGCACTTGCCAAAAATCGAATTCCTAATCAATACTCTCCAAATTAAATCAGACACCAATACAGCTTATAAACCTTCGTCATGGATGGGCAATTATTTCAGTACAATTAAGCAAGGATGAGGCTACGACAGCCAATCACCTGTGTGTAAGAACAAGTATAGAAAATCTCCTTCAAGCATGTCCATCTGTCTTACACTCTTAGGAAAAAGGTTCTTAAAGGGTTCTTTGGATAGCTAAGTGTTCTTAGTTTACTAAAGTGATTATCCTTGGAACCCTTTCTGACAGGAAAAGACTCAGTTATAGGGTTATACATAGCACCATTATGGATTCCCCCAGATGGGCAAACTAAATAAATGTTAGGAATTCTAGATTCTAGATGACCTTATATTAGCAGTAGTTTATTTCTAAATGTATCACAGAAAAAGCATGTCTTAGCAAGTTACAGGAGTCTGTTAGCTCATCTACACAAAATAGAGTGATTAACACTCTCCTCTGAGCATGTTCAGCTTCCTTTCCACATTAACAGTAGGAAGCACCTTTTAGCCTTCACCTTTCCAGATAGGTAGCTGTCAAGAAAATAGCGAAGGCCTACCTAGTGGTCCAGAATTAGCAACAAATAATTTGGAAAGAATTAGCAAAAAAGATATGGGGAATCTAAATACTGAATCCATATATTAAAAGAAAACATTTGGTTTGCATATGTGTATGCACATAAATACAAAAGGTTTCCACTCCAAGTTCCTTTTTTTGTCTGTATTTTCTGTAATTTCTCCTATACTCACTGTAAAGAAAATAGCACTAAGAACAAACGTGTATAATTCTAAAAATCTCTAAATTGTGTTGTGGACTTCAATCCTACTTACAAAGTTAACAACTCCCTTTATTTACTCTGTGTTTGTCTCTCTCCACTTTCTCTTCAGGGCAGTGATGGTGTAATCAGACTTAAGCTGCAGAAATAAGGAAAGTGTATTCAAACACTAACTGCATCAGCTCTGTGAAAGCGCCTTCCTAATTGACATAACCAGGGGTCAGTGAAGGGCTAGGAACATTGTTATCCAATTACCCTCAACAATACATCTGTCAGCAAAGAAGAGCTCACGTAATGAAGTTGTATACATGTTTGCATGCATGTTCCTACATGCACTCAAGATGATAACATGTAAATAAGGCAAGTTTCATGGTACCATATCCTTCTCATTCTAAAACTCTAAAATGAGGGATAGATTAGCAAAACAGTATAGCAAATGAACTGATTGAGGGAGTAGTCTGCTTATTCACTCACTGAGCAGAACACAATCATGTCTGACAAATGCCTCATGATTTTAGATTCATATGGTGTATTCAGCTTCAATTGTATATTGTCAGGTCCTCATAAAATCTCTTCATTAGAGAGTGAAAAAAGCAAAGTGTTGGTGCAGGATTTAGGAGAATTAGCATCCAAACCAGCAGAAATATAATCCTCTTGTACCTCAGATTAGTTGTTTCAAATCTCTCTGGCTGCAGATGATCAAGCTGCACTGTCAGTCAAAATTAGAGTTGCTTGTGTTACATGTTTTGGAGAATGACAGTCAGCAGATGATTTTTTTTTTTAGCACATTCTCTCCCTATTTAGTCATTGCCAGTAGTTAATTCCACTGTATAGCACATTAGCCACCAGTCTGAGAGGAAGACCATTCCTTCCAGCCAGAGAGCAGGACCAATAGTTTTCTTTTGGACCCAAGCTACAAATAGCTATGGCATGATCAGGATTCAAACTTGCAATCTCCTCTCAATAGGACACTACAATGCTACAACGATAAACTGTTCTGCCACTTTTACATCTTATTGTGGTGCTGAAAACGTGGACTGTTTTTGATACCTGGTAATTCACTATAAGTAGGGTTAAACCCGTAATAAGAGCTTTACGTGTAATTATACTACTAAGAAAAATCACACACTAATTTGAGTAATATTAATCTGAAACTTAAGCCTTGATGAAACTTTGATTTGGGTCAGCACCATACCAGGTAGAAGGCTTGAAGTAGAACATTTTCACAGAGATGGCCCCTTGAAATGCTGGTACTGAATAAGACAGGTGATGGATTGATTTAATGCTTTAGCCTGCATTAAGAGTGAAGTGCTCTTGCCCAGCTTTAGAGACACATTCTGACAGTGACATCTGATTGTAATGCGTTGTGTCATATTGTCAGAGGTGCAATTACTCTTGCAGTTCTTCCGCACTTCTGGAGGATGTCGATCCCTCTGCGATTTAATGAAAAGAAGGTCCTTGGCACCTTGTGCCACACTAAAATGATCCCCAGGATAGAAATGTGTAAATTTGTGAGCTCCTCTCTCACATGACCCAGGCTAAGCAAGCCTAGAACTCAATTTATTCTATCTTCTGTAAAGCTAACAAGTCAGTGGGGAGAAGGACATGAAGTTAATTGCCATTAAAAAATGATTGTACATTTATAGGCTGCGACTTATTAGTCTAAGACATCAAACTAATTCTCCAATGGATATGCATTATTGCATAATCACAGCATACTCAAGGGGTCTGATTGATGATACTAATACTTTAAACTTTTTATCTAATTGATATTGGACAGTATGTTTCTACAGCATACTGTAATTGAAAACATTTATGCCATTTAAACGACAAGATTGTTTATTGTTAAATCTTGCTTTTAGAATTCTACACACATGCCCACCTATTCTCTTCATGCTTGTGTATGGTAGTGACATTGGGAGAGAACAGTTTATTTCTCTCCAATATCAGCTGCCTCTGGTTGTACTCTCTATATTTATGCAGCACGGCTTCTGATTGTGACAGATAAAGTTAATGAGCCATACCCGAGGTGCCAACTCCATTCTGTTTTGCAGATAGGAGTAGCTTTCCCTGGGTTCCATTGTCCTTGTGGACTCAGAAAGAGTGCCAGGGTCAATAGCTTACAGAGATAAATGCCACATCTACCTGCATTCATTAGGAGTTGAACAGCTTACATGGGCTAACGCATGGCACGTACAGTATGATGAAGTAAAAAAAACCTACACAACCTTGTTTAAGATTATGAACAGGGATTTTACACACAATGCGTCACAGTTAAAAACACTGAAGAAAAATGTGAATCTTTCCTACAATCCGATCAACACATTTGGGGAGGATGTCTTCAATAATTTCAGTGATGTGATTGGATCTGATCTAATGCTAATGCACAATTATTTACAATGCTAAAATGCCCTGGTGTCAAATGACTGCTATGGCATTAGAATTAAGGGCATGAAGAGTTCAGACTCACCTGGCACAATGAATAACCCTCATATAGATGGAACCTGCCCTGCATGAAGACACAGGTCTTGTCTTTTATACGACCAAACACAAGCTGCCCATCATGGCCAGGAACTACACATGGGAAAGAGATACACCATTGACTTGTTACAATGACTGTTCTCACATTAGCATATATGTAATATGAATATATTAGATTTTCAAGAACATATATTAGTAGCTAAATCAGCATGTTGGTTAAAACTTTGAAAATCTATTGTGTATACTGTGAAATATCACTCAGTTATAGTGAAAAAAATATGTATGTTCAGGACGATCAGTGCCTCTTTCAGAACACTGCACTGCATCATGTGTGACACATCTGACACATGTTTCCTGTGTTGTTCTCAGACTAATACAGCATGATGTATGAAGCAATATAACAATAAGCTGGTATGCTTTGCCTTGAAGTCGTAAGTGTCACATACCAAATAAAATGACAAGTATTTGGTAGACATCTTTTGGCAAAGCATTATTAAATTAAATTACTCTGCTAGATTGGCATCCTTATTTTATTCAGTCCTGAACTCTGCACTACGGCTAATATGTCCAGCTTTAAATATGACTGGTGAGTTTGATGGCATGTGGAAGGCAATAAGGTGCCTGTTTACTATCATTAGCGTTGATAATTGGGGGAAAAAAGTGCTTAATGAGCAGAACATATTTCACCACCTGACCAGTCCCAGCCTGTTCAAATGTAACCTTGAATTCTGTCTTCTGAGGTTTGCTTAGCCCTAAAATCTACACTGTATGCAACAATACAGCAGCTGGATCATTACCTCTGCTGGTCTAGGAGCTTCGTTTTTTTATTTTTGTTGTTGTTGAAGATTGACAGATGGCTCTAGGAAGAGGGTTATTGCTTTATTGTAACCATGAAAATGTTTTTTAAAAAAATCCCAGAGTTAATGAGCGTATTAGCAGCTTAATCAGCATATGTTTGTTATTTTCAGGGTAGTAAAACAATTGGTATAATGAGAAAAATTAAATATTGTTTTGTTAATTATGTTGTTTAAGACTTTTTGTTTTTTCAAGGTCATTTTGAGGCCATTAATTTTTGAGGCATAAAATGCACATTGAATAAAATCAACATTAAGCATTTTAAGCTAATGTAAGATTACTTGATTTTACAGAAATTGTTAGAGATCCAATGATCTGATACTAAGTATCATACTGAATATTCGTATCAACACTGAAACACCAGATAGGTATCAGATCAGATATGAAACATTCTGATCCAATGTAGTAACATCTTTTACACTCAATGCATATGACACAGACATAACACACATCTTTCATATTACCATGACAACTTGTCTTAAAGTTTGTTGTTATTAGTGTTGTACCAAAAATGGGAAAACAGATTGGTGTAATAACTGTAAAATAAATATTTCACTAAAACACAAGCTGAGTAAAACATTAAATAAACAGTTCTTATAATTAAAAGTCGTTATCACAGTGTAGTCAACCGGCATAAGTTAACAATGATAAGCCTCAGCCATCTACAGAATCGTAAATAACATAACTAAACTATTCCAGTCCTATTGTTTTTGTTTGGCACAGTCATTAAAACACAGTGAAAGTTTTATAGTCATTATTTATTTCATTAATTCAAAATGGAGCACACACACACACACACACACACACAAATATCATTATGTGCATTCTAACACTTATCAAGATTATTCACTTCACCACATAAATATTTAAATGTGTCCAAGATATCATAATAAGAACCCCCTCTGGCAGAGATTAGGGACTATTTTTACCCAAGTCATCATATTTTATTCATGGCCAGTAGTTATTAATTCTCATGAATTCATGGCTCATTTTACCAGGACTTGGGCATGATTTGTTAACCACAACAAAATGAGCAGCACAGCCAAACCCCTGTGTACCTTATTGCAGGCTCTGCGCTTTCCCAAAAGCCCCATGCCTCGGCTGCTTCCTTTTTATAAGATGAATAAATTTACTATAGTTTGTGGGTAATAACACAAGCTGGTTTCATTCATATTCTCTCTTCACATCTGAATAAACATATTCTTTAGCATTTTTAGACCCCTGTCTCATCAGACAATAGGTGATCTCAAATTGGCAGGAAAAAAAACTTGACCTAAACCAAAATGCTGTTTTTTTCTCTCCATCTACAGTTGTCAAGGTCAACAATGAGATCTAATTTAAGGGTTAATATACAATAAGCGGTTTTCAGGTACAGACTAGTTTAATACTGTGGATCATTTATGATTGGACCAATCAATATGAAACATGTAAAGAACATGCTTCAACAAAGGACACACATACCTGTGCTCACAGGGAAATTGGGGATGTCCTCATAGCGAAAGGCCTGCTTGTTAGAGACACTCTCTGCAAGGAAGCTGAGTCCAGAGCCACATATTACAGCTATCTTTGGGCGGTGTCTAGTCTTGCTCAGAAGCCACTCTGTGGCTAGCTTACACTCATCAAATGAACAGCAACTGAATCAGAAAGAAGACAGTAATCACAGTCTGGATATAATATCACAAAATTGATGATGAAGATCTTACAATTAATTATCAGATACAGATGTGAGACCTGATACAAGATTAAATTCACTTTAAGGTAGGATAGGGGAAAATATCTACAACATGTGAGAATCTAAGCCATTTATTTATTCATCTTTAGCAACTGCTTTATACTGGTCAGGGTTGCAGTGGATCCAGAGCCTATTCCAGGCACCGACAGAATGGGACAACAGCCCATCACAGGGCACCAAACACACACACACACATATTCACACCTAGGGTCAACTTAGCATAGGCAATTCAGCTACCAGTATGGTTTTGGAAGGAACATCATGCAGAAGCAGGGATAACATCCACACAGACAGTAATATGAGCTCAAGATTGAACCACGGACCCTGGAGCTGGACACTCCATGAACCCTGCCCACTGTGCCACCATGCTGACATCAAAACTACCCAATTTAAAATCTTTAGCTTTTTAAAAAAATAAAGTTGGATTCTTAAAAAATGTAGAACAAGTAATGTGATGCAAAGCAATTAGGAGACGTAAAAAGGGGATGCAAGATTAGATATTTTGGGTTTTATTTTCATGCAAGTGTAGTTTGTTGGTTAATGTGTTTTGGATGGCCACAAATCCGTTTTTTCTAGGCTGTGCACTGTTGCCATTATTATGGTGATAATTAAAGTATTAAAGTATTAAAGATTAAAAATTAAATAAATAAATAAAATAAGTAAGGTATTAAAGTGCTGTGCTGAAGGTGGTGTAGTGGCACAAAAGTGGGGGTGGACATTCAAAATCCACTGACACAGTGTGATTTTCAAACTTATTTTGGAGCTACTGCCTCTCAAGACGGCCGCTTAGCACAGACACAGGGATAAAATTATATTTTTCCTGACCTCAAGGACAGCTTTAAAAGTCTTGTCCCATTTCTAACACAGCTTCATGGATGTTCACTGTATATTTTATTGCTTATTGGAATTTTTGCTAGGATGTTTGCTTACAATGTGACTAGAAATAATTAGTTTATATACATAGTGATCCATGACCATTCATTTCTAGTGGTAAAATTTACTATGTGAGAACTTGGCTTTTATCTTTATATGGAAGAAATCTAATATAGCTCATATGCTGTTTTATTCTTAGATCAAGACCGCACAATATAGCATGAATCTTGTATTTCATGGTGTTTATATTGGAAAACCATGTTGAGGGAGAAATGACCACTCAGCTGGTGAACTCTGCGTCATCTCTCCCTATCTTCATCATTGACCTTCTACACATTTTCCCTTTAATGCCTTTCAATCTTTCTATTAATCTGTTATTTGTATGTTTAACCACATGGATGTTTTTAAATGATTTTGGATTTTTCATATGTTGCCATAAAAAAAGTCTCAACAACAGCAGGACTCTATTTTTCAACTAATACTACTTTTCAATCCATCTTCAATAGCTTTGGGTGTAGCCATGAGCTTCAAGACTATCAACAGATCATTTTGTATGGACTCAATATGGTATGAACTCTCTGTTTGAAGTTATATAAACAACATAAAATAAAACCAATTAAATCATTGCTTACTAAACCATATAAAAACAACGGCTTAAAATACCAAGAGTGCAGCAACCCAGGGGCTAGATAGTCCACATCACCTTCATGGTCTAGAAAAAAACAGCTGTTTTAAATCTGTAAAGTATATATATATATATATATATATTATATATATCTATATATTATATATATAATATATATATATATATATATTTAAACTAAAAGTTAGTCACAAAGGTACAGACTTAATGTCTAGTAAAAAAATTTATTGAACACATTCATTAAGTATCACTATATGTTTTATACAGAATCTAAATATGAATCCTTCCATAAGTACGGTTAGAGAATAACACTCATATATGACTGGATTAAAGCAGATTTACCATGAATTTCCCTTGCTGTGCATGATTCCCAGCTGTAAAGATTTAGATTGTGGGAAGAGGACAGAGTTGGACCTTGTAAAAAGAGATAAGAGAGAGAGAGAGAGAGAGAGAGAGAGGGAATATAGTAAAGTCACTCTAGTGATCTTCTGGTGTCTTCTCATTGGCTGAGCTTGTGGTGGGAGAGGATGTTTACATAGTTTTCCAGTGAACTGTATATCTCTGTCCTTGCATTTTTACTTGTGAAGTGCACGTGTGTTGTATGAAGGCCATGTTGTGGAGGGCAATGTTACTTACAAATAGTAATTTATGCCACGTTTCCGAGTTTTTTTTTTTTCTTTTAGACATTATGAATAAGAATCTTTTTAATATTATGATTAAAAATTTTAAGAATCTCTTGTACAGAGGGATGGCCTTTACATTGAAGTGAAATAAATTATGTTTACTCTGCAAGAAGAACCCATTTCCCCTGTTAACTATGGAGGAGAAATATACTAATCCCCAGGTTTTGTTTTTTGAGAGGTCGAAAAATGAACCTGATTGATCAGAAGAAGGTAAACATGTGCCTATTTACAAATCTTATTGACTAAGCTATGGACCACTAGGCATATTAGATATTGTTTAAAAACTACCGTAGCTTTGACTGTCCAGATACAAGCTAAACAATCAGTCACAGCTAGGCTTTGCTACAAGTTCACCTATGAGTTAGTGACTTTCAAATCATCATACAGTCTTTTTTGTTTGCTATTATTTCTTAACTATGATACTTAAGATTTCCTTTATGAGCTGTTGCATTTGGCATCTTTTTAATAAGATCAGGTTACTTTTGTTAGGTCAAGTGCTGAACAAACAATGACAAATGAGTCAGACAATACCATAGGATAAACAGACACTTTTGTATCTGCTCTAGCTTAGGCACTGAATTCTGTAATAAGGGGATCACGGAGTGTAGCTGGGCACCTCATGCTGTCTTATCACTTTTCTCTCAGGACTGCTTTTCTTGAGCCCCTGAGAGGGATCAAAAGGCCATGCGTTGGAGAAATATGAATCTTTCTGAATATGTCTGATTGCACCTGCCTCACCTGTACCTGAGCTGCATACTGACAGACACTAGCATTCTTATGAAAGCTCCTTTACATAAGACATAAAAACTTTCCACAAGCTGAACATGTGGCAGTCATGTAAGAAAGTCACATAAAATCAAAATTAATCATCACATAAAACTTCAAAGATGCTAAGTTGCACCATATTTTTTGCCATTTCATTGTATCATCCTAGCCAGAATTTCTTGGTTCAGATGACTGCAAGGCAATGAGTCAACACTATGCCAGGAGTCCAAGGTAATAACAGTTAATGAGTAACACAACCAGACCTACAGTTATGCACAGTTATATTTCATCTGAGAGGTCACCGGAAAGGTGTCAGGTGTTTAGATAAATGAAAACTGAACAGTTGCTTCTCATGTATGAATGAGTGTTTACCTGTTATGTGTTAATAATTGATCTGGTTTCAAATAAGAATTTGAAAAGCTCACTTAAGCACCCATTTCGTCTAGGCTGATTTTTAAAGGCAGTGGCTACTTTGTAATATGAACGGAAGGTCATAGAGTTAGCTTCAGTTTGCCAATTTTTAATGCCAAAAAGCTGTTAATTTATAATATGTGACTACAGAGGGATACCAACAAACATGCCTTGCAAGGTCCAGGAAAATGTATATGCTATTTTAGTAATGATTATACTGTAGTTAATCAAGTTAACAGTTATCACTTAATAATCCAGAACATACATGATATTTGTTTAGGGCAGAAGCTTTAGTCCTGTTCAGTCCTGCTTCTTTACATTTTAATTTTGTATAGACAAGCTGCCTAATAACCTCAGATGCTAATTAAAGTTACTTGTACATAAAAAAGAACATTTCAAAGAATTGAGGGTAATATGAAATTGAATGGATTACATCGTTACACTAAACCCTTACAGATTTGAAGGTGTGTGAACAAGTTGAACAAATACGTTCCAATTTCATCTCACATTTGTTCAGTTCAAATGATAATGTTAGCTACTTCCAATTTTGATGAAGTAAGATTTTGACAGACTGTCCATACTTTCACTTAAGTAAAATCTTTATGCTCTTTTTACACTCATGAAGTTTAGTCAGTATTATGGTTATGAAAAAGGCTGATCTGTGCATAGAATGAATATAATGGCTGTTTATCCAGACAGTATATCAAGTCTCTCTCTCTCACACACACTCTGTCGCTTTCTCTTTTTCTCTCTGAGTCTATTGCAGATTGAAATTATCAGGAGGTCCTTACTAAATGGCAAAGAATAGATGAAATCTTAGTGCCACTCCACCCCTAAACACACACAAACACACATGCACACACACACACACACCTACACACACAAACTATCAGAGCCAGAGGGTCATTGACTTATTTAGCAAACATTACTGGTTCAAAGACATTTATATATGTATGTGCGATAAGACAACAGAAAGAAATCATGTCCTCCTCACAAGTAAGCGTGTGTGTGTGTGTGTGTGTGTGTGTGTGTGTGTGTGTGTGTGTGTGTGTGAACTCTGTGAACCCTGCACGGAGCCACCATTTTCACCTGCAGAACGCATACCATCTGGTCAGGATCAGAGAGGGGGTTGAATGTAAGACCGCATTCAACAACCCCCTGGGCCACTTTGAATACTTGGTCATGCTGTTCGGTCTTACCAATGCTCCAGCAGTCTTCCAAGCCCTCGTCAACGACGTACTCCAGGACTTCCTGAACCGCTTTGTCTTTGTGTACATGGATGACATCCTCATTTTCTCCCGAACGCCCACTGAGCACAACTACCACGTCTGCCAAGTCCTACTCCTGAAGAACCGCCTGTTCATCTAAGCAGAAAAATATGAAAGTCCATCCCTACTTTCCTGGGGTACGTCACTGAGAGCAGACGAGTTAAGGCTGACCCTGAGAAGATCCAGGCCATTGTCGAGTGGCCCAGACCTACTACCCTGAAGCATCTCCAACATTTCCTGGGATTCGCAAATTTCTACCACTGCCTCACCTGGGACTACAGCCAGGTTGCGGCGCCCCTCACTAGGCTCACCTCCACCCCCTACGTGTGGACCCCTGAGGCAGAGGCCGCTTACACTAAGCTCAAAGAGCTATTCACCTCTGCTCCTGTGCTTATTCAACAGGATCCCTTGTGGCAACTGATCATGTAGGTGCTCTCCCAGCGTTCAGTCCCAGACCAGAAACTTCACCCGTGTGCCTTCTTTTCTCGTTGCCTCTCCCCTGCAGAACACAACTATGATGTGGGAATCATGAGTTGCTGGCCATGAAGTTAGCCCTGAAAGAGTGGAGGCATTGGCTTGAGGGGACTAAGCAGCCTTTTATCACGTTTACCAATCAAAAGAACCTGACCTACATCCAGACCGCCAAGCACCTCAACTCTCACCAGGTTTGCTGGGCCCTGTTCTTCAATTTCACAGTTTAATTTCATGATTTAATTTCACGGTTTAATTTCATGGTTTAATTTCATGATCACCTACTGTCCTGGCTCTAAGAATGCTAAGCATGATACCATCCTCCCTCCTGTCTGTGTGGTGGGGGCAGTCACATGGGAGATTGAGTCTGTGGTCCGGAGAGCTAAACGCGTCCACCCCGACCCAGGTAATGGGCCCCCTGGTCGCTTGTTTGGCCCTGACTCCATGCATTCACAGGTCCTCCAGTGGGTTCACTGTTCGGAGTTTGCCTGTGACCCCCGGCTCCAGTCGCACCCTAGGTCTGTTGAAGCGGCACTTCTGGTGGTCGACGATGGATGCTGACACCTGAGCCTGTACCGTGTTAGGTAGCAAGTTGCCTTTGGGGACACATGACAATCACATCCATATGTGGTTCTTCCCCAACCTGTTGACACAAAGTGGGATGTCCCAGTTGTATAGGATGTCTTTGTGTTACAAAGCATCCCTTCACTAGAGCTAAGGGGCCCAAAACTGTTCCAGCATGAAAATGCCCCTGTGCACAAAGCGAGCTCCACAAAGACATGATTTGCCAAGGTTGGTGTAGAAGAACTTGAGTAGCCCGCACAGAGCCCTGATCTCAACCCCACTGAACACCTTTGGAATGAATAGGAACACTGATTGTGCCCCAGGCCTCCTCACCGTACTTCAGTGCATGACCTCACTTCAGTGCCCGACCTCTTGTGGCTGAATGGACAAATCCCCACAGCCACGCTCCAAAATCTTGTGGAAAGCCTTCCAAGATGAGTGGAAGTTTTTATAACAGCAAAGGGGGACTAAATATGGAATGTTCAAAAATGACCAAAAAGATGGTCAGGTGTCTGCAAACTTTTGACCATAAAGTGTAAATTTAATCACATACTTTTGTAAATATATTCTATTCCTCAATTGGAATAGATGAAGCAAAGGCAGTAATTGCAGTGTTTAATAAACTTTCATGAAAGTCATTCGCTGTGAACATAATTATTCACTGAGAATAATGAGGAAAGTTACGTGTGATGTTGCCTTCAAATCTGTTACCTTAGAGGACACCTGGCATATGCTCTATTCTGAAAGAGGATTGACTTGATGGACATTGATGAATGCAAACGTTGCCTAAAATGCTGTCTTCCTAGAAAACTCCTAATTGTAACCCTGAGGTAATTAAATTATTTTAAAGTGTTCACAATAATGCAACAATGCATACTGAATATCACAATATATCGTACTGATTATTGCCACAATCCTAAGAGACAAACTCCCATACACAGACACAAACATAAAATACCAAAGAGAATTTGAATAAACTATATTTCCCAAGACTGACCATTGGCAAGAAGACTCATAGTGCAGAATAAACCAAATAAAAAATATTTTCCATTATAAGCACATGAGGTGGAGATGCAGGTAGCTATGATACAGACTGTGATTACTGAATGTTCACTAAAAGGGAATTCCTGCAATATCGAAATATAACTATTGCTGGCTCACCTCCTTCTGCCAATTATTACTAAATTCATATGTAAATTCTCATAGCCCCCCTATTACTATAACCAACATGATGTACTCATGGCATCAGAGCTGCATTCGTTACAGCAGATTGACGTTCATCATCAGAGTAACCCATAATTACACTTTCAACCCACGTCATTACCAAGGGGGCAAATGTTAATGGTCTGTTAAAAAGAAATTCTGCCTACAGTGCCAAAATATGAACAACCAGTCTGACCATAACTGCAATTTTTTAAAAATGCCAATCATTTTTTAATGGTATATAATTGTTTTAAGGTTGTTGAGGTTTTGATTCTCACTTGAGGCTTGCCAAAAAAGAGATACACAACAAAATAATTTTCATTTGATTGTCACTGTTGCTGTTACACTGAAGTCCTGGCACAGCATTTTCAGATTTGTTCCAGTGTTTACTGGCTGTACTAAAATAGTTATGTATGCTGTGTTTTAAAGCAAATGAGCCTTTTCTGTCTATGAGATGAGAGTAGCATTTCTATGTTGCAAATGTCTGAGGGCCCTTTTGAAGAATTTAACCTACTTTATGTCCAATTGGTGTTTACTTTTACATATTAGTATGAACAACGTAACATCACAAAAATGTCCAAGAGCATTCATCAGTGGGTTACTACTACGACTACTACTGCTACCACCACCACCACCACTACTACTACTACTACTACTACTACTACTAATAATAATAATAATAATAATAATAATAGGGGGCACGGAGGCTTAGGAGCTGGCATATTTGCTGCTCACCTCCAAGGTTTGGGGTTTGATTCCCACCACTGCTCTGTGTGCGTTGAGTTTGCATGTTTTCCCCATGCTTCAGGGGTTTCCTCTGGGTACTCCAGTTTCTTCCCTCAGTCCAAAGACGTGATGAAGGCCGATTGGTATCTCTAAATTGTCCATAGTGTGTGTGTGATTGTGCCCTGTGATGGGTTGGCACCCTGTACAGGGGGTCCCCTGCTTTGTGACCCGAGTCCCCCGGGATAGGTTCCAGGCTCCCCACGACCCTGTGTAGGATAAGCGGTACAGAAAATGGATGGAAGAATAATAATAATATTGTTGTTGTTAGTATTATGGCAAGTTCCATGATTAATTACACTTCCAGTGTTTCCAATGTTATTCAGCAAAGAAGTTCTTATGTCCAAAGTATTATCAAGGTCAGAACTTTTCCAATACAGTACATTCATTGCCATCATTTTCAGTAGTCATGGTGTTGAATAGGTCATGCCGAACCTGTCAATGTGATATGGCTACAGTTTTGTCAGCCTTTATTTTCACGCCAAATGTGTTTCTCAGTTTTGTGAAGTGTGACTAGAATGGAATGTATTGCCCGGTCTATTGCCAAGGTTTAAAAATTGAGAAAAAATAGTTGATATAAATAAATATTAGATAATACTTTTTAATATTATTAGAGTACTTTTACAGAATGCAATCTTATATGAGTGAAGCAGATGGGCCAATCCAATGGTGTCTTTTCATTTTTCCCCACAGTGGTCTCTCTCTCACTCCCTCCATCTGTCTGTCTCTCTCTCTCTCTTGCTCACACACACACACACACACACACACACACGCTCACTCACACACACAGCTAGACAAATGTGACAGCAGTTCCAAACTTCAATCAGTAACGCAAGAGCAGGGCGGGAGGCAGCCCCTCACTCTGCAGATATCTATTTTCAGAATATCATGTTTAATGTTACAGAACGGGTATTACATTTTCTCAAAAATACCTAATGATCCTTGAATAGAATTTTTGCTGGTAAATCACTTTTTAGAAAAATGCGAGCAGGTTTATGACACATTTAGCCTTTCTGAAAGTTAAATACTCTAATTAATTCATGAGTGAAATGAATTAGGCTATTCATCGTTTATAAGGATTTATAAATGTCTGTGATGTTTATACACCATCCCTTGTTTGTGCAGCATATAATAATGCAACATATTCCCTTTCTGCCAAATAGAACTTTTATGAGCTGCTTTTCTATTTCTATTATCCATTCATTTTCTGTACTGCTTATCCTACATAGGGTTGCAGGTAGCCTGGAGCCTATCAGGGGACTCGGGGCACAAGGCAGGGGACACCCAGGATGGGGTGCCAACCCATCACAGGGCACAATCACACACCTATTCTACTTTAGAGATTAACCTACATCACACGTCTTTGGACTGGGGGAGGAAACCAGAGCACCCCGAGGAAACCCCCAAAGCACTGGGAGAATATGCAAACTCTGTGCACACAGGGCAGAGGCGGGAATTGATCCCCTACCCCCAGTGGTGCGAGGGAAATGTGCTAACCACTTAGCCACTGTGCCCCTCTGTTTCTATTAATATCAGAATTTTCATAGAAGCAATTACTGACTCAGACTCCAAACAGCTGTCTCATGAATAGGCACACACATGGACAGACAAACACAGCTGACCTATGGCTAGAACTAGAGATTCCCAGGAAGGACTTTAGCCTCACACCTCCCCAAACCCCTGTTCCATTAGTATAATATGACCCAAAAACAAGTGTGTTCTGCATGGCAGGTACGTAAGTACACACCAATCAGGCAGTCAATCAGTAGTTTGGGAGCACTTTTTTTTACCTACTCCAGATAAAGTCTCTTGCACCCATCTAAACAAACACAGAACTAATGAGATGCTGACATGTGGTACCCGGGTACCAGATTGTGCCAAATCATGAGCTTTCCTGGTGTAAATGTTATTCTGTTTTGCAGAAAATTGTGATTAGCCTATCTGTTAAATAACAATACAACAAGTGAGACATTTGTCTTATGATTAGTCTAAAGTCAAATCAGATTAGCACTTAACAATAACACTTCATAATTAGGCTTTCATAGGTTGCTGGATAAATCATTGTTTTAAACCATAAACCAATTTGTGTGTTAGTTACAGTGTACTAGGTTCAAATTGATTGAGCAGTTATTGCAAAATGTTCCACTGAATACAATGGGTAGAATATGTGATCAGGTTATAAAGAGGTTTTAATCACTCTATTGAACATTTTGAAGCAACAGATATCATAGGAAGTGTTACCTGTTATTTGTGTCAGTACAAATCTTATCAGTTCTGTGCTGATCTTGTGGGCTAAGTGCTTATTATTTGTAGCATGTACTTCCTTGCAATATCTACAGCCAAAAGCATGTCATTCTCTCAGATTAGATGAAACATCTAATCAGCACTGAGTGATTGGGTAACAGAAGGCAATTAATTTGGTCCACATTCTCATATGTTGGAAACGTGCTCAGAAATCTCTAATGAGACGGTTGTCTGTCATAAAGAAGGTCATTCTTCCATTAAGTCAATGTCCTTTAATGTGTCCTGGGAAGACTGCAATAAATATGTTTTTCATTTTATATGCCTTTTATTCTATATGGCCTAGGATATTATGCATGAAACACTGCATTGTCAATCAGCGTATTTACCTTGCCTGGTTATACTATGTGAGCAAGAGAGTGAGAAAGAGCAGCTGGCCTTGCTATTGCCTTAAATGATCTAAAATGTCTTAAAGCAGAATGAGACAACACCGCAATGTAACAGCATCCCAATAACACTGAGCCAAAATAGCATTATTTCTTTGCACATTGTGATTTTAGGCAGAAATTGAGAAAAAAAGCTAATCAGACGCTGAAATTTTGTGGCATATCGCTTAGTGAGAATTACAGAATGAGAGAATAAATTGCAACTATCACAGTTACACGTATAAAGTGTTGGAATTTCCTGTCTTTATTCAGGAAGGGCTGATTTGATTCATATCACTATATCGCTGTGGGGGACAGAGGTGCTGAATTACTGTGGAAACCAAACCCAGCTCACCTGCCAGTGTGTGTGTGAGGCATACAGCACCTACAGTCGATCACCCTACAGAGAGCAGCACTCTCAGCTTCAGGGGGTTAATTAGAGCAGTGAGTGGTGTCCAACCACAGCCTGCTGATTTATTACTCACTGTTAAGGGTCATGGGGCGTTACCAAGGAGAAAGGTCAAGAACAATCAAGTGCCTGATGTGTGAGTGAGTTTAACTTGTAGGGGATGCACAGATTTTTTGTTTTAAGAACAATACAAAGCCATCTTGAACTATCTTGAACTAGAGGGTTTACAATAATGTTTTCACCTATAATACAATGCAGAGCAAAGATCACCCAGATTAGCTGTGCTGCAGGATCAATTATCCCAAATAGGTCACTTATAGTCCAGAAGTTACCTGTTTAACAGTGCATCACATATAAATTCCTACTTCTCACATATAAATCATCACATGGACTCGCTGTACATGATCTCTCTGACCTCCTGCAGTCCTACACACCAGCTTGCTGAGAACCAGTACACACTCAGGATCTCTCATACTGGTCTACTCATAGTGCCTAAGAGCAGACTGATACCATGGGGGCAGATCTTTTAGTGCCATAGTCTTTGGAATGCCATTCCCTAGGGCCTCTGTAACTGTTCTTCCTTCTGTTGTTAGAAAGGCACTATGGAAATGGAACGTGTTATTATTAGTAACCACATATTATCCCAGGTCAGACACCTAAATTCTATGGATTATGAACAATTTTTGCAAAGAAAGAAAATGAGAAGATATATGGTAACCAAAGAATTATTATACTATTACTATGTGTACTATTTGTAAAATATGTTTTATCGGAAATGAAATTTCTGATTAAATGAATGGAGAAACATGCGAATGGGTCGCAAAGGAAAAATGGTGACTCTGTTATGCTGTGGGGGCATTTTGTCTTTTCCAGAAAGAATGGTTTGTTGAGTATGAAAATGATGTAAATCTTATGCTATGGCCTCCTCATAGGATCTCAATCAAATTGTAAACCTATGTGAGATTGCTATGGAGACATGCATTAGAAAACACTCCACCATCATCATCATTCCCATTTCAGGGAATTTCTTGTAGAATAATGGTGGTCATCCATCCTGTACAGCTCCATACACTTATAGAATGGATGCGAAGGTGCATTCAAGCAGTTCTGGAGATGCATGGTGGCCCAACACCTTACTAAGATGCTTCTTGTTTTCCTTCGATTTTGTACATGTTATTTGTACATAGCATCTGGACAGTCACAGAATTAGTATATATTGGTAACTTTTTTTTTAATCTGAAATATTATAGTAAAAATATTGGCTATATTATATTATATTATATTATATTATATTATATTATATTATATTATATTATATTATATTATATTATATTATATTATATTATATTATATTATATTATATTATATTATATTATATTCAGTGTTGTTATATATTTATAACAACACTGAATATGACATTACTAGGCCATATAATTTACAAGGCTTTAAGTCCTTCATGTTATAGACTACCACCAGAGCTCATCTCCCATTTCAGGAAGGAAATCAGTTTGATATCATGTTGAATTGACAGAGATTAGTCATGATAGCACTCACTCTGAGGATATCAGTGATAAGAATGACAGGCCATTGATGAAGGAGGAGATTACACTACCTCCCCTTTCTGTTATCTGCCCATGTCCTGTTATATAACACTTCAGTCAGGTGGCCTGAGATGGAAACGAATGGGCAAGCTGTGTTCAAGGGGTGACAGCAGATTGTGGGTGTGTGCTATAATCTTCCTTCAGGGATTTCTCACTCAAATCAGCATTCCATTGAAACATATCTGTACAACATGTGACATTGCCTCCTTTAATCGTCTCTAATTATATGGCAGTTATAGTTACAGAATCCTGACATAGTATATAATTCAAGTCAGTGACAAGAAAGACGGCTGATGGTAATTCTGCATTTGACTTACCTCAGAAATGGGAAGTCCATGTTCAGAATTATGTCATTTTTACCTACGTGCATTTGAACTATATGCACTTTTTAAACAAAGTGGGAAAAAACATGGATGCCTCCAGGTTCATCTTTTGTTAGCAACAATCTAGCTAGCTAACTGTGATGAGTAATGCATGTTTTCCTCATCGAAACTGTACTGTATGAACCGTGTAGTCAATGTTATGGATTTAACAAGCACATACAGTATGTGTGTATGTTGACTGATCTACAGCAAATACTAGTATATACAGTATATACAGCATAACTCCTAAAGTAAAGTGTAAAGTGCTACTTTGTTTGCTGTTGATGCTGTTAGCAGGTATGTTGACTTGACATAACTTACTGAACTCAGGGGTTCAGGAGAACATCCTGTGTTTCTGAAGAAGAATTCTGAGTTGTTTTCTTTGTTTTGAGGTACACGTTTTAGTCGAATGCAACATAACTGTCTTATCTGGTGAGAAAAATAGTAAACTCTTTGAGTTACTTTGTGAGAACATATTACTAACCTAAATAGCACAGTTGTAATTGGTAGAATAAATACTAGTAAATCATGTGTAATGTCTGAAGGAATGTGTGATATTTGAAATCAGGACTGGTTTATTTTCTTCCAGTGGTGTGTTTCATTTTTCAGAATTCAGCCTGCAAAATATATGAGCTTTACATCAACTTTTAAAGAAACACAAAGGAAAATTAAATGATCTGACATCATCAGGTTAGTAAAAAAAATTATTGCTACGCTCCACGCAATTTTTTAATCCGTTACAGGAAATCATAAACCATTCATTCATTCATTTTCGGTAACCGTTTTATCCTGGTCAGGGTTGCAGTAGATCTGGAGCCTATCTGGGCTGGAGCCTGGGCCTGAGGTGAGGACCCTGTGCCGCTCACCATATAAACAATTCAGCTTTTTTCCACTAATTCATTTTAGGTTTATTTTCATAGCAGGTCACTTTTATGTTGTTCTACAAAAAAAATTGATTTTCTGTAATTTGCTCTGTCAAATGACTAAATGTAAATATGCATTCCATAGTTCCATGGTTAGTTTTTTGAGTGTTGTGCACCTCTTTTTTCATGATTTGCAGAAACTTTAGGAAGCACAGAATACTAATTTGTTTTACAAATCTCTTTAGCTATGTCTGTCCCATAGAATAAGCAGCATATGTTGTTTTTTTGTGTGCTCACTATCCTTGAGCCTCAAAAACAAAAGAGATGTGCTTCTTGCCCCATTACTGACAAGGCAGAAAAGGTTAATGGTTGTGTATTTCAGGAACGTAATTCATTCTGTTCCTGCTTATCTGACTGTGCGCTCCACATAGCTTTGCATATCTTTGAATTCATTACAGCCCTTTAGTGACAGAGCTTGTTGGAGCCTGAACCATTGCTCCATTCAGGACGTGTGGGCCTTTTGTCCTTCAAATGCCAAACACTTAACACAGTGGCACCATATTATGGCTCTGTCAGATAGAGTACTGAACATGAGTGACAAGAAGGTGAGAAAGTTAGACAAGATCAAAAGGAGAATCTGGGATGTTAAATATCATTCAGTAACTACAAAAGTAATTGGAATCGAACATGTGCGTTACATGGTAAAATTCAGACGGGGGTTCTGATGGAGAAAATTAATAATGTTGGCCAGGTGTATCTTCAAAATGAAATAACCAGTGAGAACACCAAATGTGCTTATAATGAGCTGGGAGAATAACAGGCAGACTCTGTGTAAGTTCACAATGTCCAACAGTGGAAGAAGCTGTCTACTTCTGAGTTTTTACGCATGGCTGGCCTGAGCTGCTCTTCTGTCAGTGCACCACGGTGTGACACAAAGCTGGGCATATGCTGACATGGCATATGGTGCGCATACTGCTGACTTAACATAAGTTTGCTTATTGTAAAATAGTTTGGTGCCTACGTGTGAGTCAGATGTCACAAGTTCTTTGCCTTATGGTAGTTCTGTGACTTACTCTTTCTTTCTGCATAGTTGAAGACCCATAAAGATGTCCTTTAAACCTAGTATATGTGTCATTTTTGTATGTGTACTTCACAGGATGCCCAATGTTAACTTTACAAACTAACTTGCATGAAAACTATGATGGTGTTTTATTTTCATTTCATGCTTTGTACAGGCATACCTTGTGCAAATAATTCATTTTTTTTCTTAATTCTTCAGACATTTTGGATGATGGGGAAGGTGGAATTCGTAGAAATCTGCACGTTTATGAACGTATGAAAGGATGAGGTGATGATCATGATGGAAGCGTAAGTACAGTTGTTATATGCACTAAAAATGTAGAAGATAAAGATCAGGATCAAAGAAATGTGAGTATTTCAGTGACTCAACAAAGTGTCAACAAATTGCTTATAACTGCATCAATTTAAACTTTGCTTTCTGGCCTTAAAGGTGCCCTCATAAAAGAGCCAGTGAGCGAGTGCAGTCACTTTGTGGCTCAGTAAGTTGTGCCTTTGGCTTTCTCCATGGTGTTTACACTCGGTGTTATAATTTCATGCATGACCACACACACTGCATGGTCAACTACCTGAACCTCTTCATGGACAGGTGTTGGTGCCGCTACAGAAACACGGACGAACACCACCATTCCCACACTTCATTCTTTTTGAGATAAATGCATTCATGCTCTTAATATCTCAAACCCCTACCTCAATAAAACTTTTATATGACTTAAGTCATGAACATTTTAAAACCCTATATAATTAGTACAACAGCAAGTACCAAGCTACTTGGTAACTAGCCTTGTTTAAAAAAAATCTAAATCATTTATAGCATATATTTATTTATTAATTTAGAATTAACAATTAAACCAGACATATGCTTTATACTAATTGTGCAAGCATATGTATGCTCTACTGAATTTAGTATATGCTGAATGAATAAAGAAAATCAGCATAAATAACACAATGACTAAGAGCAGAATGGAAATGAAATATACTGCAAATGCTGAATTTTTACAGAGCTGCTCTTTTTAATCTGGACATGCATGGTAGGATATCTCTGTAGTTTAGCTATTTCCCCGGTTAACCTATCCTGTCAGAAAGACCGGCCTTCCCATGAGAGGCTAAACCATTTTAAAAGGAAATGGACCTTCACTTAGACATCACAACACTTTTCCCATTTCTATAGAGTCCATTGCTCACATTATAATGCTGGTCATAAATCTTGGGAGATTGTTAAAGGTGATAATCTCTGGTTCACTCTGTATGGGATTTATAATTTACAGGCGCTGAGAGGTGAATGAAAACAGTGAACACAATGGGAAGGCGATGGAGGGTGAAAACGAGTCTGTAATTACTTCTCTTTCCTCCCGCAGCATTCGCTCCCCCAGACATCAATTACGCCAGCTAAGCATCAACTTTCATTTAGCGTTTGTTGTGCAAGAAGTAGAATGGTAGACAGAACTGGACATTATTTTGCAGCAAATCCTTGTCAGGCTTAAAGAATATCATGGAATGATTGGAAAGGCACTCAGCAAGCCTAAAAGAAAAATGTGTATTTAATGGCATGGATAATTTCACATATTTTGAAAAAATCCTAAGCCTAATTCTTGAAAAATCTACAAACCTGTCTGATCTTTAGACTTATAATAGTCTACCCTGTGAGACCTATGGAAAATGGCTATAACTGCTTGTATACTTAAATATGTTATATTAAGGAAAATACTCATTTGAAATGTACAAAGTCAAAGGGACAGAGAGAAGTTTCTCCAGTACCAGAATATCAAACAAGGACCACCAGATATTTTCTTACTTTCTTTTACAAAAATTATTTCCCCATTTTGGTCACCTGCCAACTCCCACCCACCAGCCAGCTCTATCATATGACAGCTACCGGCTGGGGAGGATGAAGGCTATCATATGCTTCATCCAAAACACATGAAGCCAGCCACTGCATTGCTTTTTTTTTTCCGAACTGCTGCTCATGCTGCATTGCAGGGCAGGAATCATATGCTCTTAAGAAGATAAACAAACTACTTATTGTCCCCTAAGTTGTATATCAAGTAGTTTAAAGGCCAGCTTTCAAGGATCACTTTATTTACCATACCCTGCAAAAGTATTGGAACAGGAAGGCCAATTCTTTTGTTTTTGCTATACACTGAAGAAAGTTGTGCTTGAGATCAAAGATGAATATGAGAATTTCAGGTTTTATTTCCTGATATTTATATAAGATATGTTAAACAACATAAAAAATGCCACCTTTAGTGGCAGACCACCCACTCTTTAGGTGAGCAAAAGTATCGGAAGGGATAGACGTAAAGTAAATTAAAGTAAATAACACTTGTATGTGTATTGTGTATTTGGTTACGTATTCCTTGCTCGCAATAACTGCATCAAGTCGGTGACCCACTGACATCACCGAACTGTTGCTTTTCCAGGCCAGTCTAAAACCTTCCATTTTTTCCCCTGATGAAGTCCTTGTTGACTGTGTTGGCAGTGTGTTTTGGGTCATTGTCTTGCTGCATGATGAACTTTTGTGGCTCATCGCTGTATTTCTTTGCAAATTCCAATCTGGTCTTCTGATTCTTACTGCTGATGAGTGGCCTGCATCTTGTGGTATGGCCTCTATATTTCTGCTCTCAAAATCTTCCTCGATTGGAGGATTGTGATACCTTCACCTCTGCCCTGTGAAGGTTGTTGCTGATGTCACTGATTGTAGTGTTGGGGTTTTTCTTCACAGCTCTCACACTGATTCTGTCACCAACTGTTGTTGTTTTCCTTGGCTGACCTGTCCATTGTCTGGTTGTTAGTACACCGGTGGTTTTCTTTCTTTTTCAGGACATTGCAAATTGTTGTATTGGCCATGCCCAATGCCTGTGCAATGGCTCTGATCAATTTTCACTCTTTTCTCAGCTTCAAAATGGGTTGCTTTTCTCCCATAGACAGCTCTCTGGTCTTCATGTTGGTTTATCCTTTATTTTTGGTTTATCCTTTATCTTTTTGTGAATATCATTTAAAGTGCCTTTCTTTCTAAAGCAGTGCATCACCTATTTTCAGGATTCAGACATAGAGATGAGAGAGAGGGAGAGAGAGAGAGAGAGAGAGCACTGGTCATGTGATCTTGCTAGGTGCAAGAAAACGAGAATCGTCTACACATATTCAATTCAATTTAATTCAAGTTTATTTATATAGCTCTTTTAACAATGGACATCGTCAAAAAGCAGTAAGGTTGATGGCAGTCAGAGAAGACATCAGCATTCCACAGGCAGTTCACATTAAACAATGTGGTCTATGTGGAAGGAAGATCAAGATTTTTTCAGATAATATGTAGACAATTGTACCATTTCAGCTTTATTTGATTAACTTACCTTTACTGTTGGAACATCATAACATCTGTCAGAAGCCAGCATAGGGAGGAGAGAAACCCAATGAATTCACTGTTGTTCTTAGACCTTAGTTAATCCTGATTCATAATGTTTTACCATGTTTAAACCAAGAAGGGACCAATCTGAAAACATTTTAGGGAATATTAGACAGCTTGAAAAAAAATCAAGTGAAGCTTCTGGGCGCTGAGCCCCTTATTACCATGACGCTCTAGAAATGCCCCTAGTCCTGTCCAGAAGAATCAATAATGAATCACAGCTCCTGGGGGCACTTGCGTCATTTCAGCCTTGAGGTTTCTCATTTGGTGTTTATTTCAGCAGAGTAGACAGAGATCTTTCTCTACAATGGTATATTGGTATGATTTGGGCATGATCTTATTTTATTTTTCTTTTAGCTGTCCTGACATGGAGGTCTTTATTTAGAAATTAAATTGCTGTGAGAAGGCAGGGCCAAAGGGCAATTGGAATTTGGGTGTTGACATTAACACAGGAAAATAGAAAGCCACACGCATTAGGCGAGACTCTGAGAGAGAGAGAGAGAGAGAGAGAGAGCATAAACGCATCTTAACTAAATGACTAACATATGAAGCAACACAGTTATCAACACAGTTTATATACACAGTGAATGTTCTTGGCTCATTCTCATTTGTCATTTACTAAATAGGGCCTCTTCACTAAGTCAACTATAAAATCCAGTCTTCTTCTTCTGTATAAAAGGAACAGTTAGCATTTCACACCAGCAACTCTTATAATGTCTAATGATCACATCATTCTGGGTATTATACCTCTTATGGTATATCTTATGCTTTTCACTATTTTACATATTATTAAACTCAACTACATGCCACACATTGTTACTTTTTATACCATTTAGTAATTTCATAGATGCTCTTATCTGCAGCAACTTAGAAAATATCCAAACAGTTGAAGGCATAACAAATATAAAGCAGATATAAAATCTGCAAAGATTGATAACTTAAAAGACAAGACACTAATGATGGTTTGTACAAATGTTAGGTTGGTCTAGTTTAGGTTGTTACAATGGACATATTCAAACCTAAGTGCATAAACAATAATATAAATGCAAGTTTGGGAATCTAAGTAATAATACGAAAGGTTAGCTCAGAAAAAATAAGCATTATTCTAGATATTGTCTGAAGAGGAAGGCATTTAGTCCTCTGTGGAAGGTATAAAGACACAGGCTCATTATACCACTGGAGGGCGAGGACACTGTAGCAGTGAGATCTTGCATTGTTGCATGTTTAGACCTCAGAGAAGGACATGTCAGTCTCCCTGATGTTAACCTGAGTTGACCTGCTAATGTGTAGTTTTGAACCAGGATACATGGATAATCTGGTGCAAAGCTCTTTCATGCCTGGATTGACAAGACAGGTGTTGATTTCTTTCTGCAACAGGATGCCAATGGAGTGACCTCAGTGAGAACTTCAGGAGATTAGGAACCAGATGAGAGAACTTCAGGAGATTAGGAACCTGACAAGCAGAAGCAGAAGCAATGCTTGTGAATGCTTTGTAGAGTAGATAATACATACTGTATAAAGTAAAACAAGGAAGTAGGCAATCAATCCTGGAATTAACTAGAGCAGATTCTGTAGTCAGGAATGTTCTGATGTCTTGAAGAAGTCTGTAGGATTTTTTGGTTTATATGAGTGATCAAATGTCGTAACTAAACAATTACACTAAGCATATATTTTTGTTTTTCAGTGGGTTTCGTAAAAGTGACCTGGAGCAGTGGAGCCACTAGTCTGTTTCACTAATAGGGCTCTTGTAGACACTTCTCAGAGGAACCAGACTCAAAAGGGAACTCATCCTCTTCTGGGTGACAACGAATAGTGCGATTATAAATAATTCCTTTCTATAACTGTGTGCTATATAGTCAAAAAGTGTAACTGTGTAACCAGGAAATTCATTATAGTTTTAACATGGAATCTATTTTGTTGAAGTTCATGTGATCTGTTCACTGATGGAGACTTGAGTGCAGAACTGTTCATATCAATTGCAGTCTAAAACTATCTTCATGGTTTCTAAGTGTATCTTTAGGCTATCCATGTGGGGCCATCCTCAGCAGCAGCGAAAGGTTTCCAAATGATGAGAACACCAACCAGAAGTAGGGCATCAGGATGGATCAGGCAGGTCTGGAGAGAAGAAGGAGTCAGGATCAAGAGCACTTGGATCATCACAGCAGTGTGTAACCTTGAGGACAAGTGAGGCAAAACCCATATGTGGTGCCTGCAGTGGTCCAGATCAATATAGAGTTAAATATAATCACTCAACCTTCTCCAGCTTGATGAATCAAGTGTTTACAAGCACATCAGTGGAGACACAATTATGTGCTGCAAACACAATCATGACAAAGGTGGACACACACATACAACATATAATTATAGTCCATATGCTCAAATGGAATTGCTCTCTTCAAGGGCCATTATAGATTTGATTAGTGACTACGGCTGCAATTGGTTTTCGCTTCTTCAAATATTGACTGCATCTTTAGCCTCAGATGTTGACCATTCTGATTTTGTCCATACTGACCAGTCTCTGTAGACATGATGCAAAATAAAATCTGGGACATGCAAATGATTTTATTGCACATTGTACCTCTCCAATAGACATGTGCACAAAGAAAACTCAGGACCTACAGATATTTCATTTGCTGCCATGTTCACATCCCACATTCTTCTCAGTTACCCTAATTTGGTTCCACACACATGATTCTCCTAGAAACTGTGAACAATAGGAAATTGTTTTAATAGGCAAATAATCAAACTACTGTAGTGTTTCCCTGTGGCTTGAAATCATAGTCTGCAAGACTGTGAGCCTAATTTAGTGTAGATTTAGGGAGAAGAAGATTACAGTCTCTGTGGGCAGATTGTGATAATGATGATTATAATAACTGGATGCATTGTGCAGCAGGATCTCAGGAGGATGCAATGTGTCAATTTTACAATCCAGTCCTAGCTGATGAGGTCAGATATTTCCCAATGCCACACTCTATGCTATAAAGAATGAAATAAGTAAGAGGAAGCTCGTGGACACAGGGAGAACATGAGAAACCCCACATAGACAATAATCGGGGCTCAGGACTGAACACTAAGTTGATGCTGTGAGACATCAACACCACCTTCTTCACTATTCTGCCTCACTGAATATTTGTACTCACTGTCCACTTTATTAGGAACATCTGCACATTCATGCAATTATCTAATCAGCCAATCATGTGGCAGTGGCACAATGCATAAAATCATGCAGACACACATCAAAAGCTTCAGTTAAAATTCACATCAAATGTCAGAATGGTGGGGAAAAGCTCAGTGCCTTTGACAATGGCATGGTTTGTTGATGCCAGGTGGGTTCAGAAACTGCTGAACTCCTGGGATTTTGGAACAAACAGCCTCTGACACAGAATGGTGCAAAAACCAAAAACATTCAGTGAGTGGCATTTCAGTAGGTGGAAATACTTTGTTGATGTTGCCTAGCCTTTTTGTCCCCAATCTTCATCTGCCCAGTTTCAAAGAGCCTGTGCCTGCTGTAGCTTCAGATGTGGTCATCTGCCGTTGGAGCCCATCCGCTTCAAGGTTTGATGTGTTATGCATTCTAAGATGCTTTCCTGCTTAACACGATTGTAAAGAGTGTTTTTTTTTTTTTATTGTAGACTTCCTGTCAGCTCGAACCAGTCTGGAGATTCTTCTCTGATCTCTTTCATCAACAATGTGATTCCACCTGCAGAACTGCTGCTCACTATATGTTGTTTTACACCATTCTGTGCTCTGGAGATGGTTGTGCATGAAAATCCTAGCAGATCAGCAGTTTCAGAAATCAACCAACCTCTGGCACCAAAAACCAAGCCACGATCGAAATCTCTGAGATCATATTTTCCCCATTCTGATGTTTGATGGGAACATTAACTGAAGCTCTTAACCTGTATCTACATGGTTTTATATATATTGCACTGCTTTATATAAATTCCAGCTGGATGTTGAGCTCTTACCCATTTCAGCCTTAATAATAATAATACAGGGTGTCCCAAAAGTTTCCGTACATAGGGGACTATGTACGCCAGCACCAGGTCGGTTGTGCCTTTACACGGTTTTTATTAACAAATTAAAAAAGACTGGAAATGTTGCAGACCAACTGAGAAGTGGACGTCCACGAACATCCACTTCTCAGTTGGTCTGCAACATTTCCAGTCTTTTTTAATTTGTTAATAAGGTTGGCAACCATGTCGTGTTTGCCATCTTTCCTATTAAAGTCCATTACAACCTTGTGACAGCTTTCTGATCCAGCCATGAGAATCTTTTGTCAAAGGCATTCTTAAAGGCTATCTGAAAAAAAAAAATATATATATATATATATATATATATATATATATATATATATATATATATATATATATATATATATATATATATGAAACATTTTGGAAGGCATTTTGCTAAAAAGTGTTAATTTCCCCTATATATGGAGACTTTTGGGATACCCTGTATAATAAACAACATAAACTTTATGAAGTAATATAATAACTGTTTGAAAGAAATCATAGTTAAAGTAAATGAAGTTGACCACAATGTTAGTGAAACTAAATGAAATTGAACCTGAGGCTTTTTGCGTGAGATTAATCACCAGGAGGCACATCACAACAACACAGCCTGAGCAGCTGGTGGTTGTTTTGAGTAGCGGCGTCTGGCAGCTGTTTAACGCCTTAAGACGTCATTTGCTAACCTTTCTCCAGCGGTCAACACTGCACCAGACGACACACAGCAGTGTTCATGGCAACTGAGCCCTGGAGAAGACACTCAGTGGGCTGCAGGTTAGAGAAAAAATAGCTACAGTGCATGCCACCTGTTGCTCTGTGTGTGCTTTACCCAAATCTCACAGCAAATGTCTCATTTTACGAAACGGGTATTGATGCACTACAGGGAGTAAAAGAGACAGTTAAAATGTTTTGTTCAATCAAAGCCAAATGAGAGGTGGATCATTGTTCAGACATAACTAAAAACAATCAAACAGCAAGAAAAGACAAAAGAAGCAAATGAAGCAGTCTAAACTGATACATCAAGGCCTGATTTGAAGAGTAGAGGAGCATGTGTGTTTACTATGTCCAATGCAGTACATGATTGAGCTGCCACACTTCATCATGAGCCTCCTCAATCACCACCACTGTTATCAGTGATATCATACGCCCTTCTCTATCTGGCCTGATCCTGCCAGGAAAGAATCGAGAAATTAATCTGATCACTGTTGTGGAAACGCCAGCTTTCTGCCTCATTTTTGGCAGATTCTGCTGCTCACACTGGGTGCCTGAAGAGTATCTTTCATAATACTGTGCTGGTGCTGATCAACTGTTCTCAGATTTTAACATACTTTAAAAGATAAGTTAGCACAGTTACAGTGTGATATATATTATTGTGCTGTAGAAAAATCAACTCAAATGTACCACAATGCACAACAACACACAAACCTTCTATATTCGCTCATCTATATCTAAATGTAACAGCAATATAATTAATAGGAAGTTAAAAAATTCTTTATTTGTTTCGCCTTCTCTCTGATTATCCCTTTAACCTGAGAGGATGGGTCAGCAGGTTCAGATTTCCATTCCTCACTGTTGTGCGGAATACACAACCGTGTACATACCTTCCTCATTAGTTTCACTGTAATTAGTGATTAATTTACAGCAGTTACTTTAATAGACGTTAGTAAGAGACATTAAGGGGTTAGTATTTGCATCTTTAATCCATGTTTACCTGGAAATTTGTTTCTTATAAAGGATTTGACAAGTAAAAACATTATTATCTTTTAATATCTTATTATTTGTTATGTGATCAATATATTAAATCTGTGCAGTGCAGTTATAACACGAACAAAACCTTACACTTGACACAAAGCTGTAAGCTATGATTATTCAGTGTATTTTAAACGCTCGCATGTCCTCTATGAGCTGATTAGCATTGAAGTTTAAAGTTAATACAAAATATGATGATATGGTGTGATCAAATTCTTGATTTGCAAATTATTTATGTGCAGTCCAGTTCAAAATAATGGTTAAATAATTGCTAAATGTTAATATGAGCATTCAAATCCATATCTGCAAAGCAAAGGCATGATAAATGATCTGGTGTGGATATGCAACAAAGCAGTATGGAAATTCCTGCAGTTGCTGAATTAGCATGTTGCCCTGAAGCATCTAAAGAAAGGTTTGACAAAGATGTAGTATGAAGCATTGACAAATAGCCATAATTGAAAACAAACAGCAAAAGCATGATTCAGAACCATCTTCAAAATGGTACACATATCTGTCATTAAATGTAAGAAATGTTCTGCCCTCAACCAGTCTGCTTTTCTCGTCGCCTTTTCTTCACTGTGTTATCCACTTAGGCTTATTGACAACTCCAGTTGATCAAATTTGAAATATGGCCAGTGGACAGGATAGGAAGTCTTCCGATGAATCGGTCGCTGCTAATCTGAGCAGCCGCAGGTGGCCAGGAAGTGCCTTGACATCTGGTAATCCCCATGACAACATCATCGAAAAACAGTTTCTATGTGTTTCATTCTGTGGTAGACGATATTTATGCTGTAATTTCAGTAGTCTTTAAGGTTAAAATTTCTTTGCAGGGTTCAAAATGTTCAGAATGCTGAAAAGTCTCAGCAAGTCCCAGGTGAAGTCCTACACTTTCATTGTGCTGTTCAGGAGAGTCAAATACAGATTGGTTAGCTGCATCTGAGGAAGCAAGTAATAAGCCATACTTCAACATGACTCTGTGGTTATTAGATTTGCTGGAAATGAGTGATTGACTTATATTCAAGACATGCTCCTTTTCCCATAATAGAAATGCTAATTCCATAGCAATACCCCTTTTTTCCAGGTGATATTAGTCTCTGTTTCCCTGAGCCTGCATAAATGTTTTGATGATAGCCTTTATGCCATATTTTGGACTTGTTGGTATGGGGCAGAGTTATAGCAGGGGGTTAAGGAAGAATATAATGTGTAAAAAGGAAATAAAAACAGGTGGATAAAGACTGGTGTTGTGCCCAGTAAAGCAATTGGGGTTTACTAAATGTCACATTTTTCCCATAATTACCATTTTCATCAATGTCAGACTTTTTTTCTATTAAAATCGGTGCCTTTGGGTGTAAATGAATGATGCCATAATTAGCATGTAACTTTACATTATGTTCATTCTGCATGCATGCACTCATCACTTAGTTATGCTTATGCTTGTCTCATTACAGAAAGGGCAGAGGTTGGACGTTAGGATGGTATACAAGTCCTGTTGGCTAAATGACTTAATCAACATTCTACATGCTCACGCTATTAACTAACAAGTTAGTGGAGTAACACGCCAAGATCCTGCACAATAACGTATACAGTATAAGCTTTTGTCTTTTTCCTCTATACTAATATGTGTATTGTGACCAAGACTCAATAGTTTCTCATGATCCCACTAAATACATGCCTCAAACTGGCAAATGAATTCAGAAGTCAAATGTTTTTGTGCAATTGCAATTCCAGTGCCAGCTCAATTATGTAAAAAGGGAAAATGAATGAAGCAGATAAACAAGAACCTTGTTTGACCATGTAATAGAAATCTACTGACATATGCAGGCGGGGCTTTAAATAAATCATACTGTACTATCCCATATCATCCAACAATATTTAATAACACAGATTAAACATTAAGAATCTGTTTAGTTTTAATGCCCCATCATATTTTTCCATGTATTTTCATTTATTTATTCTTAAACATGAAGGTTCAATCTTAAGATTAAAACAATTTAGAATTTTCTGTTTATAATCAGTTATGATTACACTGAGTGAACATTTCTGATGAAATACGAAAGATGAACAGAGAAAGGCAACCACACTCATGTGAGCTGTGCTATCCACTGGAGATGGACACAGACCATCTACTTAGCTCTGATACAGAATGTGCAAACACATTTCTCTTTGCTAACCCATTTCCCCAAAACTCCAATGACAAATAATTATTCTTGCTGACAACCTGCCATCATTCCTGATTTCCTGTGGACTTTACCGGCATATTTCAATTCTGTTTGGATTACGCAGCAGAGAAGATGAGGTCCAAATCAATTTTCCAAATGAAAACACAGGGCCCTGTTTCCTAACTCCCCACCAAAGAATTATTCCCATCCATCTGTTTAGACAAGGTTGTCCAGTTTTGCCTGCAAAGATGACTAAAAGAAAACAAATCCCTTGCTGCAAAGCATGGCAATAAAAACCTAATGCTGATTCTGGGCAAGGATAACACAATTTCTTAAAATTAAATTGAGAAAATGAATCAAATATGTCTATTTCAGTACACTTAACAATACACATCACTTCAGTCAAGTGTAGCTCAACATTTTGTGTAAAGCAGCAGCATAATATTGCTGATTATATGATCTGTCATTTTGCTTTATAATGGCTCTTTTCTATTCCCTGGCTTGTGTGGACTACTAAAAAAAAGCAGTGGTAATGCTGACTTGTAAATACAACAGCTTATAGAAGGAGAAGCAGGAGCACACCAAAAGGAATTGCTATAGAGTGCCCTCCAGTGGAAAAATAATGTGGAGCACCAGCAAAAAAAGAATAGTTTCACATGATTATTATGATATTGCATCAATTTCCACATCATAATTATTTCTGTGATATCAAATCATTGGATCATGACAAATTATACCTAATGAGTTCCAATGGGAAAAGGTTGTTTAATTTCAGTACTGAATTTGCACACCAAAGAAAGGCCTCAAAACAGATTCCAGCTTTTATGCTGTAAAATAAAGCAAAATTGCAAGAGGAACTTTATAAGTACTATTCCGCCGATGACTCAAAAGAGAACGTGCAAAGAATGCCCCAGTGATCACTGGTGAAACGACCACATGTCAGTCTCTTCAGGCCCACCAGTTTCATGGTGTCTGGCCGTAGCTGAGCGCCCTCTCTAGCTGCTCGCATGTAAACGCGGTCGAAACGGAGTCGTGCAGGGAAAGGGAGCCCTTTGTTATTATTATTGACAGTGTCCCAGGTGTACTTGCAGTCCTCGGGCTCTCCGAGCATCTCCCATACATCTGTAATACCATCAGGGAGACCTCCTAACTTCTTCACCTAATACATAATACAAGCAAGTCAACACATTCCACATTCCAGGTTCAGAGACATCAAGTTAAAAACATTACAAACATGAGGTTAGACATCATGCTATTGTTCTGAAGAAACTGCTGCAGTCTAAAAAGTAGACAACCTGACACAGCTGCGTGCACATGCAAACACACACACACACACACACCTCCCAGTCTCTCATGTTGGTATCTCCGCCAAATATGACCGTCTGGCTGTCTGGTGCCTCCCTCATCCTCTTCCAGACTCTGCGCAGCTGGTTCAGGCGCTCCTGTGAGCTGGCCTTTAAGCTCTCCAAGTGAGAGGTCATAAAACAAAACTGATGGCCTGAGAAGTTTACCTGGGTATAAACACACACACACACACAGATAAGGGCCACTTTGGGAACACAGCAGAGGTAAATAACTGTTCCACCTGCACCACTTTCTATAAATATAATTTTTTACTTTTGACAGGGAGTGTTCTGTTGCAAGCTAAATTACAGCTTTATTTCAGAGAAATCAGTAATAGCACTACAGATAAACCAATAAAGTACAGAATGACATTTGCCAAATGTCAAAGCCCTACTGTACATTTTGTTTGAATATACAGAGTAATTACACCCCAAAACATTTGCTGTTAAAAAAAGAAATTAATTGCTTTGTACAAATAAATCATGTCAGTCTTGATGAAAAGTATACAATCTGTCTAAACTGTTAATATAATAGAATAACGTGTAGTTTCTCCTCTGTAGTAGCCCTCTGGTTCAACTATGCTATCATGATGTGCCATGGCTCCTAATTACTGAAATGCAAATCAGTGAAGCAATGGTATGATATTGCAACACATGTTTTCCCTTGGCAACAAGTTTGTACAACAACCACAAGCACACCTGTGGGTGTACATAACAATATGTATAGCTATAGTGCTATTGACGTATCCTTGATGACTAAATATTCTTGTCCCAACATATCCCAAAGTATTATTACTCACAGTTGTGCAAACTTGTTGCCAAGGGAAAGTGTCTTGTTGCAGAGAAATCTCCAAGCTTTGCCAGAGCTTTCATATGTACACAATGGATAATGTTATTCATCTGTCAGTAATACACCATGGTATGAAAATGGATAAACAATATTCTCTTCCTATCTGTTCATAAAATCATTATTGCATATGTTGGCACATTTATAGGTAATAAATCATTCGTCATCCAAAAACACCCTCCACTGCCCAACACTCTAACAGCTTATATAGTGCAGCGTGAGGAAGTTCACCAGAGGACTGTAACATTGCTTTACTGATTTGCAGAATGTGACATGCCTCAGTACTTATGTGCCATTACACATCATCTTTGAATATAGAAGAGTTGACAAGAGGGTCACCATTGAGGCGGAACTACAAATTATGTTAAAATTGCATTATTCTAACAGTTTGGCAGGGTGTATTATAATTTTCAGCAAGACTAATGTGATTTATCCTTACAAAGCATTTAATTTCATTTTTTAAACTAAAAATATTTTAGGGTGTAATTACTCTTTAAGGACTTATTAATTACCGAGCTCTTGGATCATTCTCCTAACTGCAATAATTCATAGAAGTTACTGAATAATATGCTTTAAAACAGATAATTTTATAGTATGCAGAGACTGTAAGGGGTAACACCTATAGTTACAAGACTTGTGTCAACTGTAAGACAAACACTGTTCGAGGGTTTTTTTCTGTTAATTCTGGATACAGTTCTCACATACCTATGTCGCACCAATGCAATGAAACACCCTTTTAAAAAATGTCTCCTATCATATCTTAAGACATTGTGTTTCAAACCCTCTAATGAGTACAACCTTATCAAATGGCTCAAGATAATACAGGTGAAACTGATATGCAGCATGTAAAAGAAAACATATTGTATACGTTGGCCAGTAAAAATAGCACAAGTGGAAGCTCACCTCAGCCATTAACAGATTCCTTCCCATTTCTGTAGTGGGATAATTCACAGTGTTGCTCTGAACTAATTCAGTTCTGCACCTTCTAAGCAGTATTCCAGTAAAATAGCCATCATCACTGCCTAGAATGAAAATGTCATCAAAATGACTTGTATATCGCATAGACATTTCATAAATGCAAAAACAGAGTCTCACCTTGCAAAAACTCATAATCTGTCATAATCTCTTTTAAAATCTTCAGGTAAGGTGGGACAAGCTCTTGCAGTAGGACCACATCTGCACGGTACCTTGAAAAGATGAAAAAGTCTAAAATTTATATGACCGTTTTCTGAAAAAATAAAATAAAATCAGTGGATGACACTGATGTGAGTGCATTTATCTGAATTCACATGAGAATGAACAAAGTAGTCATTTAAGTACTTGAGACAAATATACAGAGAAAACAATACTCACTTTCCTAAATGCAACAACAAGCTCGGGACCCTTTCTCTGTCATCTTCAGGATCCAGGCCGTCTATGTTCCAGGTGAGCACAGTGAGCTGCTCCGGGTTTCTGCTCTGATCAGGAGCACAGTCCTGGCCTTCACCTACCTGGCCTTCATACAGCTGTTTATATGAAAGCCTGCCAGTCTTCGTCTGGGTTGATTTTGATTCGGTAGGCTGTGTGTGGATGCGCTCGAGTGAAAGAGTTTGAGTAGCCTGGTCCTGGGACGTGTTTTCAGGAGTCTCTGTCTGGGTCGACTGTTCACAGGAGGTTTGAGTCAGCATGTGCTGGGGTTTTAAGCACTGTTTTTCTTTGCCAGATGGCTGATGAGAAGTGTTTTGTTGTGTAATGATTTGGTCAGAAGATGCCTGTTGTGCACGTTGCTTATTTCTCACACGTTTTTTCTTCTTGACAGCTTTTCCTTGAGTTTGGCCAGCTTCAGGAGGTTTATTGCTTTCTTTGTCACCCCCTGCTGGAATGTCTGTGGATGCAAGACTGTAAAGAAATATAAGCAATAAGAAGTGTGTATTTGTCAATGTAAATTCTAGTATTCTCTTAAAATAAAAACTCAAACCTAACTCCTCACTTATAATTGTGCATTACAGAGTTTTTATCAAATCTCTAAATACAACCATCCAGTGACAGAAGCAACCATATTTCAAAAACTCATAACTATAGGACTTGTTCATATGTAAAACAGTGCAACCAAATCCATACTGTACAGAGAGAACTAAAACAAAAAAATTTCAAAATTAATTTTGTCCTTACCTTTGTTCATGGTTTTGCTTGTCCTCCATTCTCAGATATATAGATGCTTGAAGACTTTACTAAAGTGAAGGTTCAAATGTCCCTGGGTATGAGAAAAACTACACAAATAAAAGTCTAATAAACATGTAATATGAGTATAAATGTATACTAAAATAACACATTGTCAGGGCAGCTGGTATAAATGGGCTATCATGGCTAATGGCACATTTATGATATTTAATAAAAGTATTTAAAAGTATTACAACAACAACAACAACAACAAAAGCAACAACTTCTCCCTTATGGTTTCTGTTTCCTCAAATGAATCTAAGCTTGGAATTTGGACACACCCACCCAAAGGCATATTATAAAGTTATAATCCTCTAAAAACCAAGAATATATTCTACTTGAATACATTTTGGGCAACAGCTCTGCTAGGATAGAAAACCCCAAGGTTAGATAATTCATTGTTGAATTAACATCTGTAATGAACTATTCTGTAAGAGTGTTGAATTAACACCTATTGTGTACATACCTACTGAAATGTACAGTGTTCATCTGGACTTACATAACAGCACTTTAAGTGGTGGTTTGAAAATCTACACAGTACAGATACATTTAATAACAGTACACAACTATAGCAAAGAACAACTACTGCTCTGAGCAGTGACGTCACAAAAATTAGTAGGAGCTAGAAGTTAAACCACTAAGAGTTTATTTACTATTTTGCCCAAATTATTCTGTTCATTTTAGGAAGAAGTAAGCTGCCTTACCTGATCTCTCACACTGTGTGTGCGTGTGTGTGTTTATCTTTCGATTTCCTGAAGCTAGGCTTGTCGGGCTGGATTTCTTGGTTTCGTTTGCAGTTTTCTGCAGCACCACACTTGCGCCAGCAGAGGGCGCCACAGTGCACACGCTCACAGCAGGGTACAAGCGAGCAGTGTTGTATTGCTGAGAGCAGGGATTCTCCAGCTTTTTGCACCCAGGGACCCTCTTTAAAATTCATGGAAAATCCAGTTATTCAATGTATACAATAATATTTTGGCCATTTACTGGAGCCATAGAACTTCCTGAATTTTTCACCTATAGCACACATTAGGGCCAATAAATAATTTATAATCTTGTTTTTTTTTTTTTTTTTTTTTTAATTAAGGAGGTTTGGGTGAAACCCATTCAAGCTAAACTGTCACGCTGGTCAAACTGGAGTTGTGATTTCTATATAAAAAAATATAATCAAATAAATAATAATAACAAACAACAACAACAGCAATAATAATAATAATAATAATAATAATAATAATAATAATAATAATTTCATGTATTATAATATATTCATAAGTGTATTATTGTTGTTCTTGTTGTCATATAATATACTGTTGTTCTTATTTATATAATATATTTAATATAAAATATATTTAAGTATATTTTAATATTATATAATTAGCTATATATAAAATTACTATACAGCAAGCTCAGGTGATGTTTATGTCAGAGTATGATTTTTTTTCCCTCCATTTCCACTTGCTGTAGTAACGAGCTTATCAGTAAGAGTACTGTAATTATTCTTGACATTTATTTCATTCTTGACGAGGAGATTAGTGAAGAGAAGGAGTCTTGTATTAGTTTAATTGATACAAGATTTAATGTTTTATTAATTTAGACCAGTCTAATAATAATAATAATAATAATAATAATAATAATAATACATATTAGCAGTCATAAATATTAGTAATACTACTACTACTACTACTACTACTAATAATAATAATAATAATAATAATACATATTAGTAATCACAAATATTAGTAATACTACTACTACTACTACTAATAATAATAATAATGATGATGATGATGATAATAACAGTTACAATAACAGGAGGAAAAGGCGTAAAGACACATGAGACGCATCACAGTGCTCTCTCTATCTCATGTTTCCATGATGTGTCCCTCCTCCCTTCATCACCACTCCCTCCATCCGCACTGCTCTCATCCCTGCCTCCATATCACACACACACACACACGCACATACTCGCACGCACACACACACACACACACTCGCACGCACACACACACACACACTCGCGCGCACACGCTTTGGGCTCGGCGCATCTTCATCTGCGCAGTCCTGCCATGTCGCTTTATCCTCATCCTCTCTGCACACTGGACATGATGGTAAGCCACTAAGGGATGTTGGGAGATGATGTCGGGTTGTAGCGGTCTACCGCCTGTGAACTGTCAGATCCTGATCTCGGTACAGCCAACGCTGTTGATATCTGGTTTATTATATCACCTCAGTTTATTTCTAATCCCAGTTTAGTTAGCAGTCTCTTGATTGGGTGTAGGAGCTCTTGTAAAGGATGCCAGCAAGGACAGATGGTCGCTTCTGTTATAAAAAGGTTTATTATAAGCAAGCATAATTAGGCTGGTATTCTTGTTTATTTTTCCCATAATAATGGAAACAACAAATGGTGCGGCTGTGTTGCTTACTTACAACAACAGCAACCTCATGTAACCCTCAGTGCAGAGCTAATCTGGCTGGTTGCTATAGCATACAAGGAAATGAAGGGAGAAAATGATAGGTGAAAGATTTTTATCCTAACTATCCTCCTTGTAGGATCATCGGGTGGGGCATTGTTTATATAACCCTTAACAGCTGGTTATTTGCGGGTTTGTTTTGTGAGTGTTTTGTGTATTTAAAGACAGACTTCATATCTAGCAAAAACTCACAAAACAACAATTATCCAATGAGTTTGCAGGTCAGGATGACAGAAAGATGGCAAACACATATTTGCCAAGATGGCAGGTGGCTAGGCCACAGTAGCAAAGGCTCAGGGTATTAGTTTTGTAAGCTTTGCAAGAAAAAACTCACTTCACTGAACAATCTAAACAACGAATTAGCTAGCCATTGACTCAAACTCTTTATTAAACCTGGTGTGTGTTTGAAAAAATCTGCCTCTCCTGCCCTCTGGAGATCTGAGATGTTTCTGATGTTCATAGTGAGCTGTTTTAAATGAGTCTGCTTCTTTCTGACATTTTAAAGAAATCAGAACATTGAACTGATGATCAACAGGACCAAACTCTCTGCGGAAACTGCATCGGCATAATGAACTTTGCACCCCTTCTTCCACTTTACCTGATCCTGCACAACATAAGAGGTAAGAATATTGTATTTCGCATTTACACTGTAGCTCCAGCAGCTGTGACGAGCCGGAACACTAATCAAAAATTTCTTCTTGTAATTTCTTTTGCTATTTAAATACAGTGGAAGGTGTTGACTCTGACATTTACACTGAGAAAACACTCACTCATTTCAGTGCTTATATCTTTAGACGGGCGTGTTAGTGTTTCTCATCTCATTACTTTTTTGGTGGTTACCTTTGGTGGAAAATGAAATGGAGCTGCATTTAGGGATTCTTTTGTTAGGAAATGCTCAGTTAAATGTGTTTTCAGTAATTCATGGCAGTTTGTTAAATTGATGTAGCCATCTGGTAAGAGTTATGAGTCACCTGGGCAAGTGTTACATAATCACCACTCACCCTACAGTTAGCATTGCCTTTACATTTATAATTCTGTGGATTGGATTATGTTTCTCATCTTCCTCTGTTTTCAACTTTTTTTCCTGTCCTAGTTGCTGGTAGTATGTTTATGAAATATGGTAAGATTTAGTTGCTGAAGACTGAACAGTTGGGTGCTTAAATGTCGTTTAGTGCAGGACTAAGAATATACAGCAACCTGTAAAGCGACTCTTGTAAATGGCCATTTCTTGTGCTGTAGATGTGTTAACAGGGCAGTGCTGGCAGGGGCCAACGTATTCTGAGACGGTAGTGTCTCCCGAGCTGAGGAGCAGCAGCATCCTGAGGGTTCCTGAGGTGTTGACTCTGGCCCAGTGTGTAGGTGCCTGCTGTGATCTTCCAGGCTGCGACCTGGCCTGGTTCTTTGAGAGACGCTGCTACATCCTCAGCTGCCAGCAAAAACAAAACTGTCAGCCCAAAAAGAGGCCCGGGACAGACTCACGGTTGGCCTTTCTACAGCACCGACGCCCACAGACCCTGGTCCTGCAGTCCCTGGTACGGGGCGAGCCTTATGCCAGTCACTGGCGTCCATTGCCCAGACACAGGGGCCCAGAGAACCCTCTGAAGGACCTGGCTTTGCTGGAGGACATTCAAGATTTGGACGACAACAACAATGCACTACAGTATGATGAGAGTTACAGGACTGTGGAGGATGACATCAGTGAAGAGAGGACTGACTCAAAGATGGAACAGGAGAAGACTCAAAGACTACTCGACTGGCCTCTTGAGGAAAGAGATGGATTTAATTTCTCAGAGACAGAGGGAGGCAAAATAAAACTTTCTCTAATGGAGAGCACTGAGGACAGCCAGGTCACTCCCAGCTCCTCTCTAGCAGTGACAGATGGAACCAGACCACCTCCCAGTCTAGCAGAACCTTCATGGATTCCTTCAGCATTCAGTTTGCCCAATGTAAAGGTATGTGTTACAGAACAATTTATAAATAAACACTAACAAACTCTTATTGGCTACTGAATGTGAATTGGGCAGTTGATTATCATTACCAACAGAACATCATATTCTCTAATTAATAGAATATCTGACCTAATGTACCATACACAACAAAAGTATTGTCATTGTAGCCATTAAAAATCTCTTTATCCTTGGTTACTCATGTTGCTGGTTATTTCTACCAATAAAATATCAACATAAACAACTAATTGTATGTCATTTGGAAAATGACACTGTGCTGAGCCACTGGCTCATAAGTAGATTGAGATGAGCTGATTTGATTAGATATAATGTAATCACATCTGTTGATAATTCTATCCCAAGCTTAGGCATGGCAGGTTGGCAGCGCTAGGATTCAAACTCACACCCTTCTCATTGATATCTCAGAGCCTTAAACACTGAGACACTGCTGCAACTTTTTTTACATGAAAAAAATTTAATAATAATAATAATAATAATAATAATAATAATAATAATAATAATAAAATCAGTAAGATTTTCACCACTCAAACTGATAAACATTAATATGAAATCTAACATGTTCTTGCATATTTTTATAGAGAACTGTATGGCTTTGAGCCAAAGAGAGGTACACTACTTAAATTTGGTTGTACCAAAAAGGGGATGTAGAGTTCAAGAAAGACAGTTGGATCTGGACTTGGAGAGTTGGATTTGGACTTCCCTAAACAACCATTATAGGTCTTTGTTAATGTACTGACTCAGTCAAGCTGGCTTTTTGCTGTCTAATATGATGTTAGTAGAAAGAAGGAAAGCAGGATGTCAGTAGGAAAGAAGAGTACCGCACTTAGGGTTGATTAATTAAATAACCACACTCTGTTTAATATCACTTATCGGAAGTCATTTGGTCATGTGTGGCTGAAACTGACAGTTTCATTACATCTTTTTCAGGATGAGGAAGATCAGTTTAACATCTCTTTCACGGGCTTGGACCCAACAGCCATGCCACAGGTGATAAGTGCAGATCTGTCCAAACTGAGCCCAGTTAGCAGCTCTCTCCCATCTCCACCTGACATGGGATCCACAACCCCCAGCTCCTCTTCACTTCCAGGTACGCTAGTACAGCAAAGATAGTTTTCTTTTTCACACATACAATATATTCACCTCCTCATGAACATGTCCAACCACGCATCAACAATACTCAGTCTTCTCTGTGCTTCCGTGGCTAGTGTTGAGCTTACGTTCAGACATACAGTAGAAAGTAAAAAAGTAATAGTAATATAAAGTAATAACAATACTAACTGAAAATGTTCTCTTGCAAACAAGGAACATATTGGAGTTTACTTTATTTTGTTCATCCTTGTTTTCTCCCCTATTTACATTAGTATTAGTTAGTTAGTAGTATTATTCATTACATTTGTTACAGGCTATACTGGATATATGGCTCACCCATCAAACAAATCTCTTTTTAGGGGGTGGGATTTTTTTTTTTAACCCCATTTTCTTACAACTTGGCAATTTGCCAATTCCCACCTTCTAGCTAGCTCTCTCCCCTGTGACAGGACAGCCATAAATGCCAGAATGTGCTTCTGCTAAGACACATGAAGCCAGCAACCATATCTTTTTTGAACTGCTGCTCATGCAACATCACGAGGCAGCTAAACACACTCAGAAGAACTGCCCTCTTCCTCATGGGCTCAAATACCTCCACAGGCTATTGTCATTTTGATGGAGGAGAAAGGAGAGAGAGTAATGCCATCCCTTCCACCCAGAGAGCACAGCCATGAGCACAGACATGGATGGCTGTAGCCTTGTCAGGATTCCTATGGAAGAGATGTTAGGCTAACTGGGTCATTTTGTAGAAATGTATAGTTTGTCCTGATGTCTGGTGCATTGCTCTTACTATTGTTTTGGATATAAAACAGTTTTGGTCTGCCATCTATAGTATGTAAGGATTAACTATAAATAAAAGACTATTTCTTGCATGTTCATAATAATAATACATAATACCCATAGCCATCATACATATGTGGTTATATATGTTTTATCAATAACATCAATACTTTATCTTTCAGCAGAAGCCCTGATTGTGTCTATTGGAGACGTTGATGATATAACACTGCCTGAGAATGCTGTAGAACTCACTGCCTCAGTCGATTCACAGACTGAAACTGGTATACTGATATTTGTATTTTGTCCAAGCAGGAATCAGAGATAAACTGCTGTGTTTGAGGACACAGTGTGTTTTATTGAAAACATGAAACACGTGTTCTTGTGTTTACTCTTAGAGAACCCTTATACGTATGAATGGAGTTTTGTTAGTGCGCCAATTGGACATCCAGGAGTGATGGAAGGAAAACACAAGAGGACAGTAAAAGTCTCTGAGGTAAGACTTCATACTAGAGATCCAGGATTTGGTACTGGATGCTTATGCTTGCATTTTAACACATTAAATGGCACTCTGGCTTTCACTGTTGTACTTTAATACATTTCCTGCATGTTGTAGCTGTCTGCAGGTGTGTATGTTGTCAAAGTAAGTGTGACAGGAAAGCAGGCCTATGGGGAAAGTGCTGTAAACTTCACAGTGCATCCTGGTAAACACCTCCCTGTCTTGATTTTATTTTATCATGCATTTAATATCATTTGAGCATCTGTCATTTGCAGTTCAAGACTGCTGAATTTCTTTTGTTCTACAGAGGTTAGACTGAATATGCCACCTAAATCAGTTGCTCTGCCCAAACACCAGGATGTATCTCCATCTGTTGATACCATCATCTTCATTAATGGCAGCCGTAAGTTCTTCTCTCTTTATTTAATCCACTGATAAATACCAAGAAACAAAGATGTTTTGTCTTAAATCAGTTTAAGTATCTCATTAGTCAGAAAAAATGTTTGATATAGGTTCAGTAATCAGTGATTTGATAAGGTTTTATTCTTCTGTCTCTTGTCAGAGAGTTCCGATGATTCAGGTATAGTCAGTTACCTGTGGGAACAGGTGGATGGACCATTGTGGAACAGTGATGGTCCTATGAACACACCAGTACTCACACTGCAGAACATCTCCCCTGGAGACTACACATTCAGGTGCAAGGTTCACGTTCTTATAAGCATCCATCCACACCAAGGGTGCATTTGTGAACTCTCTCTCTATTAGATGACTCTGGGCACTCTACAGAATAATATGCTGCATTAAAAAAAAAAAAAAAAAAAAGGTTCTCACATTTCTGAAACGGAAGAGCATGCTGTGTCTCCCTGAGTCTGAATTTATGTATTTACATCACATTTTGTATTCCAACACGAGCAGGAAATGATCTTCTCAGGTTGTTCGCTATTTGGTCAGACCAATTTCTAGTCCCTCATTAGTATCTGAAAGCTATAAACAGTGACTCTCTCTCTGGTAAATGATTCTGCCAGGCTTCAGTTGTACTGCCCTGATTAGCTTACAGGCCCCTGGTGCCCTGTCCTGATATTTATGTTGTCCTGGTTCAGGCTGATGGTGGTGGATTCTGAGGGTCTAAGTGACTCCACCACTGCCACAGTGAGAGTCAGCAGTCCTAAAGACAAGCCTCCAGTAGCTATAGCAGGCACTGACCAGGTCATCAGGCTTCCTCTGAACCACCTGACTTTGTGGGCCAATCAGAGCACAGATGATCATGCCATCAGCAGCTTTCTGTGGAGCCTTCATCCCAGCAGCCCAACCAAATCAGCAACGATACAGGTGAAAAATCATAAGTTTAACATGTGTATAGCACCTTCCCTGTTTAAAAACACAGTTATTGATTTACTTAAGTCTAACAATAATACAAGGAAAACCGAATTGAGATCTGTGGTCTGGTACCTAGTAGCAAACATCTAAACAATGCAATATAATAAAAAAGCAATTGTGTACGCAAAATCAAAAGAGATTGTGGCAGGTGGACATTGTAGATGCACATGTTTAACTCTTTCCGGGTTTGTCTCAGGGTGTCAGATCTCCAGCTCTGCAGCTCTCTGACCTCCAGGAGGGTCAGTACACTTTCCAGCTCACTGTCACTGACTCCAGTGGTCAACAGGATTCAGACACAGTCTCAGTCACTGTGCTTGCTGGTAAATACTGCCGTCTGTTTAAGTTTACGACTTATCAATAGATATTAATAATTTAACATTAGAACAGCACACAGTCCAGATCTGTATTGGTTCTCAGACAATAGAGCTCCTGTAGCTGTGGCAGGCCCTGACAGAGAACTGATTCTTCCGGTGAGCAGCATCACGCTGAATGGCAGTGACAGCACTGATGACCAAGCCATCACCAGCTACCAGTGGGAAATCCTTAGGTACAGCCATACAGGGATCCATTATGATAATTCATTCTGCCATTTTTCATTCTGCCATTTTTGTGCACAGTACGTGTTTACATATGTACAGATGCTAAAATAGAGGACTATAACAATGAAGTTAATGTCTAATTTAATTTATTATAAGGTAATAGAAATTAGTGCCTTGTGTTAGGAGCATCTATGTGCTCCGATCTGAATGAAATATGCAACACCTTCGTGAGCGATTCACATATCATTTAGATTTATATTTTATGCATTTATCAATTTATTAAGATTTATTTATTAGATAAAAAAAGGAATAGTCTTGAATAATAATACAGTTTTATGTTTGAAGTGGTCCTCCTGGATCAGAGATAAAGGATGCCAGCACAGCAGTTGCACTGGTGTCAGGCCTGCGAGCTGGGAGTTACAGGTTTAAGCTGACAGTGCAGGATGAGCAGGGAGCATCTGACAGTGCTGTTCTCACAGTTACAGTCAAAGAAGGTGAGAGGAGTTCTGTGGATGTGCACACTTATATTCATATACAGTATCCTCTATCATATCACTAGGGTTGTTGTAAACCACTAGTGGTTTATTCTAAGGGCAAGTGTTTTTATAATGTGCTTTTGTAATGTGCGTGTTTCCTTTAAAAGCCTTTAAATGCATCTTGGTTTGATTGACTTGGTCAGATATTTATAAATGACCTATTTGATTTATTACTATTTGTATATTTTTGTCATTGTATTACTATTTCTCTTAGATTATTCATCACATATATACAAATAATTAATAGGTAATTTCATTCTTTACTTGTTTACGCTACATATACCTAACAGTATGTGTGCCCCACAGCTGAAAGCCTGCCTCTCATCGCCCATGCAAGTGGTAGCCACACACTTACCTTACCTAATAACTCTCTGGTCCTGAGAGGCTCTGTGTCTAACTGTGGCTCCACAAATGTGTCCTTCCTGTGGGTCAGAGACGAGCAGAGTCCAGCTGCAGGGGTGAGTGGAATTCTGATTATCTACCCCATTTAGCACTAACTCCATTCTCTGATGCACCATCTTTCTGTCTGTCTTTGTCATTCTCTGTCTCTTTCTCTCTGCAGGACATTCTGTTTGGTTCAGATCATGAGGCCTCTTTGTACCTGGCCAACCTTGTAGAGGGCACTTACCTGTTCCAGCTGCGAGTCAGTGATGGTCAGGGTCGCTCCAGCACTGCAATGGCCACAGTGGAAGTCCGTCCTGGTAGGGTCATTTTTATCTGCCATGTCTGTAAAGAAACCATTGTTAAGCAGCTCAGCCTGGGCCAGTGTTACTGGTATTGTAAGCTGTTCTTACACTGCTATAAGGCTTAGTATGCTGTCAAAATGGACATTTTTCATGAAATAATATACACTCCCTGGTCACTATACTTGGAACACCTATACACTTGCTTATTCATGCAATTATCCAATCAGCCAATCATCACATGGTCTTATTCCACTCTTTACCTGTCCGGGTTCGGTGAGCTTGTGTCCACCATAGCCTCAGATTCTTGTTCTTGTCTGACAGAAGTGGAACCCCATATGGTCTTCTTCTGTCGTCTCACATCTACGTGCTGTGCGTTCTGTGATGCTTTTCTGCTCACCACCATTGTAAAGAGTGGTTATTTGACTTCCTGTCAGCTTGAACCAGTCTGGCCATTCTCCTCTGACCTCTCTCATCAACAAGAATTCCTACTCACTAGATGTTTTTTGCATCATTCTGAGTAAAATCTAGAGGCTGTTGTGCATGAGAATCCCCAAGAGATTAGTTGTTTCTGAAATACTCAAACAAGTTCATCTGGCAGACAACCGTGCCACAACCATGCCATGGACAAAGTTCCTGAGATCACATTTTTCCCCATTCTGATGTTTGTTGTGAAGATTGACTGAAGCTCTAGACCTGTATCTGCATGATTTTATGCACTGCCTCATAATTGGCTGATTGGATAGTTACATGAATGACCAGGGGGTAGAGGTGTTTGTGTAGTTTTGTATAGTTTTGTTTTTTGTATATACAGTTTGTATAAAGTGTATTTCGATTTGTGCGTAGATGTGCGTGAGCGGGAGGAGGTGGAGATGGAGCTGCAGGTCCCCTTAGCTCAGATCAGTCATCAGCAGAAGGAGTCAGTGGTGAGGCAGCTGGCTGCGCTGCTACATGTGCTGGATGCAGACATCACTATGAAGGGCCTGCATGGCCAGTCTGATATCAGGTACAATGAGCTAACCCTGTTTTATGTGCTCTAAATATTATGTTGTTTTGTACATAGTTACCTCCTGTGACAGACTGTTGTCCTCCATCTTCAGTCCCATATGTACAGAGTATAGTGGTCTGTTTAGTGGAACGTGCATTTTCAACATGAGAGGGTGATCATGTAATGCGCTTGCCGTTTCAGTAGTCAGTGTTAGAACATTGTTGCTTGGCAACTGGAAAATACAGAAATAAGACAAACCTGCCAGAAATTTCAGCATTTCCCTCAAAAATGACTCTAAAGATGTGCTATAATTACACTTGTCATCAACTACAAAGTAAACTCTCATAGAATAAATGAGAAGTCAACATTACATCATAACTCATGAACCTGGGAATACCAAAGGAGTGGGTCACTCATGTCAGAAACAAAGGGAACATGACCACAACACAGCACAACTCTGGGCTGGAGAGTACACTGAACAGTTCCAGCAACAAGTGCTTAGTAAATTTACATTACACAGTACACAAACATAAGCATCTTTCACTAAGCAGTATAAAAGCACCTGAATGTGTGTGTATGCAAACAGCACCGTTTTTAGGTTCTCAGTGCGGGGTTCTGATGGGATGATTCCTGGCCCAAAACTGGCCCGTCTCCTGAGGTATCAGCTTCTGAAGGAAAAAACTGATTATCTGCTCTTCAAAGTCCTCAGAGTGGACACAGTCAGTGAGTGGCACAGAGCAACACATTTCCTCCTGTGTACCTCTTTATCACCCCAATCTAGTCATATCTACACACAGATAGACTTATTTTTCCACTGTCATTTACTGTGGCAAATCTGTGCAGTGTGTTTGCTGCTCTGTTCTGGACATGGTCAGTGTGATCCTGTCACTCGAAGTTGTTCCTGTGATCCTCTGTGGATGGAGAACCCCTTTAGACACTTCCTCGATGATGAGAGCAACTGTGGTGAGAAATCACTGTCATGTTCAGATAAAATTCAAAGACACTTCTAAATAGTAAATAGCAGTTTGACGTTAAAATATAAAAGTTCTGTTGAGTAATATAAATGATTCACAGTACGTAGGTATGGATTCAAATGTTTTTGGCCTGATTCTTCTCCAGATTGGAGTGTGCTGTATGTCACAGTCTGCTGCGTGGTGGTGATCATTTTTCTGGTGTCTTCAAGCTGGGCCTGGTGTAAAAGGTAATCCCGATCTCATTCCTCCCTTTTCTAACCTTTTTATCACATCAGTAAATGTTTTGAACAGAAAATGTAGGTTAATGAATGAGGAAGATTTTTTTGTTCAATCACAGATGTTCTTTTGTTTAAGTAAGTCATATCTGTTGTTGTTTTGGCATGCCCAGGAGCAGACGTACAAAAGTAAGAAAGAAAACCAAGTACACAATACTGGACAATATGGATGAACAGGAGAGAATGGAATTACGGCCAAAATACAGTATGTCACTAAGTTTGGAGTTGGTTATTTAGATTGAAATACAGAAATAGTTGAAAAGAAAATGCATTGGTCTCTTTCAGACATCAAGCACAGGAGCACAGAGCACAACTCCAGCCTAATGATGTCAGAGTCTGAGATTGATAGTGAGCAGGACACTATCTTCAGTTACGAGAGGATGGACAGGGCCAGAAACCGAGCTAACGGTGCCATGATGAATGGAGACACGTACAGCCTGCGGCCCGTGGAAGGATGAGACTTTTCTCTGCTCTGAAGGAAACTGCATTGCACAAGGCTGCTTTAGATTCCGTCTGCGAAATCGTTACAGGTTACAGAGACTGGCTGAATGTTTTCACGGTTTCTAAAGAGCACAGACGTTTGAATGTAAATAGTCTTTGTCATTATGCAAAGCCTATTCTTTGCTGGTTGCAGGCTAATCTTTATTTTACTCTTGCCTAATGTAATAACAGCTAGTGGGAAAACACCAAAAGCAGTAAATTATTTTTTTAGGTATTTGATTACATGGTTTGGCCTAAAAAAGCATCCCTCTGCTGTCACACTTGAACTACTGAACTATTCCTCATGAAATTACCTTATTTGAATATTACATGAACTGTACAGTGATCTTACATTTGATGGTTTTAAAGCAAAACAAGAACCCAAGTGGCTCATGTCATACACACTGAATTCTGTTTGTGAGGAAATTTCACTTTAAAATTGAATGTAATGGTAACTGGTTGGTGGCGATGGGTCCCATCACTGTATGTGTCTGCTGCAGTTCTTAATGATGTTGGATATGAATCCAGATTCAGATTTGATCAGTCAATAGAGAGATTTAGCTCTTTTGTTTAAGACTGATGATTTTGAAATAAAGTGTACTTGTTGTTGTTTACCAACAGGTGTGAAGGTTTTCTGTCTCAGGTCATTGTGTTGTAATCAAATAGTTCTGGACCCAGGAGCCAAACACATAGGGGTCCCTGTTTAAAGCCCCATGTTGTATTTTCTATTAATTTGCACTCGGTACATCGTTAGTTCCTAGGCAAGGACTTGGAGGCAAGGTCAAAGTCTCTCAAGAATGAATGCAGATTTAACAGCAGGGCTTCTATATTTCAGGTGGTGTCATTAAAGTATAACCAAAAGCAATCTGTTTTGGACTAGGGTGAAAGCTGTAGCTGATCTAAATGTGTAAAAAATTTGAGTTAAGCTCAACTTCATTACAATTGTGATGTATCAGAATAAGTTCGCTTTTGTGGCAAATGATTTTGATTCTTGAGAATCAAATAACATTTCTTAGTTTATAGAAAACATGTAGAGGTATATTAATACAGCAAATTACATTTATTCAGGGACAAAGAAATTATTCAGATATTAAAAACAAAAAGAAGCAAAACGGTCCAGGGATCCATGGCACTTTCAGTATATTTGACTGAACACAATATTTCCCTGAACTTTAATATTATATGTTTATATTAGTTCATCGCTTGTTAGCCTTTTTTTTTTTTAATCAAAGGTAGTAAACTTTTTTACAAAAATAAAATCCTTAATACAACAATTATTCACAATACTTTCGGCCATACAACTGCAGAAACACCATTTACTCAATACATTTAACAGGGACTCAAGATTATTATTATTTTTTTTTTTGTAAACTTCTAATGTGCTTTTTCACTGTAAACTACACTTCATCAGAGACAGTTCAAACCAGAGAGGGTGTAAGTTATGCATTTAGGTTCAGAACAAGTTTCTACAATCCGATGCAGTTTACTCAGTGAATATTAGGTGGATGAAGTGAGATAAGTACCACTGATGATGCAAAGTGGTTCCAGCATACATCGCACTACAAAGTATTGGCTGGATATCAACAGTTAATATTAATACAATGATCATAAACATACATATAGGAAAATTTGAAATATCTACTTTCCATCTACTTACTGGTTTAATCTTTTTTTTTCTCTTTCAAAAAGGTGCTTTTCACTTGACATATGTATCAATTCCTGTAATCCCCTTTCATTTGTTCTGAATGAAAGGAATGGTTTGATTCACAGTGCTCTAATTAATGTGCTTTCATTATTGCCTTTTTTTCAGCAAGAAAAAAAAAATCAGTAGCAGAACCATGCTTAGATATTAAGCCCACCAATACACATGTACTTCACTTCCAGATATTCATGAATGCCATATTTAGAGCCCTCTCTGCCCAGGCCTGATTGTTTAACCCCACCAAACGGGGCTTCTGCTGCGGAGACAAGAGCCTCGTTCACCCCAACTATTCCCACCTCCAACTGCTCGGCCACTCGCCAGATCTGACTCAGGTCCTGAGAGAAAAAGTAGCCTGAGGAGAAAGTACTTGCTGGTTGGTAAAGCTGTCACACTCATTAAACAACCAAGAAAATATATGGTAAAAATATATGATGAGAACACCACTGTTTATATTTCAGGTAAGAGGTAAGACAGAGTTATTAAGATCTAAGACAAACCTGCTAATCCAACCGGCGATGCGTTAGAAATGGCAAGAGCCTCCTCTTCTGTGTTGAATCTAAACAAGCAGAGCATCAACATCAAGATGATAACCTCAACCATGCTTTAATAGCCATTGCTAAATTCACTGTTTATGATCAAACTGGGTTTATGATGCTGTATTTAAAGCCAAACTCATGAATAACATACAATACTGTGCAAAGTCTTAGTTCCTGTGTGCAAAAGGTTAGTTCCTGTTATCATAGGTCATAACAGCTATAAACAGTCTTTCCCTCACCAGCCTCTCTTTTTTCTCTCTTGAAGTTAGTAAGACAAAAGAAATGCAGTTTTTCATGTTGCATGAGAAACCATAAGGCCTTTTCATGTTGGAAAACTTAGTAAACTTAATTTACTTCTGACTGTTACAAAGCGCTAACACTGGAGCGTCATTCCATAAATGCTAAATAAATATCTCCAGACAACAAGCTTCACCATATCAACGGTTACACATGTTTTCAAACCTGTTTATGTGGCGAATATGCGTATTATGCTTATCTTTTCTCATTTATACTCCACCTCTACGTATGTATTATCATTAATACAAGAACATTAATATAAGCCTGTGATATAGAAAAATAATCAGTGCCTATTGACTAATCATAATCAAGCACTCAACAGCATTTTGGTGTAAATATAACAATGTATACAATAAAAAAGTAAGGAGATGTTAACTCACTTGAGAACTGGTATCAGGGGACCAAAAGTCTCCTCTTGCATACACAGCATGTCCGTTGTGACGTTGGACAGCAGTGTGGGCTGCATGAAAGATCCCTCAAGTCTCTTCCCACCTTTCACTACTACAGCCCCTTGTGAGACAGCATCCGTGATCTGATGCTCCACCTGAGAGAAAATACACCCTTGATGTTACCTGCATTCAGTGTTCTGCTTTTAGCCATTAAGGTAACGTAGAGCTGCTTCTGTATTATTCAGTTCTCATGAGTTTATATGTTCATTGCAATTAATGGATCTATGTTTTTAGAGGTTTCTTTCCACAGGAAAGGTGTATTTGTTCCTCGGCCACAACACTGATCCATTGCCAGCTTCCCCTTTACCTTCAGTAAGCATGGGCATAATAGAACTGCACACATTGCTAACAAAAGTGCATATCAATAATTTATTTGAAGGGATGAACATACATGTTCATATGTAAATAAAACTGAATTGCAGTGAATTGATTCAAATTGAAGAGATAATTCATCTGAAATGGGATTTTTCCCACATATCTTAAAAACAATCAGAGAACAGATTGTGCAGTTTGAGACCAATGATGTGGAAAGTACCTTCTCAGCAGCACGGACATTGATGAGGGGCCCTTGTGTGGTTGTGGGATCAAACCCATGGCCCATTCGCAGGTCTTTGTCCATGGCCTTCCCCAGCTTCTCCATAAACACATTGTAGATCCCACTCTGCACCAGGAAGCGGTTGGAGCATACGCAGGTCTATAGCACAGAGCAAAGATCATGAGTGAGTATCGCTTAAAGGGTATGAAGGCAGGAAAATTAAAGTAGTATTCAAATCATTATTTTTCATTAGTGCCTTACTTGGCCTGAGTTTCTAAATTTGGAGGCCATTGCCCCAGCTACAGCTTTGTCCACATCTGCACTGTCAAAGACGATGAAGGGAGCGTGTCCACCCAGCTCCATCGACACCTTCTTGACGGTTTCTGCAGCATGCCTCAGCAGTATCTGCATTCAACAAGTCAACAGGAAGTTTATCAAGTTCTGTTGAACAACTAATATGCGCTGTTTGATTTAGGAAGCTGGGATAATAAGTACAAAAATGAGTCTTTCTTTGAGTGTTGCTTATAGTTTTTCACTTGTGGGCGAGCTTTTTGTTTTGTTTTGTTTTGTTTTGTTGAGAAATGTTAGTAGCAATATAGCTTTTACTGTTGCAGATTAGCAAAGCAAGCTAATTGTCCTAGCTGCAAACAAACTCTGCTACTTCCTTCCAAGCCTTATTTATCTTTATAATGTCTCTATACACTTTTGATGAGAGATTGTATATGATAGAAGATCAAACCACCATTTTTTTCTTCCATTTTTTTTGCATGAAACAGTAAACGTAGGTAGTTGTAGGTTGTAGGTAGGGACTAAAGTTTTAAGGGCAGAAATAAAGAAATGTCTGACCACACATGCCACAGCATTGGTCCAAATCATTCAAGCCAATCATCTGTATTTACTGTGTCATACCTAATTTGCTTATAACTGAGAAAATCTCAACTCAAATGTCATTTGCTGCTGTTGCTGAAATCGTGGCTCCATGTCATGCACGTACATAGAAAATGAATGGTCTGTCGTCTGTTGCTTTGTAGCTTGCTAGTGTCAATGTAGGATTAGTCAGCATTAGCAGGACACTTTACTGTATCTACAGCTGTGCTAATGAGTGCGAATACCTTGCCGGTGGCAGTAGAGCCGGTGAATGAGATTTTAGCCACCAGAGGGTCGGTGCAGAGGATTTCACCCACGATAGGGGTCTTCTCCTTTGAGCAGGGTACCACGTTAAACACTCCAGGAGGGATTCCAGCCTGCACTGCTAGCTGCACAAGTACAGCCAATTTAATTTATGTTAACACTATAAAAAAAAAACTACACAAAAAGACAGCAGAACTAACCTCAGCAAGTGCTAGAGCAGAAAGGGGTGTGTCTTCAGCCGGCTTCACTACTACAGTACAGCCGACTGCCATGGCCGCTCCCACCTTTCTGGTGATCATGGCACTGGGGAAGTTCCACTGCGAGTGGAGAGAAAGGGGCGTCAGATTGTCAGAGATGTAAAGTGATATAGACAAAAATCACACCTTCTACAGCTAATGTTAAAGCTGCGAGATGAGCTACTCACTGGGGTGATTATAGAGGCCACGCCCACTGGCTGTTTGAGCAGCAGTATCTTGCGGTCCTTGGCTGCCGGGGCCACGATGTCTCCGTAGACGCGACGGGCTTCCTCTGAGAACCACTCAAGAAAAGATGCAGAGTACGCAATCTCAGCTAGGGACTCCTTCATGGGCTTGCCCTAGAAATGGATAATACAAAAGGTCTGCACTTATTTTACCAGCACACTTCTACGTTACATAAATATACTTCAAGGGTAGATCTGGTTTTATGAGGCAAGATGTACTCCCCATGTTCTACCCTTCAGAAGCTATATAAGATATTTAAATGTTTCCCAGAAGACAAAATAATAACAATTTACAGCGATCATCCTGTTCAAAAGTTTACACCCCCCCGGGCTCTTAATGTATCGTGTTGCCTTTTTGAGCAACAGTAAATGTTTGCACCGTTTGTAATAGATGTTTACGAGTCCCTCAGTTGTCCTAAGTGTGAAAAGATGGATCTCAACATCATATAGCCGCTGTTGGAAAGGGGTCAAATATGCAGAAGATGCTGGAAAAGCAAAGAATGTGCAGGACCTGGAGGATTTTTCTGAAGAACAATGAGCAGTTTAACTGCTCAGGACAAACAAGGGACTCATGAACAACTATCACAAAACAGAAAAACAGTCGTTGATCATCAGGTTTCAACACAGTATTAAGAATCAAGCGTCTGTAAACTTTTGAACTGATTCATTTGTATAAATTCAGTTATTATTGTGTCTCGTGGACTATATGTAAACATCTATTATGTGAAATAATTTCAATGCAATTTTTATTATCCCTCTTATAATTAAAAATTATTAACATTTTGCACATTCTGTAAGGTGTGTGTAAACTTACGACCCCAACTGTACACACACAGTCACGTCCATAAATATTTGGACACTGACAAATTTATGGTTATTTTAGCTGTCTAACACAGTATATTGGAGGACATCACCAGACGCTAGGTTTCTTCCCTGGTGATGCTCTGCCAGGGCTTTGTCTTTAGTTCCTGCTTGTTCTTGGAGCGTTTTGCCGTCAGCAATTGAAATACATGCTCAATTAATTCAGGTTTGGCGACTGTCTTGGCCATTACAGAACATTCTACTACTTTGTATTAAAAAAAAGCCTTGAGTTGCTTTCAGAGTATTCAGGACATTGTCCATCTGCACAATGAAGCACCATCCAATGAGTTTTGAAGCATTTGGCTATGATTCATGGACTCCACTTTGCGAATTATGGTTTTAAAGTAGTTCATGGTCTTCTATACTGCATAACCTTGCTGAACAAAAAAACTGCCACATCCACGTTACGCACATGGACAAATGTAATTAGTATAAAGGTGAATGGTCTGTTTTTTCAGTTGTGTGTTATGCCCAAGCAGAGCACAACAGCATTTTCCAGCTTGACAACTGTAGGGTTCACAGGGCCAAATCTGTACATGAAATACAGGGACACTGGTGTGTAAAATCACTGGACCTCAGTCCCATAGAAAAGGACTGTTTAGAATGGCGTAAAACAAGGATTATGGGAGAAAGAACAGAAAGGAGAGCTAGGGAGCTTTTTAACATAGGATGCTTGCAGGAAGATCATACCACTCGAGTACCAAATGAGTTTACCACTCATTTCTAATAGCATTTGGCATTTTAATAGCAAAAAGTGAATGCTCATGTACTTCGATGACACTCACACACTCTGCTGTAATAAGCTTGGCCAGATCCTCCTTGTGCTGATTGACCAGTTCAAACCATTTCCGTAGCAGAAGGCTCCTTTCCTGAAATGTACATGACAGAAGAGGTCAGATATGAATGCAAAATTTTAGTTTAATTAACCATTAAAACTACAGCTGTGAGAATCAGGACAAAATGTTCATTTGTTCAGGAAAAGGTAAACTCATGTGAGCCAACAGGCAAATAACAGTTTATTAAAATGGGGTACATTTTGTTATCTCAATACATCACACATAAACCAAGTAGAACATTGATCCATTTTACACACATGGTTTTACTGATTTTTTCTGGCACATTTCTAAGTTATTAAACCTTTAATAAATATTCTTGTCTTCTGCACTAATAAGTCACAGATATGTTATGTTTGCCACGAACCAAAACCCAGTTTTTATTCAAATATACACTGGAATCTTCTTCTGTCTTGATTTGCATATAATTAACTACTTAGCTGAGGAACATATGCACAAACACTCACTGTACCCTGTTATTGAGACCGTGACTAGTGTTTGAACTGAATTGTCTAAAAGGGCGCAGTTTAGTTATGAGCACGAGAAAAGAACTGAAAGTGTTCACCACAACCCTTCCCTCCATTTCACGAATGGTTGACTATAGACTGCACAAACTCATTTTGATATTTAGCCAAGTTTCTTGAGCCTTGAGCCTTGCATGTGTGTGACACATGCTCACCTCTGCGCCTACCCTATCCCTAACATGGTACAGAGAGTTATTTATTTATTTAGAATACAATCTGTGTTTGTCACTCACTGTTACTCATATGATACGGTCTTTGATTTGGTTTTGCAGTTTAAGGTTCTCATACTTTTTTACAGTCAGAGACACTCTTTTTTTATTTTTTGTTAAACATATAAACTATAAAAAGAATATTGAAACATTATTTAAATGTGTACTGTAGTATTTTGGCCAAATATTGGAGATTCCAACTGATAATGGTAGGTTGTGATTTCCACCACTTTAATAATAATAATAATAATAATAATGATAAATAAACCATGGATTTAAAGACTTCCTTTAATCTAGAACTGTGACTGCACGTGATTACTGGCAAAGACTGGAGAGGGCTAATAGTTTTATTTTAAATACTTCCCTATATCCAGAAAAAAATATATATAATTTCACTGTTAAAGCTTAAGTACACTTATGAGTTCTGTTTCTTTTTCGAATGGGCCGCCGGTGCTTCCGGTGCTTCCGTCCCTCGGAAACATTTCCGCTTTGTTGTAAACCGTTTCCGGTGTGTGGTTAAAGTTCACTGTAGAAGAACAGCACCAACAGACACTCAGGCCTGTAACTGCAAAAGTGTGCTTAAAGTAGTTTATGAGCTTTGCATGCTCTTATTCTGAGACAGCAAAAAAAAAAAAAAAAAAAAAAAAAAGACACTTTTTCTTAGAGGCGCCTATGTTTTGGAAGTAGAGTCATTACAGCTTGCAGATTTTCCCTTACAAGGCACCAAGATCTCAAAATATACTTTCATTTTCACATGTGGCAGAGTGAAGTACAGTTACATTTATGCAGCTAAGGATTAAGGGGCCTTGCTCAGGGGCCCAGCAAAAACAACTCCTCAGTGTTGAGATTTGAACTCACAACCTTCTGGTCAGAAGTCCAGCGTCTTAACCACTGTGCTACCACTGTATAGTACATAACCGCCATTAATACCAGTGCTTTAATACCTAAAATACCACCATGCAAAATGATTTACCTTTGCAGTCTGAGTCTTCCATGAGTGAAACGCTTTGTACGCGGCTTGAACAGCTTCCTGAGCCTGCTGAGGCCCGCAGTCTGAGACTCGAGCCAGCTCTTGTCCAGTGGCTGGATCCAGCACGGGGAAGGTGGAGGAGGCGGACACCCAGCGGCCATTGATGAAGCCCTCGGTCCGCAGCAGCTCGGCGGAAATATTCAGGCTGTACTGGCGGCTCAGCATGCTTGGTAGTCTCGGAAAGATATGGCGAACAAAACACCTGCTATTTGCAAGCCAGAAACTGCCCATTGCACGAATCAGACTGTATGACACTGAGGAGGCCGCTGAGCTACAACGGACCCGGAGTCAGAATCCAGCGCTGTCAGTTTGAGTCCCTACACAGGAGCTGACGCTCTCAACGTCATGATGTCACAAGTTACGCACCAGCTAATTTGCATATCACGCTATAATCCTGTGTGCTCTCGAGCTGCTCTTTCACATGAGTGTAATGAGCATGGAAGGTTTTCCACCTGCCTTTACATCAAGGGTGGGTAATCTTACCCCCAAAGGCTGACTTCTGCACCCACACCAGCCCTTTCTGGATAAGATTGGACACCCCTATAGTTTTGTTTTTGTTGTTATTCATATTCTGTCTCAGTTTATTTTTCTGTTTGATAATTGACAAATTATGTTCAAGACACAAATTGAAATCCAAAGCTTTAGTTTTTACGAGCTGGGTTTGCTGCCATTGTTCATCATTTCACCAGACGTTTTGAAATGCTGCTACACTTCCACATTTGTAAAATGTATTTAAAAAAAAAAAAAAAAAAAAGGGGTGTATTACACAAATTAAACACAAATATGAATTGTTTACAATGGTTACACTTATAGGAGCACACTGCTGTAAATGTAACAAGTGTAAAGATTTTTACAAAAAGGTGTAAGATGTTTACAAAATGGAAAAATGTCTAACAGAAATGATTCATCTGTATAAATAACATCATTTAGCACACTAGCTGCACTATGAAGTAATTCAAAATCTTGGTCTGGTTTTCTCAAAACAGACTATTAATGTATTAATGCAATGAAATTATCAAGAGGTGAGATCCTCAAGGCTACATGTTTTATACCTTCAGTATGTAACTTTCACCTAGAAAGAATCACCTTTATTGCCAAGTACCGCAGGTTTACATGTACAAGGAATTTGTCTTGGTGTACTGGTGCTTAGTACGGTACCAGTAAAATACAAGAAATACAAAAATAATATTACTAAAGTAAACAAAATATATAAATATAAAAATTTAGGAAAATAAAATAAAAATAGACATTAACTGTACATTAGTGCAGGATGTGCAAAAGTGGGCCAGTGCAAATGCTCAGTTGGTGCATGTATTGTACCTTTAAAGCTTTACTCTAAAAGGTAATTACAGTGCAGTTGTGCCCCTTAAAACATTTTCCACTATCTATATCCACATTTCCAGGTAAATGATACATATTAAAGGTACAAAAGATGTAACCTTGAGGGTACCACCCCAGTGACAGGGCAAGGTATTTATTAGTATCCTTGTTTCTCAGAGTGTAGTTGGTGCCACCAGACATGTGGCTGAACTTACAGATAGTGGCTGAAAGTTTAATGTATTGTTTACGAGATTGGTTTAACTATCATTACTAGTTCATAATACACATTTCTGCACCAGGAACAATGAAGTCCTATGAAAGCGCAAAACAAGCTGTATCACTTTGTATGTGAATGGGAGGACGAGAAATATTGGCTTGACTGATTGAATATTGCATTAAATAACACTTTGTTCAAGCCAGAACTTCCAAAAATGGACATACAGACCCACCACTGTGACAATATGCAAACATAATTTCAATTTGAATTGAAGTTACTGTAGCTCTTACTGAATAATATAGATATAAAAAAAAGAGGGGAATCAGGGTAATAAAAAACTTTTTATTTTCTGGATTCAGTTATGACAATTCTTTACACATACCTAGTAAAGAAGTGCATACCTTAATTAAGCCAGAAAAAAATCAATGTAATGTTGAATTACATATGGCAGCAGGTTGTTAAATTGTTTGCTACTGAAAATGTGTCCTGTTAAATATAAAACCTGTTTATTTAAAAAAGAGGGGAAAAAATATTTACATGCTAGCATTCCATCTCTGATGTGCCTTGTTAGTTGAGCAGTTATTTGCCTTTTCATACCAGAAAGTCAGACAAGAATTGTAAACGTATGCTGCGGAGGAAAATACTTAATATCATTCATCTATATTCAAAAACACACCAAGAAAATAAAATGACAATATAAATCAAACAAACATATGCAAGTATGCTCTGTCATTCACACAATGAAACAGCTTTAAAGGATGGGTCCGGGAAGTCAAATCTACACATACCTTAAAGGATCAGGCAAGCCAATCGCATCCTGAAATCATCATAGACTTCCCTCGAACCACGTTAATATCAACCAGATGACCTACTGTTGTCCAAATAACAGACAAAAGTACATCACATGGCTGAAAGATGTAACGGCAGCCATTTTGAATCACAAATCAGTTGTGGGGTTTTTTTCCCCTTCAAAACTGAAATTAGAAATTTCTCTGCTTATTTTATTATTAATAAATGATATCGCATTGCCCAAAATGTTATCGTTGTTAAACGTGTGATGATTTCGGCATGCAGTTTGCTTGAAACTAAACTGACGATCATAATCGCTTCTAATTAGCTCCTACGCTTGTAAAATTTGCACACTAAATTGGCTGAACAACTACATTTGTGGTCAGGGGAAATTTGTGTGAATTTGATTTCTCTCCCGGCACCATTTCTTTAATACGAAAAGCAATAAATAACAAAAAAGTTAACTAAAAAAATAAAAAGAAACAGACCACATTTTGAACAAAAATGGGGAAAACAGAATACCTGTACACTGATCAACAACAAAATTAGCAATCAGACATTTTAGTTCAAAGTCTGACGCTTCTCTAACAGGAAAAATAAATGTACATCAAAATTTAGGACAGAAAAATTCTTGGAGGAAAAAGTACATGTAAAATGTTATGTACTATATAAATGTACATGTACTATACAAAATTATCCATGTATTCTCAAATATAAAGCTATACAAAAAAGATGCACAAACATTTGATAATTCTGCAAAAAATATAATAAAAAGACAAAATAACAAACAACTGTATTTATGAAAATAGGATGACTATTCACACTCTTCTGTAACTCTGCACACTGTTCTTCAAACAAAAAAGAATGGCTTCCTCCTGTTAGGATATTAACTGAAGAAAAAGAGAAAAATGAACACTTTGAAACATGAAAATATGTTCAAATAATCAGAAATATTGAATACTGGAAGGCTTCTTTAACACAAGATGAATCCCATGTTCTGATTTTTAAATATTGCGATTTTTATATAAACAAAAAAACATCAGTATGCTGTAAAAATGTTACTTTCTGTTACTCACACTCTTCACTGTCTGCTTGATAAAGTCTTTCCTGGCTGTCAGGTCAAAGTCTGGATAAAGGTCATAAACCTAAAAGAAAATGTAAAAGTTAAATATAAACGTACAATAAGACGTGCTCTTAGCTGCCACCATTCTCAGAAGTCAATGTTAAAAGAAAAAAATCACCCTGAATGACTTGCACATTAATCTTCATAATAAAACATGTGCTCTTAAATCACAAGAATTTATTTTATAATAAAATTCTCTGTTTAGTTTTTCTTACATTGCCCACAATTACATTGACTAGTGTTATCAGTGGGATTTAGCCCTTGGCTCATCTCTAACCAACGAAAGGGATGCAGCAGCTCTTCAGTCAGTCCAGCTCTCTCACCTCCTCCTCTGTACACTCTGCTCACACAGATCAGCTTCTAAAGCTTTCATGATAATACTGCAGTCATCGATATAAATACCTAAATACAGCACTCTCTATTTAGTTCTGTTTAATGAAACGCATCAGTGTCTGGGTGAGACCTTCCATTTTGTGGTGTTATTAGTCACTGAAAAAAAAGCACTTTACACTGTCAACACAATTAATACTGCAGTTTTACGCTGTGACTGAATAACAGAAAAACAAATGTTTTATTTGGGCTTGTACTGCAGTGCAGGTAACAAGACAGTTAGCAGCAGAAGTATCTATTAATGCCATTTGTTATTATATATAATATTAGAACATTAATATTATATGTAACATACATAATTTACCATAATTTATCATATGTTACAATGTACAGTTTAACATAATATTGGAATCAGAGGAAAAAAGAATTTTGTTTCTAGTTCAAATGTTATTAGCATAAACATGAGTGCAACTTTGAGCTGTTGGTGGCGCTAGAGGGTTTGAGATAGAAACTCCAATTTTGCTACGGTAACATTTCAGACTGTCCTCTATCTCTGTACCAAATTTCATCATTTTCGTATGTACGGTTCTGTGGGCTGCCATAGACTCAAGAGCGGAAGAAGAAGAAGAAAGTTGACGAAAACTATAGGCGCCTAAGCACATGTGGTGCTTGGCCCCTAATTACTAAAATTAAAACACCTACTTGTGAAATGCAATGCCTTGTTGTTGGGTCCGTAAAGTCTGCTGTATACCGCCCCAACATGGCACCAGTGCTTACTTGCTAAACGCATCACAGCCATGCCAATGCAGCAGCTAGGTATTTAGATCTATGGTCATCGTACTTGTCGTCTTGAAGAACACTAAACTAGCCAAGCAAAGTCTCTGCTGTAACTCAGCACAACTGGGTTGTCTAGCTGCATTGCACTCTGGAACTTGAGTCAATCATTTGCTGTCTTCACTACTTCTATGTTTTTAGGAGCAGTGAAAACATGTTTGAGAATGATGAAACTACAGAAATTTTCCTGTAATGTCAGTGCAACACACAAATGTTAACTTCTCATGGAAACCACAAAGCTACAGCAACAGCTAAAAAAAAAAAATTAGCACCAAAATCGCTAAGCACATCAAATATTTCAGTATAAACATATTTAATGTGGCTCAGGGTGGAATTTTAAGAAGTCACCTGTTGGCAAATCTGCTTCATCGTCACTTCCTCCAGGTTTGCATTTTTCAGGAGGTCTTTGACAGCTGATTTCAACTGTTCATCGCTTGGTGACTTTTTAATCATCTTGATTAGAGGTTCATCATCGTCATCATCATCTGAGCTTTCGGGCTTCACTGAAATAAAAGGAGATATAAGACTTAAAGACAATCCTGTAATTCAGAGGTTCTCAAGCCTTTAAATCTTGTGGCCCAAACAAACAACCAGAAAAGATCCTACTAACCACCGTAAAAATGCTTTTTTTGTAATATAGTAATCAACACTGGCCATAAGAAAACAGTGCAGCATTACAAAGACATTACATTGAAGATAGTGTAACATTGTCAACTTTAATACAGCTACTGAAGTGGTTATTGTAGCTGTATTTGCTTTCTGATAAGCCATTTATTCACTATGGCTTTCCGAGGCTACAGAGACTACGATTTGGGCAGTGGTGGCTCAGGGATTAAGGCTCTGGGGTCAAGCCCCAGCACTCTGACCCCAGCTTCATAACAAGCTGGGATATGCAAAGAAAAGAATTTCATTGTGCTGTAATGTATATGTGACAAATAGAGGCTTTGTTCTTCTTCTTCTTCTTCTTATTATTATTACCTCTGTTATTGTTAATATAACTATCTTTGTTAATGATATTATTATTATTATTATTATTGTTGTTGACACTGTGGAAAGCATGCAAACATGTCCTAATAGAAATGATTAGCAATTAAGATTATCTAAAACTACAATAAAATCATGACCAATAGTTCACTTCATATGTTGGAACATTTTGGAACATTAGTTCCACTGTTTGCTTTAACATTTTGGCTACAGTTTAGGGAAGGAACACGTATGGGTTTGATGGTCAGTTGTACACAAACCTTTGGCCATATATCAGCACTGCTGTCACAGAGGCTTTTGTCTTGGACCCAGGTTTGGTTGGAGGCTCAGGTAATCCACTGACATGTGGAATTCACATATTCTAAACTAGTATTTATTAAAAAATTAAATAGTATTTTTTAAAGTAAAATTTTAGGAATTACGTGTACAGAGTTTTGACTGTTAGTGTATGTACACTGGAAATGTAAAAGTACATACATCATAAAAGCAGAAAGATGTCCTATAGGATTATAATTGCCCACATATACATTTAAAAAAAAAAAAAACCTTGGCCAACTTACATTTGGTCTTGCTTGCAGCGTTTTTCTTCCTGCTGCTACTGCTGTCTGCTTTCTTTGTTTTAGGAGCAGGCTTGGCCTTCACTTTCTTCTGGGTAGCTGGTTTCTTTTTAACCTTAGAATATGTGAAATAGTCATCCGTGAACATATAGGCTTAACAAAACTGATTTATTTGCACTGAAAATAAATTCAACACATCTAACCTTTTTTGGAGGTGTGTCTTCAGCAGACTCTGAATCATCATCATCTTCATCTGATAGAGCCTGGTCAGAGTCGTCGGCCTTCTTTGGTTCCTTCTTGGTGGTGGGTTTCTTTTTACTACTGGGTTTCTTTGACTTTGAGGTCTGCATCAAGGTATGCAAATTAAAAAGGTAAAAAATAAATAATTAATCCTGACAACACAAAGACGAAATTAAACACACATACAGGTCTGAATGAATAATTATCCATCATTCTCATATGTATTCTGAGAATGTACGATTTGATGTAGCAAGGATCAACCAGTATGAACAGCAAAGTTCTGTCAAATGCAGTTCATGCTCCTGATGTGAGATATAGACGCTTAACTTAAAGAGTAACAGGCGCAGACAGGGAGCTCTGTATAATAAGTTGCCATCGTAATCTTTCAAGTGAACTTCATTCATTGCATAACTGTGTAAATTTTACTTTCTATATTCCTTCATAAGGGCAGTAGAAATTATATGCCCTATTTAGTGATACTTCCTTGTAGGGCAGAATTTTGTCACAATTGACAAATTGAGCACTGTTACTGCCTAAATCAGGACTTAACTCAAAGAACATGAGCAAACTGAGCCACTACTTCATACCAGAAATCAGACTGTTTTGTTGGATGCAACCTCAAATTAGTTTCCCTTCATTATCATCCTCAGTCTTCTTGAATGATTAAAAAAAAAAAAGTTCTGGTTAACGAAAAAGTTAACCCTTGCATTTTTACCCACCTCTTCATCCTTGTCATCTTCTGGACCTTCATCCGAATCAACGCTCTTCTCCTCCTCCACTTCTTCAGAAGTACTTTCATCACCTTCATGTTTTTGACTGTCTGACTTTTCACCGTCCTCGTTTTTACCTTTATCTTCTTCATCAGCTTCATCGCTGCTGGAATCAGTAACGATTGCTTTCGACTTTCCACTTTCTAATTGCTGCTGCTTGCTCTTAGATGAAATTTTCTTCTCTCGTTTGGCGTCTTTTGTAGTTTTCTTCTTTCTTTTCTTTTTCAAGAGTACTGGCTATACAGTGACAACCACAAAAAAAAAAAAAATAATAATACACAAGTCAGGCTTACTACTCCAGGTAAAAAAAACTTGAAGCCTGTCTGAATGTTCATTATTTTATATACACATCTACACTAATCTAAAAAGAAATTCAACATGCATGTCTTACCTTGCCTGAATTTGTGGGGTTTATAAGAAACTGCATGATCCTATCAACCAAAACACTCTGATTTCCACTTCTCTCAAGATCAAGAATTTGACAAATAGTCCTGAGTTGTATTTTAGGGAGCCTGTAAGATAGACGAATAATGGCCTTCAAATCATGTTATAAACCTGTTCACATGTTACTACACAAGATATATATACATATGTTAATACAGAACAAAGATGTGATTCACTACTTCAGCACTTTTTCCCTCTTTTTGTTGTAAGGGTCACTGTCGATTTCGAATGGAAATCCATTGAACAGTCGAAGGTGTTTCCTTAGCGAAGATACCTGTTAAAACATTTTGAAACAACTTTCAATATAATTTGTTTTAAAGCTATGAAATTAGTCGTGGGCTAGCGATGCACGGACGTAACGCATGAGTGTGATTCTCAGTGTAAAATGCTTACTGCTCCTGGACGATCATAAAGAATCTTGTGAAGAGGTTTCAGCTGTGGGGCTTTGAGCTTTCCGATGGCGTGATTGACACGAGCAATGTCTCCCAATTTGTCCCCGTGGCCTATACTCTCAACTTTCAGCTTTTCTTTCGGTTTACCCATCTGCATGTTAAGTCTCTGGACTGTCTTCTTCTCTCGTTTTCCTTCAATGATTTCCCCTGGATCTGAAAGCAGGAAAGTGAAGAAGTGTTTAAAGAAGCAATACAGATAACCTTTAGATAGGCAAACTGTAGAACAGGGCTATTCAACTGGCTGGCAAGCCAAATACTCGCTCTGTGATCTGCTTACTAATGTATTATGTAAATATTTGAAAGAAAAAATCTGTATAAATACCTGAACTTTATGCCACAACAAAAACAAATCTTCCAATAAGAGACCTGAGATCTCCTGTGGTGCTGTCACCAGCCAATTACAGAGATGCACAATTGATGAAGAAAATGCCCCGCTTTTGCCGCTGTAGCTAGTTAGCCAGTCAGATAACTAGTGATATTTCATACCGCATTTTAAACCAGTGAATCCAGGCTACCTGCCACTCTCAACACTTAAAAGAAAAACTGAAAAAAGAAAACTGTCATTCAACTATCTGTTCATTGAAATCGCAGGGGGAACCAATATGTTTATGAAAAAGAGAAAATAAAAAACGATTAGGAAATGTAATGGAAATATTGTCATGTAATTTAAGAATCATCAAAATATGCAAAGGGATTAAACTATTAATTGTTTGCATAGAATACAGGCATTTATTTAAAGGTTATTGCTTTATTTTGTGATGGCATATGTTGCAAAGATGAAAATAAATAAATAAATAAACAAATAAACAAATGAAGCACTTAACCCTTCACTTTTGATTTGATTAGTTTTCGCAACAGTGCGAAATAAAACTACTTTAAATTTATAAACGTGTTAGTGGATTATGTCAAGTACACATACTTTTAACAGGAAGAATAATAGCACATAGAAATAATGGGCTCTGTGGGAAAAAAAAGGAGTTGAATAGCCCTGTTGCTGAATATTTTTTCTTAAAGAGAAAATAATGTTGCAGCATAACATACATATCCTGCTCTTGGGTTTGTGTGCCCCTGATTCATCTTGCTCCTCTTTATTGGTTGTGTCATCCATGGCTTCTTCTGTGGCAGCTGACTTCATCTCAACTTCCATGATGTCAGTCATCTCAGAGACAGTCCTGTTACATAAACAGTGTGAATATTACAAAACTGCTTTATTTGGGCACTGATCTGATCTAAATCATAATAAGCATGATTTATTAGACAAGAGTGTAAGTCTTTACACAACACAGTCGTCTCATGTGTATCAAGAGTGATGATATCTGATTAAACTGACCACTACATCACTGCAGGATACATCAGCACAGACAGCAGCGCAGCACAGACAGCAGCGCAACACAGACAGCAGCGCAGCACAGACAACAGTGCAGCACAGACAGCAGCGCAGCACAGACAGTAATGCAGCACAGACAGCAGCGCAGCATAGACAACAGCGCAGCACAGACAGTAATGCATCACAGACAGCAGCGCAGCACAGACAGTAATGCAGCACAGACAGCAGCGCAGCATAGACAACAGCGCAGCACAGACAGTAATGCATCACAGACAGCAGCGCAGCACAGACAACAGCGCAGCACAGACAGTAATGCAGCACAGACAGCAGCGCAGCACAGACAAAAGTACAGCACAAATAACAGTGCAACACAGACAGTAATGCATCACAGACAGCAGAAACACAGAGAGCAGCACAACCCAGAAAACAACACAGTACAGACAACAGCGCAGCACAGACAACAGTGCAACACAGACAAAAGTACAGCACAGATAACAGTGCAACACAGAGAGCAGAAATAGAGAGCAGAAACACAGAGAGCAGTGCAGCACAGAAAACAAAGACAGCAGTGTAACACAGAAAACAGAACCACAGACAGCAGTGTAACACAGACAGCAGTGCACAGCTGCAGCCATAAACACAGAGAGCTTAGCTCACTTAAGCGCAGGAAATTATAGTGCTTAAGTTTATTATAAGAACTCATGAATATGACAAACATTACGTACTATTAATGGTTATTAAATTTAACACATCTGCTTTCAAACGCGTAATACTGAGTACACAAACCACTGCTCCAGAGCTGCAGCTAGCTTTAGCCATCTGTCTCTCAGTTCAAAAAAATTGGCGCGAGTAACTAGCGGACCGAGCTGCTTGCTCTGCTGCTTACATAATAACCACAACAAACAGCGTTTGCTCAACTTATAAAATCAGGAACTGATATACACTGAGCAGAGTTATATTATTTATCAACCTTTACTATTATACTGTGATTTTGGAGCTGCGTTCACGGAATAAGTAACAACTACAAACATTTAGCATAGCTAACTAGCTAGGTGGCTAACTCACTGTCCCGCCCACAAACCTAACCAAAACAAATGATAGTTTACTTAGCAGACTGGAAGTACATCACCAAAAAAATACAACCAAACCACTAAAAACTTAATACTTGAGTCACGCATTATGTCGAATTAAATGTGTATTAATTAAAAAGAAACACTTACAGTCTAGGACTGGACAGTCTGCAGGAGGTAATCACTCAAACTGAACTGAAAAGAGCTGCAACATGGCGTTTGAAAAGTGTGGGCGTGTGATCACGTGACCTGCTCACCCTGGGACCGGGGACAAACACGAAGGCCGGATTCCAAATGGCTCCCTGCTTCCTACAGGAGTGCACTAGGTAGGGAACGAACACGGCTTCTACACCGTCTGTAGTCCCCTATACGCGCAAAATCAGTTGGGATTTGGCACCAAACCCATTAGCTAAATAACCGTCCCATGGGACTCCTGGTGAAAATGAACAATAAATAAAGGAATGTAGAATAAAAATACATTAAAGGTGCAGTAGCCCATATTTTCCATTTCTTACTAGTATAAATAATGTGGAAGATTATGTAGAAATGTTAAAAAACAATAATTTATACCACTGTGTCACTATGTGTGTGTGTGTGTGTGTGTGTGTGTGTGTGTGTGTGTGTGTGTGTGTGTGTGTGGTCCCTTCCCTCACCAAAAAAAAAAGTTTGGAAACCTGCCTGAATGATGGTTTGTTTGTTTGTTTGTTTGTTTTTGGCCTTGTCTCTTGTCAGTCATTTTATAGACACACCCCCAACACCCCTTTACATTCTCATAAATGCATGTTTACTGAGTTGTAACTTGGCTTTCAAGCAGCTGAATGTCTGAGTGTGCTTGAAAGTGATATCCTGACATTCTTTGCTTTGACAAGTCCTTGGTAAGTCCAGTTGAACCTCCATAGGTTTTTTTTTTGTCCACATGAGTGGAAATGGAGGCCTATGTTGATTCTACAGAAGCAACCAGACACCAAATGCGTGTTATGTCTGTATTCCTGTTAAGAAACAGTAGATGGAGCCAAACAACCATTCAGTATAACCATGGCTCTTAATTCTCACAAATGACTACATTTTGGTTTACCACCAAAATGAATATCAGTGGTGTTCGAATGGGGGTCCCTTTCTATTGGTGGATTGGAATGAGAACACCATCACTGCAGTGAAGCATGGTGGTGGTAGCAACATGCTGAGAGTTACTCTTGGCTTCTCGATTCCTTCCCTGACTAATGCTTTCCTCATCCATTCACTGAATTTTGGTGGATGGTCTAGGCGTAGCAGTCAGGGACAAATTATGATACAAGGGGCTCCTGGGCACAGACGCACTAAACGCCCCGAAATTTTCACTCTGAGTAGTTAATTTTTTAAAAGTAACTTTAGACAAAGGCTCTGGCTTTGGGGCCCCATGACTCCTTAGGCCCCTGGGACTGTGCCCAGTAGGCCCATTAGTGGGTCCCTTAGTTCCAGTGAAAGGAACTCTTAATGCTATACAGTATACAAAGACATTCTATACAATTGTGTGTTTCCTATGGGTGATATGGACACATATTTTGGCCATGTAGAGTGATTTAGGGATTTCAGGGGTGATTTTTTTTTTTTTGGTAAATAACTATATTAATCCCTCCCTCTTCAGTATTATGCAGTCTATTATGTAGACTCATGGTGGAGACCCATGGTGGAGTATGCCATTGAGCCACTCATGGTGGAGTATGCCACTGAGCCTGACATGCCTGAGACTACATTCATCAACGTGCCTTGTGCCTGGTGGTGGGCCACGACATCCATGACCACCGTGGGCTACGGGGACATCCGCCCAGACACGGCCATTGGCAAGGTCATAGCCTTCATCCCTGCCCATTGCCTGATCTACATCAGTGTATGTAGACCTATGACAGATACAGTGAGGTCCCCTTTTTGCTTTAATGACAGTGTGCACTTGAGCCGACATGGACTCCACAAGTTTGTGCAAAACCTTATGATCCATTTTAGATCAAATCCATCAGAGTGTCGTCTGAACTCATGCTTCAGTAGAAGAGATTAGACATGAGGAAAATCTGACCTTCCGTAAAATGCAGTTAACATTCTCAATATCACAAATTTGCTTACATTTAAATAGAGACCTAGAAATAGTGCAGAATCTTGAATATTTAAATATTCAAAATATTGAACATTTACATTCTTTGTTTTAAATATTATAAGAAAACCTTCTGTTTATTTCCAATTTTAAATGAAAAATTTTCAGTGTGGTTATAGACTTTTGGACCCCACTGTATTCCCAATTCCATGCCAAAAAAAAAAAAAAAAAGTAAGGGTTGATATTTATGCAATGCACTGTAAACCTACCAGATAAAATGAGCAGTCAGTGTCAGTACAAGGCAATAAAGTGGCCACTGAATGTATATCAGATATGAGGAAATATTAGGAGTGAAACGTTTATACATATTCATAGCCCAGACATCACGCACTAAGCATAGTTTATCAAGATTGTACTTGTTTTAGAGTGCAGAAAACAACTCATGAATCGATTCGTCTGATGCTCATAGAGGAGTCATTTAAAAAGCATGACTCGTTCATGAATCCCAATCACGCGCTCTGGCTCGCTCCAAACCTTTAAACTGCGCGTGGACGTGAGAGCGCGCCAGCGTGTGGTGGCTTTCTGCACAGTTACAGAGCTCAGTGATCGCAGATCAACGCTATGAACCTGCAGCTCCTCACTGGAATCTTTTCAGCAAAGCCCTTCTCGACTAGCTCCAACAGGGAACTGCAAAGAGGAGCATGAACTGTGATCTTCAGACCTTTATCCAAAACATCGACTTCTGTCCAAGTAGGCTGAACAGCACTCTAATTACTTTAATGTTTAATTCACTGCTTTGGTCTTAACACAGCAATGATGCTTTTATGTATTTATCTTTTTTTATCTGGTGTGCAACCATAGTCTGCTTTTTGTTAGACTACTAGTGTGATTTCTTTACATAATGCATGTTCTTAATATGAAAAATCTGTCTTAATTAAAGAAATGAATTAAAGAAATAACCCCAAATGATTCTTCACACCTATTTTTAAGTCTATATGACAAGTCATGTTAATTAAGCCAGACTCAAATCAGCTCTAAGTTAAGTAAAATCATTGCATTTTTTAATGCATTTCAAATTGTGGACATATTATTGATTATTTTCAGAACTCCACCAATGATTTTACAGCACTGACCATGTCAAGATGCTCAGTTATATATTTCATAGTGTGGATGGAAATATGTGAAACCACTTTTAAATAATGTTCCCAAAATGGAAAATACTACACTACTACTACTACTCCTACTACTGCTACTACTACTGTATTAGTTTGCACCCAAATGCTGGTTATATACATGTTATCAACTTGAAGCACATCTGCGTGTTCTCTATGTCATGAGACATCTTTCATGCTCTTTCATGAGATCTGATTAAAAATGCAAGCCTCAAAATTACTATCATGACAATATTATGTAGAGGAAGTTACCCAAGAGAATTAATGATTACAAGAATAGTAGCTTTACAGCAATTCATTAGGCAGGACAGCTAAAATATTTAAATCTCATTGAGCAGATTTCAAGAAGTAGGGCACTGCCAAGGGCTTCTTCCCTCCCTCTGTGTGTGTGTGTGATCACTCAGTGGTGGTGGAGGAGGAAAATGTTCCTCCATCCAGTGAATGATGCTCCATTATGCTTGAGAAGAAAAAAAAAAAAAAAAAAAAAAAAAAAAAAAAAAATATATATATATATATATATATATATATATATATATATATATATATATATATATATATACACACACAAATAAACACACACACACACACACACACACACATATATATATATATATATATATATATATATATATATATATATATATAGTATGTATATATAATTAAAACAGTCATTACATGTCAGTATGTACTTAGACACATAGAAACATTATCCAAAATGTTTTAATGTTCTTAATTTTTAATCAATACATATAATTATTGAATTTCATTCATTTTTCTGTTTGCAAAGGCTATACACTATCCAGAGCACTATGATTAGTGATGCATCAAGTGCAGCAGAGGTGTACGGGGACAGTGCCTCAGTGTTGTCTCAGGATTCCAGTGTATTCTTCAGTGAACCGCCTCCACCATCTGACAATCCGCTTGACTTCTTCATCATTAATGTCGGAGGAAGCCGCTACATTCTCTCTCAGGAGCTGCTGGCCTCGCACCCAGAGACACGCCTGGGCAAGCTGGCACTCTCCACCCGAGATTCGGCTTTAGACTTGTGCGATGACGCAGACTTTCTGGAAAATGAATACTTCTTTGACCGCAATTCTCAAACCTTCCAATACATCATGAACTTTTATAAGACAGGCCATTTACATGTTAGAGAGGAACTGTGTGTGTTCTCGTTCCTGCAAGAAATCGAATATTGGGGTATTGATGAGCTCCGCATAGATCACTGTTGCAGGGACAGGTACTACCGCAAGAAGGAGATGAAGGAATCCATAGATATTGAAAAGGATGTTGAAATGAATGGTGTGGAGGATGACTTCAGTGGAGTACTGTGTGAGGACATTCGCCGGCGTCTCTGGGACCTCATGGAGAAGCCAGATTCGTCCAAGGCAGCAAAAACGTATGGGACATTGTCCATGTTCTTTGTGATCGTGTCCATCGTGAACATGGCTCTGATCTCTCTGGACTTTACTATCCTTGGTGCACCTGTCTTGGATATTCTTGAGTACATCTGTATTGTGTGGTTCACAGGGGAGCTGGTGCTCCGTTTCTTGTGTGTGAAGGACAAATGTAAATTCAGCAGAAGTGTGGTGAACATCATTGACCTGCTGGCCATCCTGCCTTTCTATATCACCCTGGCAGTGGAGAATCTGCATGGTGGGTCAACAGAATTGGAGAACGTGGGACGAGTAGTGCAGGTCCTGCGACTGATGAGGTCTCTCCGAATGCTGAAACTTGGACGTCATTCCACAGGTATTATCATGGTTGAACCAAGTTTCAGAGGACAGATAGGAAAGATCGGAATTTTATCTTGCAAAAAGATCAAGATAAGGCACCTCTTACACATCTATCACAAATAAACTTATATTTCATAAATGTAAGGAAAATCTTCTAAAAAAAAGAGATCAGAATGTCAGAATAAAGGTAAAAAAATAGGCCAAAATAAATCTAAACAGAATGTATTTGTTATAATATATCTACATACAGATGTATTTGAGAATAGCTCCTAAATAAGCTTCCATGTGTTCCTTTTAGATTTATTCTATGTTGGAAGAGACAGTGCTCATTAAAAGGATATATGAGTCATTCTGAATGACCTAGAACTGCCATTCAACTAGCAATCCTTGAAAACACTAAACTGAAATTAAAACAGAATTATTCAGAAATTGTGCAGTTTGTGCTTGGTAGGTTAAGATAGGCTTTTGTGCTCCCTCTAATGAAATATGCCTTCTATTTAGCTGATATCATCACTCATGAGCTTTTATTTTCCAAGCTGTTTTGAGAGAGAGAGAGAGCAAGAGAGAGAGAGAGAGAGAGAGAGAGAGCGCAAATTTATTCATTCGTTCATTCATTCATATTTGGACATTCTTCCCATAGAGACTGGGAGGAGAAGGCTGAGCGACAGAAAAAAGTTTCAGAGCACATTATGACTGGCTTTGATCTTGTGAATGTCGCAGTGAGAGGGTCCTGAGAGGGTCCTGAATAATTAAAGAAAATGATATTGCAGAGCAGACAGAAGTGGGTACAGCTGGGACCGATGCATATAGCCTGAAGTCTAAAAAAAAAAGAAAAGAAGGAAAATAGGTGCTTGCTTGAGATTTCATGCAAAATCGTAAAATAAATTTTACAAAACCTGTTTTAGATATGGTATGAATAATGCTTTTTTCATAGAGTACCAATTCAACTGCATTTATTTATTTATTTATCATACAATTTTATGCACTTTACCGATGATATCCTTCACCCAGCAATTTTGACACTGTGAATTAAGGACACACATAAAAACTTTACAGACTCAGATTAATGTTTATGAGCAGGCCTTGTAAAATCAGCAGTGTATACAGACTCATAACCTACAATGGGAACAGCAGCCAGCATTATTTTCATAGCATTTTAATATTGCGTGAGGTTGTAGTCACTGTACTTCGCACAGAACGTGTTTGTCCTTGGCTGTGGTTAATCTGGTTATGGAAACACAGGTCATATGGCAGCCAATAAAGGCAGCCTGTGTAAATTAGTTTTATTCATTTACAGCCACTGTGCTTAAGATACCACAGTAAGAGTGAGGAAATGTAAGAACTCAAGACAGATAAAGTTGAGGAAAAAATCTTATCAATTTTTATACACACAAAGTTTTTAACTTTCTATACTTGAGGCATAAAAAGTTTAACTAGGACAAGGCAAGCAACAGATTCTAAATGCAGTGTACTTCAGTAATTAAATTTATTCAGTGAGGTGGACAAACAGGTACATGAAGATAATTACAAAGTAAGCCATTTCAGAGTGTGATGTAGCACCCGATTTGGAGACTGGCACCTTGAGCTTTACACATCAATACAAGCAATTTTTGGAAGGCTAAAAAAATGCTTAAAAGAAAAGTTGAATGTCCTCTACTGGATGATATGAATTCAAGCGGCTCTCAAGTAGCTGACACTCCTACAGCAGTATTATACATCATTTCAGTGGTAATTTCACAGTTTAAATACATAGGTCCGAGTTGGCTACTTAAGTCTAAAAGTTATGGCACTATTTTTGTGGGAAAAGTTAAGTGTATTCAGAGATCGATTTTCTGACTTTAGATTATACAAATCACCTGACTGAGATTGACAGATTTTTCTTGAGTAGAACCGTTTCAGTAGTGTCTACACCAATCACATGCCTTTAAAAATCAGGGATATAAAATGCAGACTGAAGAAGGAAATAACTCTTTTTGCTGTCAAATTGATGTAAAAGCAAGAGACAATTTAAAAATGATAAATATAAAAAAAGACTCTGATGATATATGAATGAAAAGATGGCAAGTATTGAAACAAACATCTAATAGGAGTCTAGCATATTGTGAATATATTAATTCATGAATAGTCCTAGTGACAATTATCACATTAATCACTGCAAATTTAGTTTAATTTAACAATATGGCTTTCACCCTCATTATGTATAAGCTGATAAACTAGCACTTGCTCCAGCACATGCAATTATTTTGCATTTTATTTTTATTGTCATGTACAGACAGCTAATTGTGCATAAAATTAAATGCATCCACAAAATACTAAATTGAGGTCAGGAATTTTTAATGTGTGCTTGGAACATAGGCTGTTTTTTCATGTTTTTAATTAGCTTTTTTTGAGTCATCCAATTAATAAAATAGTGCCAATGTTTTTGTTCATATGTAATAATGATGTTTTTCTCCTGTAAAGAAAATATGCCCATTGTTTCAAGGTGCTGATCAAGCGTTCATCTGCTATGACTTTAACCATAAAAATTAGATCCTTAGATAAGCATTGTCTCCAATTAAGAAGTGTAATTTCTAGTGCTTAAGCCTGAGGTATGAATACAGTTGTGCTCAATATCATTAAATCCTCACTATGCGTGAGTAACTCAACTCTAAATACAGCCATTAGTTTGTACTTTGCATCAGCATCTGAACATAAAATCTGCATTTTTATTAGTCTCATTTCTAATTGCATGCTTTCCTTAATTCCCTTCATGGTTTATTCCAGAAATCATTTTTAATGACCACATAAAAATGAAGTGTTCCAGATGCTCCAAAAACATATGACCTGTGTGTAACCTATGACTTACACCCCTCATCAGGTCTGAAGTCTTTGGGCATGACGATCGCTCAGTGTTATGAGGAGGTTGGCCTGCTGATGCTCTTCCTTTCTGTGGGCATTTCCATCTTCGCCATGGTGGAGTATGCCATTGAGCATGACATGCCTGAGACTACATTCACCAACGTGCCTTGTGCCTGGTGGTGGGCCACGACATCCATGACCACCGTGGGCTATGGGGACATCCGCCCAGACACGGCCGTTGGCAAGGTCATAGCCTTCATCTGCATTCTCTCAGGCATCCTTGTCCTCGCCCTACCCATTGCCATCATCAATGACCGCTTCTCAGTCTGCTACTTCACGCTGAAGATGAAAGAGGTAGCGCTACGGCACAGTGAGGCACTGAAGCGTCTGAAACGCAACTCAACGTCAGAGGCATTGCAGCCAGCAGTAGGGCTCAACGTGCGAGATGCCTATGCCCGCAGTGTGCTAGAACTGCTGCGGATGTACGGCAGAGAGAGGACGAGCACGCGCAGCAGCGCAGGAGAAGATGTCTGGTGATAGTGGGACACAATGGAGAAAACTTACTGAAGTGAAATCAGTAATGTCTAGAATGTTTATTTAAAATGTGCTTACTAACTTTTACTTCCATGTAATAAATCTAATACTTTCTGCATACAAGCGTGGCATAGATTTTTCTTCAGTGCATCCAGTCATGTTGAGCAAGGATTTATCATTCAGTTTTATTTCCCATTTCTTTTTATTTCACTTGCAATATTTTGTTCGACGTCAGAGAGTCACCCATGATAGTGAAGCCATATGAAGCTGAAGAGAGAAGCAGGGCATTAAAAATATAAAAAGGCATGACATCCATTTAAGCTTCAGTTCGTTAGATGCTCCCTCTTTTACAGGAACACACTCTTGATATTTATAGATTAGAGGCGGTTTGGCTTTCCCACTGCAAATTGCTGGACATACAGTGGGGTCCAAAAGTTCTGAAACCACTAATGAATATACTCTTATTTAGCATTCTTTTCTTTACAAAATTTTTCATTACAAATTATTATTATTGTTATAAGCAACAGTGTGAATGAAAAGTAGAATCTTGGAAGTATTTAGAATTTCTTAGTATTTGGTACTCATACATGCAACAAATAGTGAGTTGTTAATTTTTTTCTTGTATCTTTTTGTTTGCTTTGTAATTTTCCTGCTCTACTTCATGTGATACAATCCAGATATTTATTATAAGACTGATCAGAGGATGGTGGGTGAACAGGCAGCCTGCCCAGGTTGAGGTATAAATAGAATGCATTTGAATGTGTTTGATGCACAGGGATGAGGGTTTATCTATTCCCCAGATGACCAGCTTCTCCTTCAACCTGCCGTCCAAGCAGCACCAACAAGAGGACATTGCCTATATAATTAGATGATACTGGTTGTCTGGATTTGTACATGTGTATGCATGAAGGAAACAGCAAGACAGAAGAGACAAACAGACAGAAAGAGTCAGAAAGGGAACAAGAGAAGACCTCAGGGAGACACCACTTGCTTCAAGCTGTTGTTCAAAAGGACTTTTTTCTTTGTCAGAATATTCCTGCTTCACACATAAGGAACAGACCTGACCTAGCAGACTGTAATCTATGGTTCTGTTTTTCCCTATGAGAAATTAAACAGACTAGAGCACTGAATCCTTCCTTTCACTGTAAAGAATAACAATTTGACGCTGATGCCACAAACCAGAAGCACCATTTGCTTTTTCAAGACAGAGATGAGAAAAAGAACTGTAAACAATTTAATCTAAATGGTGGGAATCGAGGCAGGATGCCAGATACATACACACTTTAATGGTCATGGAGCATGGATTGCTTGGCTAACAGTTTTCCAAAGGCTTTAGCATACATCTTTAGCATACACATCTTGAGGCTAGCAGCTGTGTTGACTGTACAGTGAATAATGTCAGGAAGAAAACCTGGCTGTGTACTCTACCTTATTTTAAATATTGCCATAGTCTATGAACACAACAACAATAAGCCAACAGTATATAAACCTGCATGGTGTTAAGGGGATGAGTCCAGGTAGCAGAATAAAATATTAAAGTATGTTCAAACAAAAAAGCTGGACCTCTCTGTTTGAATTTTTTTTATTATTCATATATATATATATATGTGTGTGTGTGTGTGTGTGTGTGTGTGTGTAAAATTTATATATAAAATCACAGCTTACTTCTGAGTTTATGGAGGGATATCCTTCCTATGGTAAGTGAAGGACATTGCTCAAGCTGTTCATTCTTCAGAGACCAGTGAGAGTGAAAGTGAAAAATGAGCATTTTTCCCATGAAACAATGTGGTATCTTACAAATAGGTCAGAGTGGCAAGGGGTGGAAAACAGTGTGTCCTTGGAGACTCATACATGAGCATGGAATCTATGAGTGAAGGGAAGGATGTAAAGATAGCTATTTTTATGTCCCCTGAATGTGACAAAATCGAAAACTGTTCTTTAACCAGGTCTATTTTTAATAAAGAAATATTTTTGCCATGCTCTTGAAAGAGTTTAAATGTTCATCATTATTACTTTTGATTAAAATGTACAGTTCTCCTTGCTTACCTTTTGAGTTGCAAAGCTACACAAAAATCAGTATTTGATTCATTATGATAAGGCTAGACCTTGATGTGCTCATTCAACAGACTTCTAAAAGTATTCATACCTCCTCACGACCAAAAGAGAATAACGTACGTCATAGACTCAAATATAATTTAATAAATTGCTAAGAGTTAGGTACAGGGAGTTCATTTAGCAGTAGTCAATATTTTATAGATAAAATTAAAAAAGGTTGTAACTCAGTATACATTCAGGTGAGTTCAGCAATGCTCAACAAAATAACAAAGCAGGGTAACTTGTTAATTGGCATGAAAGCTTCCTATTCTCAGGGCTCTATCACATTTTTGGAAAAGAATGCAGCACCATAAAAAGATTTCTGCAGTGTGACTGCAGCAAAGTCAAAATGGAGGCCAGGTGATAGCCGCAAAGGAGTGAGGACAGCAGAATGCAGGGATGTTTTACACTGGGGTGCTGGAACTTTAAGCGGAAGATGTGCGATGTACGTTATCTATATTATTACTATTATTATTTTAGTTTCACTTATTTCAGTTGCAGATGTAGTTGCGCTTAAAGGAATCCTGAAAGTCAGGAAAGGGAGTGTTGCAAATCCTCAGCACCCCGACTTCCTGTGTCCTTGGCAGAATGTGTCATGAAGAGAAGAATTGAAATGCTTACAAGTAACAGCCAGGAGACAAAAATGTTGAATTGTTGTCTTTCTGTTTCAAGACAAGACATTCAGCAAAGTATTCATCTGCTTCCACAATTCATTCATTTGTTCAGCTTTAGTAAATGCTTTTATCCTGGTCAGGGTTGTGATAGATCCAGAGCCTATCCCAATAACACTGGGCTCAGGGAGGGAGAACTCACCCCAGATGGGACTGTCATATAAACACCTGCTGTGATAATGGTTTGCTATTAGATTTTCTATCTATCTTGCTATTGTTATTAGAAAGATAATTACAGCTGTTCCCGATAAAACTAAAATTATTCTTATGCTAACGTAATTACTGCTAAATAATACTGCAGCTCCCTTGTGTAAAACATTCTGAGTACGTCCAGAAATACTCTGAAAGATTAAAGATTATTAGTACCAAAATGTTCTGCTAAGATAAAATTATTAGCTGGGATGTCTCATCACTTTTGAATTTTCACTCTAATAATCTTTTTCAGCACTGTAGATGGCCTCGCCAAATGAAAAGAGACCAAATGCAAGCCAAAGTGATAAAGTCACGTTCTCCTTCTGACTTCAAGAACAGTGAATTAATAATTTCAAATATTCGAAACGTTTTTGACCATTGGGGTGAGATACAAATTGCTCTCAATGTTCTCACAAGGTGAACTAAAACTCAGGTGTCCATCTATAAATGATTACTGGTCTTTCCATGCACGCTGGAGAAACACTTTTCAGCTCTAAATTCAAATATTATGGGGTTAAGCAGCAGTCTAGAAGGATATGTTCTCATTTTGAGTAGTGCTTTAGTCCCCTGATTGGGATTTGGTGTCACACTTTTAGAGAGTTTTAAATACATGGTCTTTGTCAGATTTGCTGCATTTGACACATTTTTACAGGGCATGAGCTGAAACCTTGACAAGTCACAGAGGAAAGCAAGCAGAAGCGAATGTCTAGTTTTTGTGGCACTAAGTACTACCTATTTATAATCAGTATTTTGGTTGAAACAAGGTGTAGAGCACCTTGATGTTCAGTCACCTTTAGAAAATGTGGGTGGTTATCAGACCTTTGTGGAATGTCAGCTAGCTTTCATATGACTGTTTGAAGTTACAATGGATGAATCCATTCAAAGATTATTTTTTTGTCCAGATACAACTAATGAGACTACACAAAGAAAGCCTGATACAATTCAACAGGTCCTGAAGATTAAATTCTTGTGCAGTCTTCACTGTTAACAGCAAACTGTCAGCCTCACTCTTGTTAGTCCTCTTGCATCATATTAATTAATAGTTGTGCCTCAAGGTGTTCAATAGACTGAGTGAAAATGTTTAATTATATTTTTATTTCGTTATATTTTTATACAGTCTTTGACCTCTCCAAAGATCTGCTCTACTTGGTGAAACCTTAGTGCCAAGACTGATATGTAACTCAAGACTGATAGACTGATTTAGAAGATTAGTATCTCATATTATTAATATATTAGTATATTAGTATTATACTAAATCTTAGTATAACATAAAATGACACTTATATAGTATTGTATAAAATTACACTTCTGATGAATTCCTATGGGAGATTTTATGACAGGAATATGGAAAATAGATTTTAAGGAAAATAGATTTTCTATACCTATTTCCAAACTGATACAAAATCAAGTGAAATTAAAGGATGAATATTTGAGTCACAAACAGATTTAACCACCAATAAATTTAATTGCTAATCTTGTTTAAATTTCATGAGACCATTCACGTGGCTTTCAAAACTGCTGCAAGTTGTCACAAGATCTTTCTCATGGTCCACGTATTTGCAGGACTCCATTTGCAAGACCGTGTGACAGCAACCCAAATATGAATATGAGGAGAGTAAAGAATACACAGAGATCAACAGAACTCAAATGCTCTGCGTGCTTGTTCCAGCTTTGTGCTGAGTAATGTAAATTTGTAACTAATTCGTTGTAATTACTCCAGACCTGGTGTTCTTTGAACACTCCAACAAGACTGGCAAGGACAGAGTATGAGCAGTGTGGATTATCATTACGTCTCTAATGTGCTGGGCGAAATGAAACATTAATAGGCCAGAGAGCCTTTTATTCTTTATCTTCTATGAGCAATTGTCCACTCTTTGGTTTCTATTGTTCACAGACTGAGTCTGGTGATGACACTAATTAACTTTTCTTTTAGCCCCACATTAGCACATTGAATTGCTCGTGTCCCTGTTGCTCACAGGTGTGCCCTTGAGTGGCCTCCTAGAGCCGCTATCTGATCAGAGCCAGAAGCATCACACAATAGGCCCTAATTAGACATGTGTGTGGTCTGAGAGAGGCAGGTGCTTATGTAACTAAATTCATTAAATTCACTCATACATCACATCATTTGGTTCAATCCCAATATCTTGAATATATGAAATTATATAATTCATGTGAATTTTTCATATACAGTTTTATAGTAGTGTATATAAAAATACACAAATGTATAACTATATGGAAGTATTATCTGTATAATGAGAGAATGAACTGAATAGCAGAGATAAACTTTAAGGAAAAAGCAAACCATATGTTGGTATAATCATGGTATAATCGCCCAAGTGAGTGACTGGGAGATTCCAGAATGTACCAATATTATCAATATCATTAAATAGCTCTTATGCGCATTCAAGAGCACATTAGGCTGCAACCTGATTTAAAAAAACAACTCTGCCTGCAGTGAAAGAAACCAGAGTCATAGAGCCACAGTTACATAAACTTCTGTTTTGCATAGATTATTATTGATTTCAACAACGGCCCTTACTCTTTCAAGGAAAGAGTGATTCTGTTATTTACTCAGTACAGGGAAACATTGCATAATTCCTTTCTGTGGTAATAACATGTGAGAGATGTAGCAGATAAAGATGAGTAAAGTTGAAAAAGGTGAAATATATACACTCAAAATACTCAAAAACTGATTAAAAGAAGTGCATAGCCAATCACACCAGTTTCAATTGTATGTCCAAATCCACAGGACAGATAAAGTTTGCAAGACACGGATTGTTTATTATAGCCTGAAACCATCCACGTATTTGTCACTTGGGTGGTGTGTATCAACAACAAGATATTGTGACCTTGTTCAAACAATATCTATACCAGAACACTGGATGGAAAAAAAAGATTTTAATTTTCCCTCTTTTCTCTTTTTGGATTTTTTTCTTAATCTAGATTTGAAGGTCTTGGTAGTTTGCTCAGTAAAGAATTCATTATTTGCTCTGTCATTCAGGAAAGGATTGTGTACAATAACTTGCCATTATTAAACGTGCTGGTAGCTATCTCTTGAATAGGGAACTGTTATGAGTTCTGATGTGATATATACTGTATAACCATTACTTATAATATACATTATAGAGTATATATACTACACTGTCAAACTTGGATATACAGTTTGTGTAAGATAGAAAGGATATACAATGCCTGTACTTTCTGTAGGATCCACAAACAATCAGTCTGCTTTCATTTTATCATTCATAAAAAAGAGTTCAATGTACAGCTGTTCATCCCAGATTAGCAAATTGTGACCCAACTATTACAAGTGCACCCTGCAGTTAATAAGCAGGTCATAAACTGGGTCTCTACCAGTTTAGGGTACTCACAAACCCCTGAACAAATAGAGCAATGGCAGTTGCCCTCTACCACCTACATTTATGTCTCACTCCAGGTGCATGGTCACACAGTGTACCTTCACCTCTCTGGGTGTGGTTGGTGGTTTAGTTTACATTGTGCAGTACAAAATAGGTGCATATATTGTATGGTGGACTGAGTGGGTTTTGGTGGCAAGGAGTGTCAATGACTCCCAGCTGAGGATTTGCGCTGCTTTAATTTAATTAGTTTTTGCATAGTCAATATATATATATATATATATATATATATATATATATATATATATATATATATATCTCCCTTGGAAACCAGGGAAGGAAGCATTCCTTTTCATAATGCTTCCTAAAAATCAAACACACACACGAAGCCTTTACAAAAAGTAGGACATGCAGAGTTATTTGGCTACTTTTACTTGTAAGAGCTACTATAAGTAAGCTTGTGTAATGGAGTTTGGTGAATACTCCACTGGACCATCATAACTGTTTGTGAGATATTAGTGTTTTCATTAAAAAAAAAAAAACCTAGGAGAAGGATTTAAACATTTAGCAGAGTCTCTCTCCTTTGGCTGAGACATAATAAGGCCTGAAGAGGGGCTGAGAACTGATTATAATAGGTCAAAAATAATCCCATGCAAATATTTGTGAAAGTAAGTGTATTATAACCAAAAGCTACTTGCGGCCTCCACTACAAGATCGCCAATTTGGATAAGGATCAGTCCCTGACCAGGTGGTTACTGAAGATGAATGAATGAATGTATATGTGTCCATGGACCAACTGGATATAGTCTGGTTACCCAGTGACAATTTAATCTCTTTATTTAGCAGTTTAATTTTAGCCTATGGATAACACTTAAGGATGACCAGCCATGCACGTTCTGGCCAGCAAATTAAAAGCTGTAGCCATCCAGAAAAATGTGTACATAATCCTGAAAGGGATCCTTAAGAACATGGTATGCGAGAGTAACAAGCTTTCACTTATAGTTAAAATAACTAGGAGTGTTCACTCAAGAATCTGATTTAGCACACTGCTGAGGGGAGTGATTGGGGTGTCAGGGCAATAACAATACGTGGTGTGAGAATGGGCATAGGTAAATCTCAGCACAACATTTTAAAGTACTTACAGTCATTATGGCCCATTCAGTACCATCCAAGGCTTTTAAACACAACAGCTGTCATTCAGTTGCTGCTGGTATGGCAGTAGCAAAATTTCTGTCAGTTCCTATAAAAGAGCCATGCTGGAACTGACACAAAAAGCACAATATGAGGAGGCCCACAAATGATGGGGTCAACATGACACAGTGCAGAGCTAGTGGCTAGAAAGGCTTTCATGGAACTGAAGGCTATGTTCAACTCATCTGTCCAGAAAAACCTGCTTTAGAGGTACAAATCGGAGTGCTACTGGTATTGACTAGTAAATTACCATCTCCATTTAGCTAAACACTAACAAGAGCAAGATTGGGTGAGGTCATTGGTTTATAAGCTAGAGACAAAACTGTGTTTCAGATTTTCAGCAAGAAGAATATCTGCTTTTTTTTTTAAAAAAAGAACAAAATGTTAATGCCAAAAACATTAACAGCATTGTTATTACCAACTAATGAAGATACAGCTAAAAGTGGGGCACTTTTTTAGCTGCATAGCAACAGGCAGGAATTTATGAAAGAGAAAGCTGCCAGCTAGACCTTGAAATGTAACAGACTGTGAAGAACTAGGGAGGGACACTGCAGCTTCACTGTCTACAAAAATCTATACTCCCATTTGACATAAACATAAACAATATTCAAAATGAATGTGAAATAAAATGTACATAAAAATATGTACATAAAACTGATGAAAGACATGCTTACACAGCTCTCAAAACCACTCCCTAATTAACAATCTTGATTAACTGAGGCCAGGCATGTTCCTTCTTGCTCTTCATTTAAGCCGGGATTTCAGATCTTTGAGCAGAGGTAGAAACAGAAGAGGAGGTTTAGCAGCACTGACAGAGCAAGCTCAAGCTCAGCGACCATAATGTCTACAATTCTAGTAGAAAGAGTTATCTGCTTTTTTTAACTTGTCCTTCAGCTTGCTTGTTTTTTTCTTGGGCTTTTTAACATGTACATTGAAATTAGCAGGCTGGCTCAGCCATCATAGCCACTACTCACATGCACATCCACACACTGCTCACACTATACAACCACACACATCGCTCACATGTACACACTCTGCATCAACACACTGGTCTCTATTATCAGGCACGTTCCATTTAGGTGAGCGAAAAACAAACGAAACCCACCTTAAATTATGGCCTGGATGATTCTTGAGACTGGAGATGAATGCTAATGTCAGATCAGGGGATTGCAGCCTAAGGCCCTGGATTATATAGATTATATAAATCTTCAGTATTTTCTATTGGTTATAAATTAATAACCATATACCACAATAATAATTTTCTCTAAAATTCATTGAACAGATTAAATTAAAAATCACAGTAAAGAAACACCATTGAAAGGCAATATTTTATAATCTATCTTTTGCTTTAGCAGCATAACACAAGTTTTTGTAAAATAAACATCAACATCAAATTTTTAAAATTACATGAACACAGTACAATAATTTAGAATATCTATGTACTAAGTAGTAGTAAAAGTAAAAGTTCTATATTTCCCAGGTCTACCTTATTCACCTGATTTTTAAGATGATTCATTAAAACACAGATGAATGCACATGAAATCCATCTATGCATTATCTATAGCTGTGGGGTTTTATATCCCTTCACCTTTCCTCTTTCCAAGTATTGCATTAAATAAACTGCACTTAGACTGGCTCTTATACCTCTACTCTGTGCACTTGGCTCCTCTAGCACTCAATTAAAATCTTTCTGTATTTCCTCATTTGTAAGTCGTTTTGGATAAAAGTGTCTGCTAAATGAAAAAATGTAAATGTAAAACTGTCCCAAATTACCAAACCTAGAAAAATCTAGAAAATTGTGAAATTATCTGTAAATGATTTTAACTAACTTTATATTTATTGTTACAGTAGAACATCTTATGTATATATGTCAAATAAATATGTGTAATACTATATTAAATATCACAGTTTTAAGCTTATGAAAAAAAAAAGAGCCAAAACATATGCCATTTTTTCTTACCCTAAGTTTTTTGGGGTCACCTACTTGTTTTGATGGTTACCACACCCCCTTATATGATGCTCCACACATTAAGTCATTTATTTATATCAGGCAATTCCACTGCAAGGGCTTAGTAACAACTTTCACTTTTGACTTTCAGGCCAGACTGAGACACAGATAGCATATCAGGGTCTGTCTCTGTAAGTGAGGTGGCTGTATTAGGCTTTTTTGAGCTCTGCACTTCAATACGTTGTTGCATTCCTGGTAGCAGGCCTTGTTTTTGTCCCATGCTCACTGCCAGCTCCTCTAATCTGTGTTTCAATACAGTAAAGCCACACTCCTCTTCCATGGGACTGCTCAGTCGAGTCGTCTGCTCACTTTTTTTCCTGCTGCTGCAACATGGCAAGGAAACAAGCAAACAGGAAAACTCCACTTGCTCCAAAGGAAACCGGTCCAGAATGAAAGGAGGTAGAATGAAGCTTATTTCTTGTTTAAACCACAAACCGAGGTGAGGAGTGATAGGCAAAGGATCTGGATTAAACTGACCTTTAAAGCATTGTGGGTTATTATCTGAAAGGACATGTATCAATATACAGTAAAATAATAAAATGTAGAAAAATCAGTCAACCCATGATATTGTTAAAACAAAAATAATTAAATTATGGACAATGTTATGTGACAACCAGTGCTGGAAATGAGGAAAATGCCAGCAAAATGACACTACTACTTAACTGAATGAAACTGTCTGACTGCCAGTGCTTTCCTTTAAACAGTATGGATAAAACTAGCACTGCTCATCTTATCTACATGGAGGACATGTAGATCATGTCACAGTAATATCCGTCTGTCTAAACTTCACTGACCAAACAATCAGGAGGCTGCATTACATGCCCTAGATTTCATTCAGAGAGTATCAGAGAAAAGTATCACGCTTTGATATAACATCCATGACATTCCTAAAGCTTGTATTCTGAGTTCCTATTTTTAATCATCATTATTTTGTGATTTAGGTCAGAATATAGGACAGGTTAAAAAAACATTGCACTTACATAAGGCTCATGCATAAAATTATTGTGCCTTACTTGTTGTGACATTTACAAAAACAGACTTTGGCATGTGGGAATGTGATGAATGTGTGAAAAATGAATGTATTCCTGTCAGAACAATTTCAGCTATAGTGGGAACTTTTAATGACCCAGGAAAACACCAATGACATTTAAACTCATGTTGAAACACAGTATATTTTCCATAGAAGGTTTACACAGAAGCAGAAAAGAACATCTACTGCAATGTTTCATTTAATGCAAGTGATAAGTGGGCTAAACTAAACCGGCCACCAGACTAAGTCTACACCAGCTAGTGCCAATTTCTGGTGTAGGTAATTGTATAAAAATAATTCCTTTTTTCTCCCCTAAAGTAAGTATGCTTAAAATGCTTCATTCAGTCTTATACTTTCGCCTTTTAAGCATAGTTCCACTACTGAGGGTGTGCGGACTTCATCACGACATCCTGATTGTTAAGGAAGGAAGGTTATGAAAGTCTGCCATTTCATTGTGATCCTTATAAAGAGGACCTAGTCCAATTTCAGGCAATATACATTTCTTCTAGCCTGAATATGAGAACCTTCATCATAAAAGTATTCATGTGATAAAGTCACTGCTCTGTTTTAGAATAATGCAGAAAAGCTGAGGTTCATTACTGCACAAATGCATGGGCTTGTTATTATTCAAACAACAGGTGGGGTGATTTATGTTATATTGCCCTCTGCTGGAGTTTAAAATTATTACAACAACAAAATTATTACAACAATGATATTAATTTATTAATTTCTATATTCAATACCTGGAACTGGCTCTTTGGATAAATTAAACTGTTATCATGATATACAGTGGGGTCCAAAAGTCTGATCCATTTTAGATGAAATCCATCAGAGTGTCGTCTGAACTCATGCTTCAGTAGAAGAGATTAGACATGAGGAAAATCTGACCTTCCGTAAAATGCAGTTAAAATGCTCAATATCACATGTTTGCTTACATTTAAATAGGGACCTAGAAATAGTGCAGAATCTTGAATATTAAATATTCAAGATATTGAACATTTACCTTCTTTGTTTTAAATATTTCAAAATTCTAAGACCTTCTGTTTATTTCCAATTTTAAATGAAAAAAAAAATAAAAATCCTAGATTTTTAATGTGGTTATAGACTTTTGGACCCCACTGTATGCCATTGCATAAAATGCATCTGTTTATAGGCTCTGTACAGGTTTCATCTGCTCAAATACCACGCTGAAGGACAACAGAGAGAACATGCAAGAGTCGTGAAATGTTACCTGGCATTTAAAGATCAGTAAGACAACAAAGGGGAGAATTAAGGAAAGAAAAATGCATACTCTAAGACATCTATTGACCAATCCTCAGACCTAAACTGAAAATTGTTTTAGATCAATGGTTTTATATTCCAAACAATAAACCAACAATTTGTCTTAATTTATTAACTACTAAGTTAATGTGTATTTCAATTTCTGTTTGTAGGTCCCTGGAGGACTAGTGGTAAGGCCATGGTGCTCTCACTGCTGCGGCCTGGGTGCGATTCCTAGCCACTGGGGTTGTGCGCAAGAGTGTGCTCTCAGTGCCGGTCCCAAGCCTGGGGAGGGTTGCGTCAGGAAGGGCATCCGGGGTAAACAGGAGCAGCTGAATGAGGAACAACAACAACTTCTGTAGTTAGGTTTGTATACCTTCATCCATTTCCTCAATTATTTCTGCATTATTTGGTCTATTGCCAGTTATGTGTCAGTGCGCGTTACTTAAACATACCAAGCCATTTCTCCAGTTTCTGTGTGATGCCTGTATCGCAGGAGGGGCCCCATCTCATGGAAAGTATGTTACTGCTCTGATCTATCAGTGCTGTATATATCCTGTCTGAATGAGTTTTGAGCATTAACATGGCTTTTATTGTTATACGATTCTGTCAGTGACTTCAGTTTGAGCAACTGATTTTAAGTAGAAAAGAAGTAGAAAGCCATACAGAAGGAGACAACAGGAAACAGAAACCTAAATCTTGATAAGAGAGACTTGATGTTTGGATTTATATTATATCCTTCAAAGGCCATAAAGTGACCCAAACAACAAACCACTTCCCAAGCTGAGTTATTAGTGATTTTACTGAAATACAGTTAGTTGGTTTGGCAGCAAACTGGAACAAATAGTCAGACAAAAGAGTAAATATTCTAGATTAGCACTGGATATCTATGGCCTACAATGGAATAAATGTCATACCAAATGAAAGAAAGAAGTCTCAGGTACATTTATTGTATTCATTGTATCTTCATATCTTATTTGAGTATGAAGTTATAGACAGTTAAGTAGAGGGTCTGCACTTGTGACAAGTTGCCCCATCAGTGGGCAAATTGTCACACTGGATTTTTCAACACATAAGAAGATATGTTGTTATAAATATTGATTTTTTTTTTTAAATTTAAAACCAAATACAACTTAATCAAAGAACCAGTGAAGCCAGATCTGGAAGGGCTGGGTGCCATTGTGTGTGTGTGTGTGTGTGTATATTTATATCATACTTCCTCACACACTAGAATGTGAATCTAGTGTGTTAGGTGAAAAATACATGTACACATATACTTCGTTCATATGTAATGTTAGATACTGTAAATAATATACAGTATTAATAATTATATAGTAATCCATTTACAATAACATTTAACACTATGATCAGAACTCCAGTAGCTAATTACACAATATCGGCATGATTTTTGAGCAAATTCTATGCCAGTTTCTATACCAGGCCACATTGTTTCACGTGACATCTTGCCTCATATATCTCAACTTAACATAGGACTACTGCTGAAGTATTAAAGGACAATTAGAGTGACTTTGACCACATGTAAACAGGAAATTCACCTCAGAACATGAAGCCACACAAAACAGCTATTGAGTTTGTGCCTCTGGTGTTGGAGAAATGAACAGGCTGACAACTTCCCCTGCTCTCCCCCACAGTACAGTTACTGAATCTCAAATCGATCAGCCACTGGAAATAAGGAGACGCTGACATCTGATTGATGATCTATCACGATGATATGGATAATGTAATACAGAAATAAATGTATTTATACTAAGTAGCAGAAATATACATTGGGCATTGTTTTGGGTCCACTTGCCCCCTTAGAGGGAAGAGTCACTGCAAATCAATACAAAAATTTTCCTATCTTAAAATCTTATAATGAAACATTTCTTTCCTGATGGGTGTAGTCTTTTTAGACCAACATTAGACAGCACTCTCCAGCACCATCATCATCAAACCAACAACTGAGGAAGAATGGTTTTCATCCCTCCAGTACAGTGCATTTAATTTGGCAGATATGGTTCCTGCATAGCATGACATATTTTAAGGTCTTGGCTTGGTGAGATTACACTGCCATTTTTTGCTCTGGGTAAACATTCACAAGACAGTATACTATAAATCACTGTATGCAAGGGACTAGTTTCAGATGGAGAACAAAACATTGAATTTTGAGGCATTGAGTATAATTCTTTGAAACATGTCCTAGATTTGTGTAAAAGGGCAATGAATACTTGGACCTACTTCCCAACATTAATTGCAAGCATATGGGTTTTAAGATTTAAGTCTTGGTTTGAGGTATGTATGATGTGCCAAGACCAGACCGCCATTTTCAGTTACTCATAAGGAGTTTACTGGTATTAAGTCTTCAGTAGTTTCATAGCTGTTTCCCACAAGTTAAGAACAGTGTGCGGCTTTGCACTAGTGTGTACTTAGAAGTTGGGAAATAAAACAATAGTTTAAAAAAAATAATAATAATAAATAAGCAACTGAACATTGCAAAATAATTTACAATCTGGCACAAATATTGGTGCAGCTGTTTGGGCAATGTGGAGCATATAAAGCATGTATTCAATTTTTTATTTATTAAAGGTTTTCCTGTAATCAGTCATAAAATATTGACTACTGAAAAATCTCAGTGTAGAGCAACTCAATTATGGCTACGTTTAAAGACTTAATTGAGAAGATTTGTATTACTAAGGACCTATGATAGAACAATTCAGTGCTACTACTTTAAATGAGAAATGAAATCAGTCAAATTCATAAACATGCATGAATCAGCAATGTGTGTATTTTATACTGCCAAGCCATTAAGATCATATCTGCTCATTCTTGGCTCATGTTTAACACGGTTACTTTATGAAATGTATCTTGGGTCCTGCACTGACTGCATGATTTTGCCATTTTAAAGGAAGGGGATTTCATTTATGATATAGGCCAGAAGACTTGTGATTAATAATATGGTGTGTTTACCATTTGTGGACACTGAAAGAAAATATTACTTTACTATGTGTAATATCCGTTAGAGAGAAAAGATTAGATCATATGAGACTGAGATAATAATATAATGCACAGTAACTAGCTGTAGGGGGGAGGGTGATTGATAGAGGAAGTATAGACCGCTGGCTGCTATACACGTGGCAGCATTTCAGAAAAATGTTTCTATTACCAAGAACTACAGGAAGAATGAGTCCACAGATATTACATGTGTCTACTGCTCACAGCATTTGCCTGTGAGCAGAAGACACAAATGTAGGTCTGACATATTCACTGATCTTCTGATTATTTGAAATAATCAGAAGATCAGTGAATATGTACACACCTACATTTGTTACAGCAATTTTAAACACTCATCTCATTTTTTCCCCTGAGTATCATTAAATTCTCAGAAAAAAGGTGCTAAACTGTATCCTTCCTTGTTGCTGGGGTAGTACCCTTATCTGTTGTACCTTTAATAGGCATCTTTCAAGACTTAAAAGGACCGTAATTACATTATTAAAGTAAATCTTTAATAAAAGTACACTGTGCACCTTTCTATGTAAGCGGTGAGGAAAATGCACCCTTGAGGTTACCAACCCAGTGACATAGAACAGTAAAAGTACAGTTTAGTACCCTTTTTGTTTCCCTGAGTATCAGTACATTCCCAGAAAAAAAGGTACTAAACTGTACCCTTATCTTTTGTACCTTTAAAGATTTTATAGTACTTAAAAGGACCATAATTACATTATTAAAGTAAATCTTTAATAAAAGTACACTGTGCACCTTTCTAGGTAAGCGGTGAGGAAGATGTACCCTTGAAGTTACAACCCCAGTGACATAGAACAGTAAAAGTACAGTTTAGTACCATTTTTTTTTCCAGACTATCATTTTGTACCTTTAATATGCATCTTTCACCTAGAAATGTGGATATAGTGTACTTTTAAAGATTTTATGGTACTTAAAAGGACCATAATTATAAATTACACAATTTTTAAAGTAAGACTTTTGATAAAAGTACACTGTGCACCTTTCTATGTAAGCAGTGAGGAAGATGTACCATTGAGGTTACCACCCCAGTGACATAGAACAGTAAAAGTACAGTTTAGTACCATTTTTCCCCCCCTGAGAGTTTCTGTAGTTTCTGTTTGCCTGTACACCACCACCACCCTGCTGAAAAAAAAACACCACAGAAAAAAAACCTGAAACCCTCATAGAACTTGTAATGGTTTTAATGGAAACTGTAATGTCTCTACTGGTACTTTGTTGTTGTTGTTTCTATAGATGGCATGTTATGTCTAGTGGATATCATTAAGGACCAGTAATGGTTTTAATGGTTAGCTGATGGCTTGTAATGGTATTTGTAGTGGAAACCATTAGAAATTTCTGTGATGGTTTCTATTGATTTCTATTGTTTTTTTTTCCTCAGCAGGGCAGTGAGTGAGTGAAGAAGAATCACAATTAGCAGCCAAATGGAAAAAAAAAAAAATCCACCGTGTTTATTATAGACCAAACTGCCTGAAAAAGTCAGGGCTGTTAAAATGACTTCGTTACGAAGCATACAGACATGACAGAGAAAGCAGAGAAACAGACGAACTCCATACAGGAATTCAGAAAGCACCAGAGAGTCTGTTGGGGAAAATCTCCATGTCTCTCTCACTCCTCTCCCTCTCCAGAGTCAGCTTCTCCTCAGAATACCCAACAGGTCCTGTGTTTCCCGTGAGACTCGACAGAGAAGTCCATGAGGGTGTAGAAAACAGCTTGAAAGTCCAAAAACAGACAGTGTAGTACCTTCTTGCTGAGTGAGAAGAGCTTTAGGGAGAGGGAGAGAGAGAGAAAGAGAGAGTGGTGTAGCAGTGGCCCATCCCCACACCAAACTACTGATAGCAAGACTGTAAACAAAGGTAGCACGCCAAGGGCACAATGCTAACCTCTTACTTGCTACCAAACATGGTGCACTCACTGACCATTTGGTCTACTAGCCTGCAAACAGGAATACCGTTTCAAAACACAATGTTAACACAATACGTGTGGAGTTAAGGACAAATAATAACTTGCCGTTTACATTTCATTGAGAAAAAAAAGACCCCCAGTCTTAGTTGGCGTGCTAGTGACACACTCACAACGTTTAGTCCCGTTTCAAACAAAAACAGCGCTAGCTAACAGTCGAAATAATGGATAACAGGTTCATTTTTTGAATCCAACATCGCGGTTTTAGTAACGTTCACTTATATAAACTTCCAGAAAAAATGTATGAGTATTATCGTGATAGCTCATGAACTCGGTGGCTATCCAGCTAACCAGGTTAGCCGAGGTGATCAGATAGCACAAGCTTAATCCACCTCCTCCACATTTCTGCTGTCCGCTAGCGGGCTGCTGCCTCGCACTTTCAGTCGATTTGTTTTGAGAAATCGCGGTGCGACTCGGACGAGAACTGAAGTCGTCTGACCGCTTCTTTGATGAGGTTCCCAGATAAGATCAGTTCCTGGAGGAGCTGGTGGGGATCGTCCTCGCTACCCGAACCATCCAGTCCCTTTCGGTTCCACGTTGCGAAATGCTCCCATTCCTGATCGCTGGAGCCGGGTATGTTGTACGGACTTGCTCGGGTCGCTTTCCGGCCGCTGCGGAGACGTATACAGCAGCCATTTCTCTTCTGTGCGCTGGCAGTGTTGCTGTTGTTGCTCTGCTTGATGTTGTTGTTGTTGCTGCTGCTGCTGCTGCTGCTGGTCAGACCGTGGAGACGCGACATCGTCTGCTGTGTAGCGCTATTGTTGTGCAGCTGAAGAGCCTCGCCGATTTTAGTCACAAGAGCGTCCACCTCTTTAGAATCGACGGTCACGGACTGCTCCAAAAAGATGTAGTTCTCCTTTCGACAAGGCATTTTCAGCTGAATCTTAAACCTTTACACACAATTCTATCGAAATAAAGCGAGGGCGCTTCACCGGCGTCCGCGGCCACCACGCTGCCCAACGAAAAGCAGCCGCTAGGGTTGGTTTGTAAACAATGAATGACGCAACCGCCGGAACGTACCATTTGCCCGGGGAGAGTAGATCTAATTTAATATTTGTCATGTAGCTTAACATTAAACAGACTATGCTTATAATTGAATATCTGTCAACTAGTCTACTGTTTGTCACTATTTGTAGCTGAACAAGACCGACAGGATATTAATGTTAAAATATTAATTCAAATTAAAATATCAGAACCCCCCAGTTTGACGCCATGGGTGATACCCACGTCTTCAAACCAAATAGCATTACACAAACGGAACAGCAGGGTGTAGGAGCACCGTGTACGTAGAGACACTGATCAAAGTGTTTTAATGAATTTGTGCCAATTTTCATCTCGAGACAACATTAAATAAATGCTATACCATTTATGGTATAGCAGAAAGTTCTGAATTTGATTTCAACTCACCCACAAAACATGAATAAAATGAACATAGATATTTTTCAAGAAATGAATCAAGTTTAAAAAAGACACTTGATGTTATTTTCCCAAAGCTAATAATATATAGATTATTTTTTTAAAAATTAAAAAAAAAAATCACTAATAAAATGTGCTGAAGCTTACAGTGGAACCAACACTTCTCATGCCACCTTTCACCACTTCCCCTTCCTGTTAGATGAACAAAGCATGGTTCTCAGAGGCTTCCTCAGAACTCAAACACTATCACAACTCAGTTTCTATTTAGCTATATTTCCTGTCACAGCTCTTATAAGTTTCAGTTGTATAAAATAACCCTTTTTTTTTTTTTTTTCATTTCAGTTACGAAAGTGAGTAATGGAATTTTCACCATCTGCATTCACAAACATGAAGTCCAACACGTTCATATGCTTTTACTGGAAATTCCTGTTCACCATTAGTTCATTATGTCTGTTTCATACTACTCCATTATTGGATTTATTTCCTGAAACTGCATTCGAAATGACAGTTGAGACTACAGGCTTTCAGAATTCGTCGTACGATGTTATCGGAAATGGCATCACATTTATGATATGAACACTACTCATTTAAGACCTAGCTGATGTTTCAGATGAATAATGTGTCTGAATGTGTTGACAGTTTGTGGGAACCTTTGGTTGCTATACACATGGCAACTTTTCACCTATACTACTTAACGTAGCTACATTGCAACTACATATACAAATCAGAATATTCAAGCCATTCAAGTTTTCATCTGGTTTCTGAAACGAGATATACCTGAAGATGTGTAATGTAAACAGGATAATGAATAAATCGATTGTGCTTGTTTAGAACAAGGCATTTAGCCCAGGAGCAACCTGGTAACAGTTGGTGTGCTGTTGCACCATGTCTTGGTAATCACCGCAGCCATGGGGGTTCTGCTTCTCAGTACCGTCCTTCCTGAAAAACAAAGACGCGCTGTACTGTTTCTCAGGCTGAGGTCATCCTTTCTATTAGCATGGTTCACTGACTATGAATGTAGGGGCTCAGTGGAATTGTCTTGGTGATTGCATATGTGCTACTAATATTAGATCTCAAATAACTATAAAAGCTGTCTATACTAGATGATGGAAAATTATGGAAATATGTCATCACTGCTCATGATGTATATATATACACATAGAAATTTACATTGCAAAACTCTCTGGAATGCAGTAGGATAGTATCATATGTACATTATTATTTGGGATATGCTGTGTGTGAACGAACTGTCCACCTCCCCCATGTAATAATATAGGGTGTGGCAGATAGGTAGGTATAAAGAAACGATCACTCAGATTAAACTTTTTCATGAAGGCTCTTACATTTGAGAACGTCTGAATACTGCACTGAGTCAGAGATTTCACTGTGATTAAAGTAGCACAAACCAAACCTAATCCAAGTAACCAAGGAAATAATCCATAAGCAACTGTGCATCATGTAAACAGTGAGGAACATGCCATGACTGGAATGCTGATTTGCTTGCTTATTCTGTATATGTATCTAGCTGTGTGAAAGAAGGAAACTTGTTTTTACTATTCCCTGTTCACAGTTCCAGGTGTAGACTACTTCAATACATAACAGCCCATTATAAGTAATGTACTACATATGTGTGGCCAGGCAATAGTGGTGGAAAGAATTTTGAAAAATGGTTCTGGTACTGGAAATTTAATGTACTTGAGGGGAAGAAAAGGCGCTTGTCTAAGGAACTCCAGCAAATGTAAAGAAGTGGTTCATTATAAAGTAATTATTGGAAAGCATATTTTACTGGCCAGGTTTGGCCATAAAAAAATAATAAACATTTATAAACACCATTACCGTCCTTGAAGCACGTGCATATTTCACGTTGTTATTGTTTCATTGCAATTTTGCTGCTTAATCATTAAGCTTCAACTGATGAAATGAAATTTGAGACATGCATGCACTATGTACTTTGTATGGGACATGAGCCAAGTGGGGCTATCCAGCTTTATCTCCATGGTTCAAATGGATGATAAGGCACCGATAAATAATTAAGGTACAGATTTTTTGTTGAGAGGATCAGAATAAATTCTTGATCATAAGATCATAGAACTGTAAACTATGATGATTTTCTAATTATTGTAGCCACCACTTACCTAGGCCATTATGGAGTGCTTTGGCTGTAAATGGTTTGTGTGAGGGTGAGGGGAGGCTGAAACAGGCTTTCAAAGAAACACAGGGGGTCTGTTATGTCTGTTTATGCATTAATTCTCCTCACCAGAAAGCAGGAGTTCATAAACCTTTTGCACCCAGAGACCTTTTTAACTATAAAATAAATTCCACAGATCACCTTTGCATAAATTTAATTTATGAACATAATCCAAATATTTAAATGTGTAAAATAATCTTTGGCTATTTTTTGGCACCATATAGCCTTTTATGGAACTTTCCCCCACAGAGCACATTTTAATTAAAAGTCTCATTGGATTTACATTAACATTATTTATACGTCTGCTTGTTTTTGAGTTATTGAAGTTTGATTATTTGTTCATTAATTCATATTCAGTGAGCACTTTGTCCTGGTCAGGGTGGCGCTGGATCCAGAGCCTATCCCGGGAACAATGAATGTGAGGTGGGAATAAGCAAGTCCATTGCAGGACACTAAATTACAGGGTAATTTAAAACAGCCAATTCACCTAGCAGCATGTTTTTGGGAGATGGGAGGAAACCAGTGAACCTGGAGGAAACCCACATGGACACAGGGAGAACATGCACAGAAACTCCACACAGACAATAGCCCGAGCTCGGGATACTGGAGCTGTGAGGCAGGCAACACAACTCACTACATGACCGTGCCTCCCAGGATTGGATTAAACCAGTTCAATTCAATAAACATGGGAACACAATAATACATATAATAATCCTGATAATAGCGGGTTGTGATTTCCACCACTGTAACAAAAAAAACAAAAAAAAAAACACAGACCCTCCAGCTTCTTGGTGTCACCTTGCTTCACTCCTAGCAAAGTGTGTTGCAATTATTTTTAGGCCGTTCATTTGCCAATTTTCACATCTACTTATCTAATAGTTCGAAGTTTAGAGATCCTGATCCTCATGCAAGAGTAAGAATACACAGGCATCTGTATGTGTTAATATTCTTTTTCTACATAATGAATAATGTAAAGTGGTAATTCCAGTCATGTCCAACCACTCATTGCTGAATGAATGTTGTTTGTCTTTTAATACAACTGCAGTTTGATACACTATAATTAAGTATATTCAGTTGGGTTTTATGTGAAATATAATCTTACTGGTTAGTCTGAGTGTGTGCTTTAAAAAGTGATCTCACACTTGAGGATCTGTAGTAAACAAATCTTTATCAGGGCACTAAATGCAGTGGATCACTTAGATAGAGGAAAGAAAGAGAAATGAAGGAAGAGTTTTAGGGTGGAGAGAACATTTGTTCCAGTCGGTTAAGATTTCCTAGAAATGGGGCTCCTCCCACTCCACGCTGTGTTTGTGTTGTAGACAGAGTGAGCACGTGTTTAGCTGTGTACTCGCTGCCCTCAGTCTGCGTGTGTTTTTACCACAGAGAACCCCCCCAGCTGGCATTGGTCCAGTCCGAACACTGGCTGCTTGAAAGCACAGCAGCTTTAGGAAATGCTGCAGTCAGCATGCCCTACTTACTCTGCTTTTACCATGAGTTACATGTCACCAAACCCTTCTACTCTCCCTTTTACATATCTGACCTAATGCAAAATACACTAGGGTTCAAATGAACACTGAGCTTCAATGGGTGTGTACAGTCAGTGTTGAAATATGAGTAAACAAACTATTTTCAGAAGCACTTGTTGTGTCCAAGGACCAGGCCAGGCAAACAGCTGGTACCTTGGAGGGTAGGACACCATACATGGTGACAGGAGGAAAAGTGGGGCAGCAATATAGTACTGAAGTACTGAAATGGAGAACCAGACAGTTTATGTACTCACTGTTGCAACTGGTGCCTTTAGTGCTGCTCACAAAGCATGGGCATCTGTTTGCAGCCTTTAGTGTGCTATAGGCCATGAAGCCTACGATGTTATATAATGCAAAATGCTCAGCTTGTGCAATCGGCATGCTCTGTCACTCTTGTATACACTCTACAATGATTCTTGCCTTATATGGGTATATTTCAGATAGGTGGGCAACGCACTGTGCTGCTATTACAAAATCTAAACAGTTGACATATTTAACATCAGATAATGGAATGTTTCACCAAGTCTAATTCAGAATCTCAAGTCAAGTAAAGTGGCTTTATTGTCATTTCAACCATATACAGCTGCTACAGTACACAGTGAAACAAAACAACGGTCCTCCAGGACCACGGTGCTACATACTGCTCCGAGTGTGTGTTCACAGTGTGTGTGTTCACTACTGTGTGTGTGTGTGTGCGCACTTGGATGGGTTAAATGCAGAGCACAAATTCCGAGTATAGGTCACTATACTTGGCCACACTTCACTTCACTAAAAACAACACCGAACTACATGAGACTACACAGACCTACACAGGACTACATAAAGTGCATGTTAGCAAACGTGTGCAAGCATTGTAAGACACAATCTTAATTGAGGGATTATGTAGTTGTGAAAAGGTTTAGCTAATTTTGTTTATATATATATATATATATATATATATATATATATATATATAAAGTGATATTATTGGTCAGTCTCCAGTTCAATTCAATTCAATTCCTCCAGGTATGCATGTTGGCTACTCTAATTTTTCCCTAGGTGTGAAGGTGTGTGTATGGTGCCTTGGATTGGCATCCCATCTGGGGTCTGCCTTGTGCCAAGTGTTACCAGGATAGGGTCCAGATCTGCTGCAACCCTGACCAGGATAAAGTGGTTAATGAAGATGAATGAAAGAATTAATAAATGAAAATGAAAGGGGGTCTGTGGTTTTCTTATTGTTATATTTATTTTGTGGATGTACTGATTGTAGAGATCACTATCTCCATCATCATTAAATGCTGTTATTGTTTTATAGGCCTAACTGATTGGTACCTTGAATTTAATGGGTTTCCAAGTATGCCAATCACACTAATGTCTTCTTATCTAAAGTGCCATAAAGTATGAGTAATGTTCATTTCAGCCTAAGTACATGTATAATAAAACTTTAAAGTTAGTTATTTTTAATTTTAAACAAATAACTAGCTTTATACATGGACATTGTCCTATGTGTTTATATACTGAAATCACAGCTGGTTAGGTAAGTTTTTCTAATGAGTTACTGGCCACAGAGTTTATTAACCTGAGCTAATTACTTTGGGTGTGTATATTTCACATTCACACTAGTTCAAACAGTAGCATTACATTCTGTATTTGCGTATGTGTTGTTTGTTGAGTCAGTTATGTGAAATTGGCTCCCTTGACTATTATGCTACATTCTTCTTCAAGTCATATGGGATATCTTACATATATTTTGTATTCAGTAACAGTGTATAATAATTACTTCTCTGAGCTGTATTTTCTCCATATATATAAAAGGCACCATTTCAATATTTCCCACATATTTGCATATTTGTTATAAGCTTAGAATAAACTGCGCAAAAATGTCATAGACTAATAAGTGCAGAGAGAATTTCCTTCCTGGAGTTTCAGAGTGGTCACAGAGATTTGAGGAAGCAGCTCCTAGTTTGCAGAACTGACACCTGAGAAATACTCTATGTTTGCCACTCCCAGAAAAATGGAGGAAATGACTCACAGCAGTAACAGAGTGCCCTCAGTCCTCCCCCCAAAACTAATGTTCAGTAGTGCTGTACATTTCACTGAAAAACTCCCATAAAGAAATGAGTGTGTGTAGGTTCTTGCTTGTGTTTTACTTATATTTAGTATATCTGTGAGCACAAATTATCATGTTGTGGCTATATGACATAAATTTGTCTGCATGAATTGTGTAACTTGTGCCTATGGTTTAATATGTTGTGGAAAGTCATAAGTAATATGTGGCCACCAGTTAATTACTTGATGGGAAAAGGCAAAAAAGTCTATTCACTTTAATTGGCTTAAGGTGATTGGTTCTAATGGTGTATCCAGGTCGCAATGGCAGCGACTCCAGTACAGCTTATACATTCTTAGATACTGATTTTATCTTAGCGTTGTTTTGAAGCAGGATGTTTGATTGCCAGAATGTCTCACTAGTGTAATCTCACAGCTGTTGATTGCTACAATTCACTCTTTTGTTTAAAGCGTTTTACCACCGACTGGGAGCAATCAACATCTAACACTGAATCTCACAACCTGTCTGCTTCACACCAAAATGCTTTGTTGGGTACCCAGTATAAACGTTTTAAATCTCAGCACTGAAAGTGAAGTGTAATATTATCAATCACCTCCATGCTTAGGTTCCTGTGGCCATAACAGTCCAGAGCTCAGAACTGAACTCAGGACCCTGGAGCTGTGAGACTGCAACACTAAATATTGTACCACTGTGCCATCCCACACGTACTCATTTTAAAAAAAAACAACAGTTGCCACAAGTTAAGTATTCCATGGCTAGTTCTCAAGTAACTTAACTCATTGCCTTAATATATTGATTCCTGGCCAAAAAAAATGTCATGTCAGTAATTATGCACATTTACATTGTTCTTTCTGCAAACTCTATACATCTGTGACTATAAATAATAGCACTCAATGAAACCTTTACACTCGTACATTACATAACTTCAAGGAAGTTCCAGAGGGAGTCTAAAGTCAACATTAGTGCCGACTAAGGTCTTCTCTTAACACCACGTGCTGTCACAGAAAAGCCCATGGTTTAAGATGGTGTTGTTTAAGGCCAGGCCTACATCCGTTGCATATAACAAAACCAACCAACGACGTTATGTACTGCCTGAAGCAGGACACCAATAGTTAGCTCATGAAACACCCTCTTCAGCCACTCCCTTCTCTGGCAACTCAGTGTGTCTGAGTTTCCTTTTAGTGTTTTACACGTGCAAGATCTTTCTTTAGCTCCACTCAGTGACACCGGGATATGATCCAGCAAAGTCTAGTATCTAAAGTACAGTGTTGCGCCATACATCTCTATGCACCAAACCTTTTTATTTGCATAAAGCATGGGACTTCATCCAGATATGTTAGATTATGAATGTTAGATTCTGGCTGAAAATCAAGTGGAGAGTTACTACAGTAAATGGAGCTCTGGAAATATATACAGGGTGTCCCAAAACTCTCCATACATAGGGGAAATTAACACTTTTTAGTGAAAATTGTTCATATTTGGTTTATATATATATATATATATATATATATATATATATATATATATATATATATATATATATATATATATATATATATATTGTTCAGATAGGCTTTAGGAATGCCTTTGACAGAAGAAGAATGTATTGAGATAATTTTGGCTGGATTGGGAAGCTGTCGCAAGGTTGCGATGGACTTTAATGGGAAACACGGCAAGCACGTCACACACGACAGTGTGGCCAAACTGACTGGGAGCCAAAGTTGGGAAGGATGACTCTGTGTGTGTTTTGTAAATAAAGTTACATTTTGCTTAAAAGTGTTAATTTCCCCTGAAGACTTTTGGGACACCCTGTATAATATACATATACATATACATATATATATATATATATATATATATATATATATATATATATATATATGTATGTATACACACACACACACACACACAGTAGACAAAGCATTGTGGCAATCATTACTGAAACCTGTTATGCATTTGCATATATGACCACATCTGTAGTTCTCAGATGTGGAGTTTAAATAGCAGACTGATTAGTACAGAGCTCAATACACAATTGTCATCAACTTTTAAAAGTTACCAATATATGGCCACTAGGGGGCAATATTTATCTAGAATACAACAACACCCTCAAATCTGCATTCAAATCAGTTTATCCCAAGTCCAATAAATAGGAAAAGTATATAATGAAATGTAGTACATAATACAGACATTGATCTTTGATGACCATAAGAAGACTAGCCATCTTAGGCGATGGTAATAGTGTATTGATTGATAAATGATCTGCATTGAGTGCAGTTCTATGGATGTTATTAAAATACGTAGATTATTAGAATCTTATTAGAAGATTTTCATCAAATGTAATCACTCTCTTTGAGTATAGTAATTGCAGTGAGCTGAAAGTCTGAAGTGGCAGACCTTGTTTTTCTAGAGCTTTACTTGCAACCCTTTGCAGAGAATTAAACACAATTACAGGCTGATAAACTGTGTAACTGCAAAGCTGGCTTACATTCCCTAAGATCCAGGTTTTTGTCCGTTCACCCTGTGTATTATCTGGTGCTTGTATATCCTGCACCACACAAGGCTGTTCAAGTGAATGAACTTGGTTTGTGTGTACTACACACCTGCTTGATTCTTTCACGGTTCTGGGTTTTTTGTATGATATATCTAATGAGTTTTTGCATTTGACTAGTTTGTTAGTGTTGATTGTCTTCTGTCTTCTGAAATTGGATGTTTTTGAGCACAGCACAGAAGCTGTTGTTGGAGAAATCTCCCCAGCAGGACACTAGCCTACCATCTGATAATGGTAGTTTACCTGATTCTCTCTTCCTTAATGGGTAAAATATTAACACACATGTAAAGACACACTATCTGTGCCTCAGAGCCATCAATGATTTAGTGTAGCATCTTCACATCACTTGTTTTTGTGTACATTTGAAGAAAGTGTCTATTGATATCTGGGAGTTTTTAGTGTTTACATGTATGCCTTTGAGATCTTGTAGCCTATTTACCTGGTAGACATTTATGATAATGTCTCTTCAACCTCTTATAAATATAAATAATATTCTTTCTATTCCCATCAATACTGATCCTAATGATCTTTACACATCTACAGAGCAGGTTCACCAAAGGAGATGTTTAATTAGCAAAGACTTTATATGGCTGACCTTAAGCTTTGGAAATTAATGAAAGAGAAAAAGTAAGAGATTTCCTTTCTCTGCTGCATTATGGACCTGCATAATTACCTGCTGCTAAAGAATTAAAATTAACCAATTCTGTAACAAGCATCACTGCAGCCCATATACTGTTTTATAATTGAAACAATAAATATATAATTATTTGATGAGCATCACCTTGAAATAAGAATTTGCTTTAGTGCTCAGATGTTTAAAGTTCTAGGTTTTAATCTTTTAGGTTTTATTCTCTGATCATTTATATTTAAAATTCCCAGAAAATGAGGTCTGCCGGTTGTGTTACTGCTAGGAAAGCAGCGTTGCCAGTTCAAATCTGTAGTCTCATATATATGGATTTGCGCAGCATATTGAATTAGTAAAGATTTGAATGTACATGAGTAGTATATTATGACTGACTGTTTGGTGGAAAGAATTCATATCACAAGTAAGTGATCTTACGCCTAGCTGACAGGTAGGAACAGCTCAACCTACCCAAGCTGTGATACAAACCAGAACGACAGACTCAGAATCTTGGATCAGCAAAACCTACAAATGCAATAGTGTGTGCTTATGACTTCACCTCAAGGTGCAGCACACAGATGAGTTTATGATCTACCAGGTTTTGGAAATTGTTCTAGATATCAATAGCATGACAAATCAGATTTGCAGATATGGATTGTGAATCAGTATGATCTCATATAACATCATAAGCATTGTAGAGTTCACACAGTAAGAAAAGGAAAGCAGAAACACACCTTTCTGTGCTGTTTTACATTATCCTCTGACATCGAGGCACTCATGGTTAATACTATCTAAAAATGCAGCAGCGAGCTTCATTTGCTCCTTATCGAGTGCATGCTTCCTTTCAACCTCCAATACTCTGGGTGCTGCTGTGTGATAAGAGAAAGAACTACTGCTACATGAAGAATTGAACTGACTGTGATTAAACTGAGGAGAAATTCCAACTGGCTGTCGAAATAAATTTAGGGAAATAATGCAGCTGTCAGGGCCGACCACTGGTGCATGATGTTCTTTTGTAGATTGCCTCCTTGCCTGTGCTCTTACTGTGACAGAGCCAGATGCCCTGCAGTGGATTGTGGAGCTCTATGAGAGAGGGGAATACAAAAAATACTCAAGGATTATGTGATAAATCCTGGCCAGTGTATGAGCAGGGCTGGCTCAGTTGTTTTGCAGTGGTGTGCAGCACGACGCTGTTGTGACAGATACTGGCACATATCAAATCATTCTTTGATGGTTTGTTGGCCAAATGTTGATAAAGACCCTGATGACTAAGTAACTTGTCCTTGGGTCAGTAACTGGGACATATAGGCTACTTGTGCTCTCTCTCTCTCTCTCTCTCTCTCTCTCCTCTTTTGTCAGTGCTCAATCTGTCTTGCCAATGCTTTTTCACTGTGCATGTGGCATACACGGATATAAAATACTTAGATTGCAACAAATGTGTCATTTTGTTTCATAGTTTACAATATTATCATGTTAAAAAATATATTTTAAAAAAATGTTAAATTTCACTTATCACTGTCACATCACAGGACTGTAACCAAAAAGCAACCTTATCAGGCATTGCATTCTGGACTCACTATCAGAAAATACATACTGGACAGTTCTTTTTTTTTTGTTTCCCAAGGCACAAACAGTGTATAGGTCAACAGTGGTCCTTAAGTTCCAACTGAATTTCCCTTTGGGATTAATAAAGTGATCTATCTATCTATCTATCTATCTATCTATCTATTGCATACTGATGAGGAATATGTTCCTATGACAAAAAGTACAAAAGACATACTATTCTGAGTACACACTTGGAAAAAAGGCTAAATCTAGAGGCATTCAGGATTGTTCAGTTCACCCTCCAATGCTTAAAGATTTCTTCTGCATGGTACAAGGAGGTCTACTGTAACACAACTAACCCAAAGGGGGAGACAAAAGCACAGTCAGATCTGTTTGAAAAGCTCTCTCTCTCTCTCCCCCCCTATCTCTCTGTTCTTTTCAATTAAATTTACTTCAGTTCAATCCAATAAGCCTTATTGACATAGCCATATACAGTTACAATATTGCGAAAGTATAGGAATGATAAGAAGTTTTATTAACAAACACATTCAGTTAGGAATATCAATGAATATCCATATATGGACAGACTGCTTTATCCTGTTCAGGGTCACAGCGGGTCCGGAGCCTGTCTCAGGAAGGCTAGCTGTGAGGTGGGAGAATTCACCCAAGGACACAGGTCCATCACAGGGCACTATGCACATACATATAGACATACTCATTCACACCTATGGACAATTTAGTGTAGCCAATCCACATAACTGCATGCTTGTTTGGACAATGAGAGGAAACCAGAGAACCTGGAGGAACGTCACATGAACAAGAGGACAATGTGCAAAATTATACACAAGCAGTAACTCAAGCTCAGGACTGAACTAGGGACCCTGAAGCTGTGAGGTCAGCAATGCTACCTGCTGCAACACTGCTCTGCCCAGAAAAAAATCATTCATTTATTAATCTTCAGTTACTGCTTTAACTTGGTCTGAGTCACACTGGATCCGGAGCCTATCCTGGGAATACTGGGTGCAAGATGGGAGAACACACACACGCACCTCTAGCATAGAAAATCTGCCTAACTGTATGGTTTTGACAGCAGGAATTGGGCATGAATATATACACAATATACACAAAATGTATAATTTGTGTAAGTGTTGAATTTATCTGTATAATAGAATGTGTAGCACTGTTTCAACAATGTTTCTGTTGCAATTCTGATACACTTCTTCTTCTTCTCTTCCATGCCTCTTTCTTTCTATATCCTTTGTTGTCTCTGTACTTATAATCACAAATTCATATTGCACCTCACTGGCACAATATCTGCCCTCGTTAGGCTAAAGCAGAAACCAAGGGGACACACAACTCACCTCACTTCATCCCGCCAGCATACACACACTGCTGCTAATGTGCCCATGTGTCTCATTGGCAGCCAAGTCGGATAGAAGTTTTTGGACGGATTTTGGAGAAGCCATGGTAATTCTCCATGGCAGATTGCTAGGATTTTCTGAGGCACGATCCTGAGCTCTGGGTGCAGCTTTGTGTGCTTTGCCTTGTTGTTGTTGCTGTCCTCACCGAATATTAGTACTGCTGCTCTCCTGGTAAAGCTGCAGATTAATCCTCTACTGTGTGAAAGTACACACACACACACACACACACACACACGGTGACTAAGCTGTATACATATATACATGAATCCTTCTGTTGCTCTTTCACACACCCACATACTTTCTTTGCAAAGGTGCTGAAGGGAGCCATGTAATCTACTGCAGCACAGACTGCCAGAGTTCAGATGAGAGGTCCTTTGCTTGAGTTCACATTATAAACAGTGTGAAGCTCATATTATCAATAAGGGATTTAACACCTTTTTGTTGGCTATACATACAATCTAACACAGTCAGAGGTCACAAAGAGTGTAATATGTCAATTATTGTGCAGCACTGAAGCTCACACATACCGTACATGTGCGACAGTGCATGCAAAAAAAATGTAAAGCTAGCTATTTCAACATGCATCCCGAAAGCAAAGGTATTGGATTTTCATATACACTCAGGTGCTGGTTTATTATGTGCACCTACCTGCTATTTGCACTCATTGGCTCTTTTATTGGGGTCCATATAACTGTACAAGCACTTTGTACAAGTACTGACTATAGCTGTTATTCCGCCCCCTCTACCCTTTCCATTAATAAAAAGGGATAAGGACCACTGATCATTCATTATTTGGGTGGCGGATCATTCACTTGTACACTAGTTTATCAGGCATAGCAGCATTTTTTTTAACTGCTGCCTGAGTTTTTTTTTTTCTTCAAAAGTCCAAAACCAACAAAGCTTTGTCATATAATTCATCTTCTTCATCTTCATGTTCAGTAGCCACTTTATCTTGGTCAGAGTTGCAGTGGATGTGGAGCATATCCTGGGAACACTGAGCATGAGGAGCGAATACACCCTGGACAAGACACCAGTCCCCTGCAGAGCACCATGCACACACTTATTCACACCTATGGGCAATTTAGAGTTGCCAATTTACTTGCTGGCATATTTTTGGGAGGTGGAAGGACACCTGAGAAATCCTGAGGAAAGCCATGTGGACAAGGGGAACATGCAAAACTCCGCACAGACAGCAAGCCTAGCTAAGGATAGAACCAGGGACCCTGCAGCTGTGAGGTGGCAACAGTACCTCCCTTCATCTGACCTAATATTCACTACCACTGTCCACACTGTCTTTCAGTGCACACTTCCTTTCTCCTCATTCCCTTTTCCTGTCAGTAGGCTACCTCATTGTGTTTGCAGTATTTGCAAGCTGCCGCAGCTGTGAATATAACAGGACGAAAACCCCATGGGTGAGAAAGTTTAAGACAGAACAATTTCCATTGGCCTGGATTTTTTTGTTTATTCTCTGTCTTTGAAACAGTTTGAAACTACAGCAGCATGCTACATGATATTGTCAAAAATGGATTATGATTGTATGGATTTGATACTGGCCTTATTATTAATCATTATTAATGTTGCTTAGTGCATAATTGTAATTCATGCTTGATCTAATTGTGCTCTTATAGTTCATCAGCCTTTTTAAATGTCTGGTATTAATTATAGCCTTTTAAAATTGTGATTTTGATTAATGTATAATTAACATGGCTTGCCACAAAAGGGAAACAAGAAGTGACCCCATGATGAACATTTAGTCAGTGAGTTAGCAAAGTGTATTGACCTGCATTTGTGTTGTATGTTAGTCTTCAGGAAGATAAATGGTTCTTTCTTGGAGCAGATACAAGGCTGTAGATGAACAGTACCTGTGTTTGCCAGGGCCCAGCAGAGTGTGAAAATGTGTATTCCACACAGCACTCTCCTGTTGAGGTTTAAAAACAATGAGGTGGCTGTGAGAAGAAAACAAGCCAAATAAAATGAACTAGCTCTGAGCTGCAGGAAATTTGTCACTGCCAGAAGACTCTTTATATGTCTGTCTTTCTTTCTGTGCACTTCTCATTCCTGCTCCATGTCTTACTCCCTCTCTCATTCTCTCTTATCTCTCCTTTTATCCCACCCTAATTCTTTCCTCTTCTTAAGGGTGTTTGTGAATTTGTGAAAGCAGCACTGGTAGATGAGGAAGAAATTGCAAATGCACATAGAAGACATGAGAGATTCAGGGATGGTATCAAAAGATCAGAAAGGTTTTGGGTACAGACATAATATTAACAGATGATGATGAAAAAGCAGTCGTAGTAGTATTACCAGTCTGCAGGCAGCTATCCTCTAGGCAGTGGACAGCATTTTAACTGAAAAGTAATCTTGGCAGGCATCAGATCATGATATATTAACAAGTTAACCTTAACCACTGACCAACTTCTGACAATCTGTGAAAATAAACAAATGTTATATCTGTTAAGCAAAAAGGACATGGTCATGCGACTGAGTCGGAGGTGGATGCAAGTGCAGGTTAGCTTTTTATTAAAAAAGACAATGGCAAAGAATTCCAAAACATGAAGAAAAACCATAAACTAGAACAGGCACAAGTCAGACAATCAGCAAACAGTACAATGTGGGCAAATCCAAAACCAGAATAGCAAGCAGCAAATACAAGACTTGATAAATCAGGTTAAGGCTTGCTGAGCTGTACTTCACAACCGGGTGAGTGTCTAAAGTCTGTTTATATAGGTTGTGAGTGTTATTGGGAACATGCTAGTGGAGTGTTGTGCTGGGAATTGTAGTCCATGATGGCCATGTTTGTAGGCCGCAGTGTGTTGTGGGGTTTCTAGTGGATTCCAGAAATGCTGGCATGACAGGAATGAATGTTAGAAATGAATCCACCAAACAAGCCCTTGGTTAGTGAGATAGTGTGATCTACCTTAGGAAGCTGCATTGGGTTAAACTTAAAAAAGTGAACTAATGTATGACTAAGAGCATATACTGTATATAATGCTAGAATCTCATGCTTTTAACACCCACAACACCCACAGCCATTTTTTAAAAAAAATGAAAGCAATGAAATGAGTTCAGCAGTGGTTCCAGTGTGCAGCAAAACTAAGCCAAGGGATTGAGGACTGTCACCAACAATCAGTGGATGCCATGAGAAAATAAAACCAGCTGCCATAGGTTTGAACATGTTTTGTCAGGATGGCATTTGAGGGCACCATGTTTTGTCATGTCCCTCACTGCATCTGTCACAATCCCATTGAAGTGCACAGAGAGAATGTAAGATGCTCTCTCCTAACATCTTCTCTCATTCTGCTTTGTGCTTCCCTGTTCTTCCTGTGTTCGCCTTATTTCAAACAACACATTGTCTTTGATCAGCTCCTTGCAGTGAACATAGCTCATGGATTATGGTACGATCATTATAACAGGGTTTCATCAGCTGTGTGTGCTGAGATCAGTGGGAGATGATTAGTTAGGATCTCTCAGGGTGAGCTGTGTGAACAGGAGAGAGGTCTTCAGTATCAAGGAAACAAAGGGCATGTCATTACTCACACCAGGCAAGATAAATAGAGGGACTGAACAGAATGAAGGACAAATAAACAAGGTCTTCAACAATATTAAAAATTCAGCAGAGAGAACACTTACCTCTCCAGCTGCCAACATTCAAATGAGATATGGTGGTATTTACAATGAGGGGCAAATTCCCAAAATCAAGGGATATGTATGAATAAAGAAAGGAGCCAAAGTTGCTTGTCAGTTTTCTTTGTCATCCTGCTGGCAAGGTCATACTTTCAGCTCTTGGCTCTTGTTGGCAGCCACAGCAAACTCAGTCTTCAGCTCTGTCTTCTCATTATGCACCTCAGGTTCCTTTGGGAGCGTCTTTTTTTTGCCCTTATATAAAAATGTACTTTTTACAGCACTGCAGAACAACACGTCGACCTCTCTCTCTCTCTCTCTCTCTCTGTCTCTCTCTCTGTCTCTCTCTTTCTCTTTCTATTTTACCCTTTGCTTGTTTTTTCTCCCTTTCTCCTTCTCTTTAGCAGTGGAAGCCATTAGACAATTGGGATGGCTCTGGCTCACTCCCCAGTTCCCTCATTAAAGGCTTACTGTGTCTGTGGCAGTGTGGGTGTGTGTGCGTGTGTGTGTGTGTGTGTGTGTGCCAAGGTCACTGTCTATGTACACTACGGATTTCACTTGCATGTTCGACTCACACATACCTCCTTACTACAATAAACAATAACTCACTACAGCTTACCGTTATGATTTTATGATTTGAGGGGATGTAGCAATACTGAAGGCAGCCACGTCATCATGAATAACATGATATTAGAGTGCATGTTATTTCAGTAAAGACTGAATGTGTTCCTTGTATGATGCTGCACTTGTCTAAGGAACTGGAGGTGCTACATTTAATCAAGGAAGTCTCTAAATAAGTTAGACTGCTCCAGGAAGTCCAGGTTATACTCACGCAGGTATTTACAAAATCCCTGAGTCAGACACACTCCTTTAACACAAACAGCAAAACTACTGACCATTGACACTTTTATTGCAGTGTATTATAAACAAAAAAGTCAATACATACACTATATGGCCAAAAGTGTGTGCACATCTGAGTAGTGAACATCCCATGGGCAAAACCATGGGCATTACTATTGAGTTGTTCCTCCTTTGCTCGTGAAACAGCCTCCACTCATCTGGGAAGGCTTTCCACTAGATTTTGGAATGTGGCTGGGAGGATTTTTGCTCATTCAGCCACAAGAATGCAAGAGGTTAGGGACTGATGTCAGACGAGAAGGCCTGGTGAGCAGCTGTCATTCCAATTCATCCCACAGCTGTTCAGTGGTGTTGAGATCAGGGTCCTGTGCAGGCCACTCTACTTCTTCCACTCCAACCTTTGCAAACCATGTCTTAATGGATCTCACTTTGTGCACAGGGGCATTGTCATGCTGAAACAGGTTTGGGCCCATTAGTTCCAGTGAAGAGAATTCTTAATGCTACAGTATATTCTTGGAGATATTAGAATTAATCTTATATGTTTGAATAGCCTTTTAGACTGTGTTGCACATTCATTTGTTTCTTGTATTTAACTGCATGGAGGCATTGTTTTGTGAAATAATTTGGAAGGGTTACAAAGTTGTTTCCTGCAGAAATTTGGTTTAGCAGCAATCCGGCCATCCAGACTTAATGGTAAAGGACATGCGTGGATCCTAAGGTAAGACCAATTGAGAAACTTTGATTGCATGGTACATTCAAGGTGTGGCGAAATGGTCGAATGGCTCTTACCTCTAAATGCTTCTTTGCCCTACTGAGACTCAGAATGAATAAAGGTAAGATTTTACATGCATATTACTAAAGACCAGTCACTGAGGGAATCTTATGAATCTGGAAAGAAGCTGGTTCAACATCTGTCCTGCAAATAAAGTGGAAATCCACTGTCCATCTGATCAACCACAATCCAGCCCTCTAATTTGTGGCAGGTCTCAAGTCTGCAGAATTGTAATTAATGACTCGGAAAGCAGAACCATCATATGCAGTAATAAGTAAATTAGGATATATGTTGGAGAGGAGCGCTTGAGGAAATGATGAGATTTCCTACCCCATCTCCCCATCTCTGAAGCTGATTCCTTCATATTTACTGAGGTTAGCATCCTGCACTAGATGCTTTTACTAATTCTCTTTCTTTCACCTATTGTCCTCATAAGGATATCAGGCTGGCAAGGAGAGATGTGAGAGACGACGGAGAGAGAGTGTGAGTTTTTGTTTTTAAGGTTAGCGTTGAAACCTGGCACCTCCCCCACGTAGCATTTCCCCAGCAGTCTCAAGGCTGATACACTTCCTGATTATGCAGGCTGTTTAATCTCTCTTTTTCTCTCTTATCTCTCTGTCTCACCTCTAAGGCAGGTGAATGACAAAAACATCCATATTATGCTCTGCGTGAGAGTGTGTGTATGTGTGTGCACTGTGTTTGGCTCTGGTGACCTTGTTTTCACTGTTCATATATTCTGTTGTGTCCTTTATATAGGTTTTATATTCTATTGTGATTTATATGTCTATAATTATTATATACAGAATCTGTATTTTTGGCTAAATATCCATGCTTCCTTGTCCTTCACCTATATATGACTATCCCAAGGGTTTGTGTTAATCATAATGCCGTAGCGTTAAAGAGATGACCTGCTTTGATAAAGACTTCATGAATAAGTGCCATCTTACCCCCTACTGAAATGAAACTAGATGAAGAAGCAGATGAATATAGCTTGGTGTGTAGAGGAAGAGATGATGGCCATCTTTGGCCAAAATCATTATTGAAGTATAAAAAAATTGGTTCTTTTTTGCAAGGGCACAAGTGAAGTGAAGTGTTCACAGAGTAGAACCCATCTAAATAATGCCCAAGAGGAGGAGACGCTCTTCGTAGAGTGGCATTTCATAGTATGGGCTAGTTCTGGTTGGTTGAAATGAAAACCTGAAGCAACACCAGCCCTTCACAGAGAAGGTTAGACTTTCCTGCTCTATAGGAGGCTTCTGTAGTGATCTCCTTTAGTCACGTCAGTTAGTTAGTTAGTCGAACAAGCCAACTTTGTAGACTCAACAATATGAAGAAAGAGAAAGATGACAGTATTACAGTAGTAGTTATTACAAATACTGAGTCATATGTCCCAAAAGTGTCCAGCTGACCTTCACCAACCTTGAAGGTTAGGAAAGGTGATTTAGAACCATGGGTTCAAGAGTAGAATAGGGAAGCAGGCAAAGAAGAATAATCTTCTGTGATCAAAGCCACCAATTTATTCTCCCTGTTTTAGTCTTAGTTTTGAAAAATAAAATTTTCTCCATAATCACTTAAAAGCGATTAAACTATGAAGTGCATATTTCATAGTAATGTTATGAAGAGAACATACATAATTTTGCACTTAAAAGAAGTGTGGCTCAGTACTGATTAAGGGTGCTTCAAACCAGTCATTTCTTATACTACAATCAGCCAACGTCACTGGCATTTTATTTAAAAACTGTTCATTCATCCATTCTTCTGTAGTACACAAACCTTCTCTAAAGAACACCTCCAAGAACGACTTCTTTCTGTCCTCTAATTTTCTTTAACATGTGATATATGAGCTAAACCAGTGCACGTCTTTTTCACACCATTACATGTAATCACCATACTGTCAATAAATGGGTCAAAACATTTAAAACTAAAGGTAGTTGATAGTGATAATGATAATGTGGAAGCAGGGTCATGGTCAAGCGCTGGTTTGTGAATGGGGGGCGGAGCCAGAGGAAAGGCGTGGTAAGGATTACACACCTGTGCGGAATTTGGCTAATGAGTGATCTGTGTTTCCGTGAGGGGCAGCAAGGATAAAGAGGGGAGAGACGAGAGCCTCAAAAGAGTGAGAGAGCTGCGCTACACAGAGCTGTGTGTGTGTGTGTGTCTATACAGAGTGAAATAAAACCACTGAAAAGTGACCAAAGTAGTAACGGCCAATAATGAGCCCTTTTGAGTTGTCCCAAGCCTGCCTCCCATCTTCTCATTTCCTACGGAACCCAGGACAAGTGTGACAGATAGTAAGATACTACCAAAGAAACTGAGTACCATAAAGCACAATATTTTTGGATTTTATGCTTTACCTAGTTAAAAAATATTCAATAAACTTTTCTTAATGAAAATTTTGTTAACTGTTTTCTATGTTAAGATAAATACCCTATATATTTTAAAGGCTTTACTTTTCAATCACAACTGTTTTCAATTGTAAAACTATGTAGTACCGGTCCCTCTTGGAGAGCTGGTGTCCTTCATGTTACCCCATGCTGCTGGAAAAGATTGGAAGTTAAACACTGCTTAAGTTGAACCATTAATCCATGAACTGGAGCTCAATAACCCATGAATTCAGGATGTATTAGAGACACCCCCACTACCTTGGGTACCCTATCCTCTTATATAAGATGATCTATGCCAGGAATAAAGGATAATAATCCACACTGGAAAAAAAATCCAACCAATCCAAAAAAATTAACAAAGCATTATTATTTTAACAAAATTCATTCAGTCATTTAACAAAGAAGAATGTCTAATCATTGATATGATGAAGCTTTCTGTAAGAAAACATTTATTTTACGTTTAACTTCAGTGCTTTCCGGTTTCTCACTAACAAGATGAGGCTTTTTTTGTCTTGTCTTATTAACATAGAGAAAAAAGAGAGGCTGTTGGGGGATTTATACATAAATGATAACAAGAATTAATTTGTCTCACAGATGTTCCACAACATTAAAAGCAACTATAACCGGGTAAAAAGTAAGATATGATGTTCAGTTTAAAAATTTAAATTAAAAACTTTAATCCTTGGCAAACTACTGTAGTATAAGAGGAATAAACACTTCAGATCCTGCTGTTATAGGAAAATAATAACTTTGGAGTTCTAGCAGAGAGTCTGCTTTGCATCATTCCACATGACACTATTGCAGTGCTGATTATTTTCTTATAATAGCATGCTCTGACGTGTTACTGTAGCTAGTCAGCTAGTTACACACTGATAAACTACCTCACATTTGTCACAGGGATTTCAGTATTCAAGTCTCAATTCGCATTGTTATATTCTCATCAGTTTGCATTTTTATTATAGCCAAACTTATTCATCAAACACATTTATTCATCCCTAACCTCAGCTAAATTGCTAGTCATCTAGTTTACTACAAAGGTTCTGCATAGTTTCCAGTTACAGGTATTAGTTTTGGTTTGCAGAGTCTATTATTTTGCTATTTCACAAATAATATTCCATCTAACAGGAGTTAACTATTTGAAAATTTTAGAGTGTGGATGTATTTCAAACAAAGTAAAAATACTTGTATCTCTAAGACAAAGATCCAGACCTCTAAAAACATGAAAAACATTTTAATGCAGGCTGCTGTAATGTTTCTCCCTTAACCTTGAGCTGATAATGGAAGCTGTGGGCCTCGTGGATAGGATTGAGGCTCCTGATCCAGCAGCTCTCAACAAGCACGTTTAAGTGCTCTCACACCAACTTCAGGAGTATGATGACCCATTAAGAGCTCTGTCTGAGGCAGGAAAAAAGGTGGTGAGAATGGAAACAGCATGTGAAGAGAGAGAAATATGATAAATACAAGGAAATTTTCTGTTCGTAGAGGACACAATGTTCCAAAGAGCAGCAAGTACCCCTTCATGGTCTGGTGTTTTTTCCCAACACAGAGAGTGAATAGTTACTTCCTACAGCATGAACTAACTCTCTATGTTCTCTTTTGGATTGACCTTATATTAAAAAAAATAGATTAAGCTAATTGTAATTCCTTCCTAAAGATGTCATCAGAACTGGTCCAGTACACTGTACAAAAGATGTCCTTTCATGGAATATCCTCATGTTATTAAAGAACATTTACAATATGTAGGAACAACACAGAACTGTACTGCATATGCATACTGCTAAATGTCCTCTCAATGTCATATTTACAGTACATTGTCAATTCAAACTGTGACATTGGTGAAGAAGATGCATGACTAGGAAGTATTGTATAACAATGTACATTGCTCTGTTTTTGGCAATGCACACTTACAGCACAAACAGTATGCTTGGTGGTTGGGTGAAGAACTGGCTAGGTCCGGGAAAACCAATAGAGGGGGAACAAATCCTACTGGATTTCTGCTAGTCACAAACAAACACAAACAGCATGCTAGTATAACACATACCGACATGGACAATCAGGCAACACGTTTCTTTTGTACCAATGAACACTTATTCTAACAAAACAAAGACAGCTGAATAACACTCAGGGGGCTCATGGGTATACAAATGGATGCCTGCTATGTGAAAGTGCAGCAACATTACAATATATAGGTCCTATATGTAATATAATCATAACATTACCAGAATGTCTTTTTTAATCTTTTCAGCATTAAATATTTCAGCAGACCAAAACCAAATATGCTATTGTTATAAGGGACACACTTGTGAAGAGAGTGCAGAGGAGTTGGTGCATTTTAATTTTTTAAAACAATAGATATCATAATCATAATCTTTGTCAATAGATTTCTAATAATCTTACAAGTTTTTTGTTAATTTATTTTTTAAAAGATTACATTTATTTATGCAAATAAAGATTCATCTAATTAAATTTTGCATATTTAATAATACCTTAGCAATTGTTTAATCAAGAAAATACATATATCACTGTTAGAAAAATATTTTCTGCAATTTTTCAGTATAAAATCTAATGTAAATCAAAAATTAATGAACATTTTGGGAAGTTCTTCTGTAATATTCTTCTAATTAGGCATAAGATTGGTTGGAAATACAGTTTAAGGAATGGAGGTCAACTAGGAACTGAGATTTTTTTGGTTCTGAAATGTACAGTATAAAAAATGATTTTGAGAAAACAATTTTAAAACTTCAGTGTGGTTTAATGTGTTTCCACTCTAGTAAGTGCGGTTTATAAGGTTTCCAAAGGAAATTGACATGTATATCATAATGACACGTGTTAATATACTGAATATCAGCACTGACATTCAGTACAACAGCATGATTACGAGTGTGGTATTGCTTTTATACAACAGTTTCATATTGAATTTAACAGAATTTAATATTGAGTAACTGACAATTCAACCACAGGTGGATAAAGTGTTGCATGTTGCCATGGCAACCAAAGACTGATTGACAGCCTGTTGTAAGTGTAGTAATAGCTTCAATGTAAAGAACTATTGCTAGAATTGTAATTTTATGTAGCAAACACACACAAGAGGAATGATACAAATGATACATTTCACTGTACCACTGCTGTTATACTAGCCTAAATATCAGCACTCTTGGAGAGGCATTTATCCAGTCAAATTAGTGGACTGGAACTAACTGTTGTACAAAGTAACATATATCAACAAACAAGCTTCACAGGCATATATGACATGACATGATTGTACCAAGTGGGCTTTTAAGCCTTTTTCAAAGTTGCCAAGTTTCAGAAAACTGCAAGTGGACAAAAATGGTGAAATAATTTTTTTCTATTTTTTGAGTTTTTATATTTTTATTACTACAGTTGACATGTTATAGATACAATTCATTCTCTAAAGTGACTAAGAAGCGTCTGGGAAGATTTCCGCATTGGCACCTTGTGTTCTAACCCGGAGAGGGCATTTGGAGGTAGCTTACAATATCTACATACTGAAGTAACCTCTAGATGATTTTGCAAGCATTACCAATGACATGAGTTTGATTTAAACCTCAAGTTTCAGAGCTCTAAAATACCTGATCCCTGTGAGGCTTGATGATTTTTGCATTATTTCAGCATTTAGCTGAATTATGATAGGTTGGCATGATAGTTGGGGTTGTGGAAATGTGAAACATTGGCTAATATTAATTTTCCCTGCTTGTACACAGATGGTGACATGGTAAAGATGAGAAAATGTTAAGCTACTACATTAAAAAACAAAAAAACAAACAAAAAAAACGATTACAGAAAAACATGTTGGCCTTACGCTCAGTGCCTGCCTCATGCTCAGTGTTCCTGGGATAGGCTCCAGATCCACCACAACCCTGATAAGAATAATAGAAATAAAGAATTATGATATAAAAGAAAGAATTTTTCTTGACTGATACTCCTGATTCATATACATAATGACCAGAGGCATCAATTAATAATTTCAGGTTTTCTTCCAAGTTTTAAGCATGACATACCGTACATGCATATTATATTTTATCTACCAAATCTACCCATACTGAATACATGGAACAACAGTTGTAAAAACTGTAAGAGCATTGAATACAATAATACAAGCTCTGATGTAGTGCTTAGATATAGAGTAACAGACTCAAAGAACGGTTACAAATACTCAACAAAAACAGTATGTGTTTGCTCGAGAGTATGTTTGTGCATAGGTGTATGGTAATTCTGGCCAGAAGCCAGATTCCTGGCTTGTGCTCACTCTTCTCTGAAATGAATGATTGATTGGCAAATAAAAAGTTTGGCAGCTTGGCAGAGGCCCTCGTGCCCGACCTTCTGACTCCAGGGATTGCCCTGTTTGTTTTCCCCCCCTCTGTTCCCATACTTCAGTCCTTTCTAGAGAAGACCACATGCCAAGTCACCATATCACAAATTAAAGTGAGTTTGCCGCCTCTTTCGGAGTCCATGCTTTCTCCACTTCATGGTGTTAAATGTTCCCATTTGTCCTCACTCTGTGTAGTTTCTGAGCAGAAATTGCTTAGAAATTGGGTATCAGTTCGATATGAGATAAGAGCCGCTGATAATCAGCTCCTGCTGCCTGTGGCATCTCTCCAATCATGCTTTTTGTGCCCAGTTGCTTGGAAACTGTGCTCTGAAATAGAGCCAGGAGAATAAGCGTTACATTGTATTGCTTAAAAGGCTACCAAGGCTACTGTCTGTATTCAGTAATTCAATCAGATTACTTTTATTACCAAATAAGATTTAACTGAGATTTTTTGCGTGTGCACTTTAGTTTGATTTAAATATAGCGAATGTGTGAAACACACACACAGAGGTAAGATGGGTAGCTTTCAGCTTTTCAACAGTTCGACTATTATTATTTCAGTAGTGCTCTTTCAATAGTACACCAGAATGTATTCATCTGGGAAAGAAATATGTACTATAAATGAAATACTTGAGACACACACACAAATACACATTCAAAGTGAGAGAGAGAGAGAGAGAGAGAGAGAGAGCAGAAAATGTATAATGTATAAAAGTTACACAGAATCATTTATATTTGTATAATATGTATAATATACACACACACACACACACACACCCTGTCTACTGCCCGTAATCACAAACCTTGTGCATCCCTGCTCCTGCATGAGTCCATCCTGCACTTGTACACTGGGGTGTAATGATTAGTTGATGTAATAAATTACAATGATTATGAAAAATATCAATGTCAATGAGTCAAAATATCAATGGATTTTTATATTCATATGTCCTTAATAACCAACAACATATACATGTTTTTATGTACAGGTAAAGAGTTCATAGGCATCTATTCCTGGGTAGAATGTAATACAAGAGTGAAGCTGTTGGGGGCAGCAGCTCTGCTACAACTGCACCACCTAGTGCTGTGTGCAAAACTGTTTTCAGCCAACCCAGTAATCACAAATATTAACCACTGTTAATAAAACAAGAAAGAACTTGTTTCATTTACAACATACAGGCTTCTTGTTTAGGCAAAAGGAGTCTTCAGGCCAAGCAGTTTCTGAAATACTCAAACCAGCCCAACAAGCACCAACAACCATGCCAACATTTAAGTCACAGAGATCATATTTTTCCCCATTCTGATGTTTGATGTGAACATTAACTGAACTCTTAACCTGTATCTGCAAAAGTTTATGTATTGTGCTGCTGCCACATTATTGGCTGATTGGAAAACTGCATGAATGAGTGTACAGGTGTTCTTATTAAAGTGGTCGGTGAGTGTATCCTACTAAATTGTTAACATAATGGCCTCATATAACATTTCAAGGAAGGGACTTGATATTGTTTCATGTAGTAGTAATATATGCTTATATTTCATGGTTTATTTAGGCCAGTTAAGCCAGTTTCATTTTGGCTTGTTAAGAGTAATGATGATGAATGTCTATATGATTAAGTACAGTTTTGATTAAGAGGTAGAGAGGAAGATCCATTTAAATCCACAAATTTCAAGTTTCTTGTTTGTTTAAACCAATTCCTTATCAAATTCCTTATTTACTATTTGTATATAAATTGGTCATTGTTATTGGGAACAGGGAATAATCATCGGGTTAGCCCTAGGGGCTCCTAGGGAGCTCTCAAATGTTGTTTTTTTATTTTTATTTTTAAGTGATGGGAAAGGAGGCCAAAGAGACACTATTTGCACAGGCCCACACCCTGAAGTATGTGGACTGCCCTTGAGCGTAACTGTAACCGTAATCAATTAAGAGAAATGTGTGCATACCAATGTAACAAGGCATAAAGAAGTATTTTACATAATTGTATATCATTAAACAGTAATGTTAAATAATTATTTCATTATGTTTCTTAGGCTATTATGTATGATTTCTCATGCCTTCCTGCCCTACTCCCATCCACAACCTACTAATTTAGTACTGCAAGCCAAAAAGCTTTAATTGAAGTGTAAGATACAAGGAAGAAAAATGCTACTCATGGATGCCACACTTTTCTGCCGCTTGCATCTCTCTTTTTGGCTATTGACAGTGTCTTGGATGAGGTGAATTTTAAGCAAAGCTGTGCTTCAGTTCTATAATTTGCTGAAAATGTAAATAATTTCAAATTCTAAATCCTCTAATTGTCAATCTTCATGAAATTTATTTAACTACTTGATATACTAAATTGACTGACAGACAGCTCCTAAACAGATACGTGCTACATGCCGAAAACAGACGTGTTAAAGACAAGTGTGTGTTTTTAAATCTTACTTGCACACCTAGTTAGGTACAACTAGGTGTACCTAACTACACTTCCATATTATTTGCATTTATTAAATCTCAATCTAATAACAACTGATAGACAAACATGAGAAGAAAGGAGAAAAAGAGAGGGAAAAACAACATTATATTTCCCAGTGATAAGAAAGTCTTGAGTATGACTCCTATAGAAACCGCTATGGACTGCAGATCCTTCGGCATCTGTGAGAGCCAGATGCATGAGTCATTTAGTGTGTCAGCTCTTCAAAATACAGAGTACACATGCTTTCTGCCTCAAATCAAAATGTTAGCTGCTGCTTTTCTTCTCAGCCTGTATCCTATAATATGTTTTTGTCTATATGCATGGGTGTTTGTGTGAGCAAAGTGGAGTTTGATGTATAGAGTGTCTGTGTCTCTAACACTCATTTAGCCATCATTCACTTTAAGCCCGTAAGAGTCCCCCACCTCCTCCCTCTATTCCATCTGTGTCCAATCCAGAGCTGTCTAATTTAAAAGTAATGGCCAATTTGAGTCACTTCTTTGCCAGAGCTGCGGCTCCTTTGTGTGTTGAAGAGGCCATCACACTGACACGCAGAACTTGACAGCTCAGCCATCGAGCACTCACGCTCACTCGCTGATTTGCCTTGGCCAGACGCCCAATCAAATAAAGCCCTCTGAAGACTCTCTGAAGACACATCACACCTCACTCACTAACCTGTCTCAAATCTTTCAGTTTGTTTTCCATTAAAACACCCATATCCAAAAACTTTATGGTCTTTGCACAATGTTTTGTCTTTGAAAAAGGTACTCTTTGTGTGGCAGTGATTGAGACAGTGGGGGAGACAGAGACAGAAACTCAGTTATGTGCCAGATGTGGGGAATTCGCCTGTGCTGTCAGTCTGATGCCACACAGCATATTGTGCGTGATTGCTGTGGTAGATTGTCTTCTTTGTTTAAAAAATGATAAGCTGTCATATTAAAGGGAATGTGAAACATTTGTATCAAAGGGATGAGTGATTAAACATGAAAAGATCTGAGTTGCTCCTTTAAAAATACTAAAGCAGCTCTCTCTCTTTTCTCTGTGGCAGGATGTCAGCCTTTATGAAGAGCTCTAAGGAGATAGCAGTGTAGCAAGTGGCTCGGCTGATGAACAGTCATTACAGAATTACGCCTCAAGTCTCACCAAATTGCACATTGTGGGTTTTTTCTTCTCTATCACTTTGCGGCATGGATTTGATGTCTTAAATTCAGGCCATTTTGCCAGCAGTATTCATGCATGAACTCCAATTTTCTCTTCATAAAAGGATTATGCCTCCAGTAGTATTACCATCCTCCCCATACACACCTTTCACTTATGAAGCACAATTGCTTTCTGAATTTCTGGCTCTAGACTACATGTGCCCTGAGCTCAGAACTGCCCTGTTGTAATAGAAAGAAGAGTATAATCAGGGAAGGTGAGGTCAAAAGGTGAAAATCTCTATGAGGAATCATTATATCCTTAATCTACTGACTGAATCAACCAAAAACACACTAAAGTCTGAACTACAGTATAGACTAAAGTAAAATGAAAACCATAGATGAAATACCTTGAGAATTTCCCATCTCACACTTTTTCTCAAGTGTTGCATTTGTGATGGGTGATGTCTCAGGGGTTTGTTGCCTCTCTTAGGACCTCGGCTGGCTTCTATGAACAATATGACATAATTATGGAGTAAATGGGAATCGTACAGAGGTTTCACCTGCTGTGCACATGGCAGTTGGGCGAATTTCATGGATGAACACATTACATGACCAAGTCTGTGATTGGACATTACAAAAAAATCAGCATGATCAAGCTGATTCATTCCAAGATGGATGACTCTGAGAAGTGGCAAACTTCTTCCTGTAGTCATGGAAATTGGCATAAAAGTTTAATAACGCTACCTGCAGTACTGGAGAACCCATACACGATGGAAAATATGAAACCACAGAGAGTATGTGAAAGTGAGTAGTAAGCTTGTGAAGGTGGTTTCGTCTTCGTGCAACTCCTGCAGACATTGTCTATGCATGACATGTGCTGAGACCTTTACACTTAGAATGATATTCAGTGAAAACTGGATGGATGGATGGATGGATAGATGGATTGATGGATTGATGGATGGACAGACAGACCGGTATATTAGACAGACAGACAGACAGACAGACAGACAGATAGATAGATAGATAGATAGATAGATAGATAGATATGCTGGCAGATAGAAAGGCAGACAGACAGATATGCAGACAAATAGAGACACAGATGAACAGACAGACAGACAGACAGACAGTTATTAAGTTAGTTAGCTTGCCTCCCCCTTCCCCTTCTATTTCTCTTACTCTTCTGTTCTCTTCTGTTCTATAGTTTACCAGCTGGAACAGTCAGGGGCTCCACTGCCATATCAAAAGATGGAGTGACTTACTTCGGTAATGGTCAGGCATGATCTAACAGGCTAGCAGGCTGGAGGCTTGTCATAGACTCTCCTGTACAGCTGTACTGTGAAGGCCATTCTCCATCTTCCATCTTGATTGTCAGCAGATGTTTCACATTAGGGGCCAAGCTCAAAGACAGCCTCCACCCTCACACACACACACATTCATCACATCACTCTGTCCACACTGTCACATAGCAATTTGAGAACAATCAAGCTTAGTGAAGCCTATGTGTTCTCCATGAGCCGTGTCCATGTGCCTGCTGCAGGTTACATTCTGCCACTGACTGATAGCAGCACTGCCTGACTAGCCTGCTTCTTCTGGAAAACTGGCTTTGCCTAATGTCAAAGTAATGGCAGTCTTTGGAAATAATTATTTCGAGTGAATGAAATTTCTGTATTGTGCTCTGTCCTCATTATTGCTTCACTTTCCCCCAGATAGCACTACAGAATGCCATAGTGTTCAATCATGTAGTTGTTTTTTCTCTCTTTAAGTTTCATGCAATGCTTCTCTAATGCAATCACAACCACTGGTTTCCTAGGTACTGAAATATTTGGTGTATTACTGTGTTGAAAGCTGCAAGAGAGAACGAGAAGGAATAGTTTTTTTTTTCACTGTGCAGTAAGATTTATTCTTAAGTTGGCCACAGGCTAAAGGTGATTTACTATATTTTCCCTCACTTGCTGAGCTGAGCTCTGACTGACAAATGGGAAGGCAAGTCAGACTTTATGCCAACTAATCTGGCATGTCTTCAGAATCAGTATTGTTTCTGCTATTGTTGCCCTTATTATTTTTTGCCTCTCTTTCTCTTCATTATATTTATGTACAGTACATGCCTTAAACCAGTATACCAGAATATACTGACCAAATTGGAAACTGCCTAGACTCCAGAATATCCAAACTCACGTAAACTTCCTACATGTAATTTCTTCACTGAAAGTTTGCTGACACTTTAGATGGATTTTGCAGGTGCTAGCTATTATCCTGAGTAATCAAAACCATTCTAATAAAATTTGCTTCACATGTCTGAGATTTTCAAGGATCCAGTTTTGCCAGTGTTAGTAGTAGAAAGCCTTATAATCTTATAATCCACTCTTCCTCAAACATCCTGAAAATCTACACACCATTGTTTTTCTCTGAAACTGGAGCAGGTCAGATATTATTATGTTATTCTTACACTTGCATTTAAGAGTCATGGGTTTCGAAGCAGATCAGGCACATACACTATATTGCCAAAAGTCTGTGGACACCTGATATACCATATGTGCTTGGTGAACATTCTGTTATAGATGTAATCCCTCTTTGCTGTTATAATAACCTCTGCTCTTCTGGGAAGGCTTTTAGGAACATGGCAATGTCCCCATGCACAGGGAATGAGGGCTCACTGAATGATTTGAAGAGTATCAAAATGATGTAAATCATATGTCATGGCCTTCTTAACAGTCTCTAGATCACAATCCAATTGCTGTCCACCGCTATCATCAAAAGAGCAATTAAGGGATTATCTTTTAAAAGAATGATGTTCATTGCTCCAGTGCCGCTCCAGGGATGTGTAGAATATATTCCAAGGCACACTGAAGCTGTTACAACAGCTTACTAACACATTATTTTTTTCATTTCCTGTAATTTGTCACCTATCTGTGATTCACTATCTCACAACCTTACAACACTAAATCAAGCCAAACAGACAAACAAATACAGATAATTACTACAAAAAAAACCCACTTGGATAACTAACATTAGCTAGCTAGCTAAAATATGAGTAATGTTACCTGCAAACTTCTCATATTAAGGGTAAGTTGGCTGGCTGTCATTTTGGTGGGCGATCTTACTTTAGCTCAGCAAGAAAAAAACAAAAAAATCAGAATCACTCTTAAATCCCCTTAGATTCCTTGCCAGCTCTCATCCCTGTTTTAGTTTGGGCTCTGACACATACTCTTTTTCCTTGGTGAATCTTTACAGCTCTGTTTTTCTTCTGACCAACTGTGATAAGATGTAGGATAACATGGTGTCAGAACAGCCCAGGACAGTGCCCCACCTCGCCAACAGAGCTCACCTGAATCTCCTGTTATTTTCTCAATTTCCTCAAGTCTACTTCCAGGCTCATTTACTATAAAACACATATCATGCATTGGTTAAATGTGAAGTATTGGCCTACTCTTGAGTTGTGTAAGTTCTAAGCCATGTTTTTTTGTTTGCCTAATCCATGTCTTAAAGATTTTGCTACGACCAGTTTTGGATTCTCCTTGTTGGTTTGATGCCATTACTGTGTACGACCCCTGCCTGCTTAAGGATACAATTTTGATTAATTTTATGCTGGGCCTGGTTTGTTACTCACGGGCTGGAGTACAAGGGTACTGTCCATGTTCAAATGTCTCTGGTTTAATGCTGCCTTCACAGCATCATCGATTATTGTAGCTGGGCCTTCTGTTGCACTGAGATGTAGGATGCAACTGATGCTGTATCATTCTCACCAACCAAAATCAAGTTTCTCTTTTTTAATTGCAATTGCAAACACAAGATAATAGGAAATAGGAAAGAATATTCATGTGAGATTCATGCTCCTTAGTTTGAGCAGTGGAAGAAGCGTTGGTGTTGTATCACAGTGTATCACAGTATCAAAACCATGCATAATTCCATGCTTTTGGCTATGCTTGGAATAAAACAGAGTCATGAGCTTTTACCATTACATTACCATCTAAAATGATGCTATTTTTTTCTACCTTTCAGTCTAGTTTTTCTGTTGCTGCAATTCTTGAGCTGTGTTGCGTATGCCATGATGTGTCTTTCCTCTTCTCTTAGGTTTCATTAGCCACTTGCATGTTTAGTAAGGATGTGCAATAGAAATTAAGCTGTTCAGAAATTGTCTGCAAAAAACCTGCACAGAATTTGTGTACCTTTCTGGAACATTGGAGTGTTTTTTTTTTTTTTTTTTTAACATCATCAACATGCTGGTCGTGTACTATGTGTATTCTTTCTCTGCTGAAACAATATGAGCTCTTTGCAGGACTGCAGGTGATTTAGCACCAGTGTGAGAACTGTTTATTCGCTTCTAATGATACATTCTGTTACAAGTTGTTAGACATTAAATGCTTTCAAGGGGTTTTTTAAATCGAGCAAACAGAATTTGGTTCTTTCATTGATTGCAATCAGAGGGGAGATTGCTGCCACTCTGTGTGGAGGCGGCACAACAGAAGAATAGTTTACAGGTGGGTTGGGGGGCGGACTGGAAGATGGTGGGGAGCGTGCTCCATTTAGGGACCAGTGTACGTGTGCCGTGAGGAAGAGGAAAAACAACACTGATTACGCAGAAGATGTGAGGCAGGGTGCTGATGGCAGAGCTGCTAGAGTGCTGATTGAGTGATTTACATGGCTGGTGGCCAGAGAAATGAGGCATGTGCTGGGCACAGGTGGGTAATTCAGCAGCACGTAGAATTTTGAAAAGTGGCCTCTGGTGGCTCATGATGGAATTTATCCTTATATTGAAAGGAAGCCAATACTTTTATGGTGTTCGTCAGTAAATGGATCCTCCATTTTTTTTCACAGCCATGTTTAACTATCATACAGCTGCATATAAATGTGAATTTCATGGTATCACCTAGGATGTGTAAATGCACCCAGTTGCAATTCGCAGGGCAAGTGTGATTGCAGTATTGGGTTCCAGCCAGCATGTGCTACAGATGGAAACAAAGTGGCTGTCACAGGCAGAGGGTGACTGTGTAAATCTGGGAAGGAGAGCTGAGGTGTAAGGACACATGGAGCTGGTACACAAGACGATCAGAGAGAGAGAGAGAGAGAGAGAGAGAGAGAGACCAACCTGAGTGATGCTCCAATGATGAGCCTTCTCTGGTCCTGCTATGGCACAGGGTCACATGGGGGCACTGTTACACTCCCTCGCTTTTTTTGCTCTTTGTACTCTGTGCTCTTTTTCTCAGATTACAACCACCTTTTCACAGACATACTATATCTCAGTTTAATGCTTCAAAGGCTCGACCTGTCATCCTGGTGAAGTTCCATATTCAAGAGAGACGTGCGCAAAATGAGTCATGTTCTGAGACAGAAAGCGTGAGAACAAAAATGTTGGCAGCAAACACATGTATTAGTGCATTATGTTTTTTTTTTTTTTTTTTTTTTTTTTGTATGGCAATATTTTCTACTGAATAGGTAAATTACAATTTTAAAGTCTTTTATTTGGGTCATATTTTTATACAAACAGGTCACACGGAGATCTTCATACTTCCACTAATTTGTTTCTGGCAGAGTGTGTTTTCTGTTTTCTGTTTGTGTATGGTTGCCAAGTTTGAATTGTCATAATAATTTAATGAAGTGATTTTAGGTAATTATAGGCCAGTGTTGGATTGCAATTTTGTGTGTGGGTGTGCATGTTTTAATCTTTCTGTCTTTAATTGCCACGACCTTAGAAGTGATAATTTTCATGGGATGGCGTCTGGCAGATTACACTCTCTGTGTTTACACTGTTACACAGAAGAAATAGTGTGGACTAGACAGTACTACCTTTATGTAGTGAAACCTTTCTGAAGAAGGGAACAGAACCGAATAGAAGTGTAGCAACATCTTATGCCACACTTCTTTTATTCAACATATGATAGTGTTGTTCACACAAATCGTATGCTTACTGGTGCATGCTATTGTAGCTTCCGTTTTATTCATATATTACGCTCACCAAAATTTAACAAAATCTGTCCTAATGCTTCAGAATTTTGTTATTTTGTAACTGTTAGCATGTTTAATCTATGTTTGTAAATAAATAAATATGCTTTTATTTCCACATCTATATTTATGCATTTTCTTCCAAAGTTGTTAATATTAATACTAAATTGTGCCATTTACTTGCTTGACTGTGTCTGCAACTGCAATGAGCTTATTAAAGCTTTTCACCAACTAAATAAACTCACTTGTTTTTCTGATGAAATCATGTGTTATTTACTTAAACCAACTTTGGTGATCATGTAAATTTGGATTTTTTTTTATGTATTAGTTTAAAGGATGCATACTGCTCCTATCTTGTCAGCTAATTACTTGCACACTGCAGATTCCACACAACTAAAGCCGCTAGATGAGCTACTGCACAGCAATCACTCACAGGTGAATGACAGGTGCGGATGATGAAACTTAAGGATGAACAGAAGAAAGTGCCTGCGGTGACAGTGAGGTGTTGATGTGAGGCTGATCTGACAGTAGAGCAAGTACAGTCAGCCTGATTTTGGGGACAGGGTCTGGGACTGTTCCACCTTCCTATCAGTCTGCCAAAGAGCATCTGGATGATCAGTTAAAGATCTGATGCATAAATCAGCGAAACTTGATCTTAATGCAGAGGGCGGAGATGTGCTGTGAGTGGAGACAGGCAAATCCACCTGGCATTCATTTAACTGTCATTTGTTGTATTAGAAAGGGAAGGAGGCTGGAAAGATAAGAACAGAAAACATACAGTGACAAACTACTACAGATGGAAATGAGGAGGAAAGCAGAACAGAAAGATGGAGGCAAGAAAAAAGGACTCTTCAGTCTTTGTGACGGAGAAACTCAAGGTTTGTGAGATTGTTTCCCCCAAACCCCTCCCCCTAGGTCTGTCACTTTTTTCTGTACATAGGCATGCCAAAATATGATGAAAGAATGGCATGAGTGGCTGTGACATGACATTTGACACCGTAAACGTGAAACCCATTCCGCTGTCACAGACATGCTACCTCTTGGGGTAAATTGCTGTAATTTGTGCTGTGCTTTTCAAAGAGGCAAAGAGAAGGCTCCCTGCTGCCAAGGCTTATGACTGATGGTTCATGCTTAACAAGTCTATTTAACTTTGCAGAAACTGAGAAATGTGCAGGTGATTTCCTTGATTTTTGTATTGCACATACAAAATCGATATGCATATTTATTTTAGTGAAATGTCTTTTCACTCTGTTACTTTTAGGTGTAACACATACAGTTCAAGAAGAAGATAAGATTTAATTTTAGCTCGCAATTCGCCACAAGAACTATTTGGTCAATATTTGGTGTGACGATCCTTCGCTTTTAAAAAAAAAATAGTAGTCTCAGGTACAATTTGTGCAGTTTTATAAGGAAATGAGCTGTAAGTGTTACTGAGCATCTTGCAGAACCAGCCACAGTTCTTCTGGAAACTTTGACTGTCACACTTGCTTCTTATTTTTGCAGCAAAACCCAGCAGCCTTCATTATGTTTTTTTGTCTGAAAAGTGTCTCTTATGGAATCTGCTGCTTTCTTTACTGACATACAAAATCTTTCTGTTACATTTAATTTTGTGATGGAAAACTAATGTTTGGAAATCTAAAAAGTTTTTGTACTGAATCAATAATGTAGAAGTCATAAAATAAAAATCTATAACAAAGTTTGTACTAAAAAAAGACATTTGCACAGTACTGTACACCTAAAAAACTATGTCTGCTGGACATGTACAATCAACATTATTCAGAAGGCTACAGTGCAATAGGATACATGCTGAACTACAATACAGGGTGTCTCAGAAGTCTCCATACCTAGGGGACTGTGTACGCCAGGACCATGTCGGCTGTGCCTTCATCAGTGGATGTCCACTTCTCGGTTGGTCTGCAACAATTCCAGTCTTTTTTAAATTGTTAAAAAGTTTGGCAACAGTGTTGTGTGTGACGTGCTTGCCATGTTTCCTGTTAAAGTCCACTGCAACTTTGCAACAGCTTCCCGATCCCTGAATATGTTCTTCTTTTGTCAGAGGCATTCTTAAAGGCTATCTGAAAAAAAAAAAATAATAAAAATAAAATATATATATATATATAAACTAAGTGTGGAAAGTTTTGGAAGACATTTCAAAGTTTTGGAAAGTGTTAATTTCCCCTATGTATGGAGACATTTGGGACACCCTGTAGATCTCAGAGAAAAAAAACAACTGAGAGTAAGCTACTGTATATAACGAGAATAACAGAAATAAAGTCTAATATTATGTGTAAGGATGTATAATTTGGTAAACACCCACACACTAGTGACATATTCTGTTAATAACTTTATATAAGTTTAATAAGTTTCTCCATATGGCGTATGTTTTTTTCACATGTGAACTGAGAAAGTAAATCTGTACGCCTATTGTGAAAGTAAGTGTGAAAAATACCTGCACAGATCATCACTGAATAGCATCATAATGAATTGACTTTCTGTAAATAACTAAAAATGTCTTTAACTTCCACATCCAAGTCTAAGACTGTCATTGATATTTTAAAAGCCAGCATTTTAACATAGATTGAGTCTCTCAGTGGGGTGGCACAATGGCGCAGTGGGTTGCATTGCTAACTCAGGGTTCTGGGTTCGATCCTAAGCTTGTGTTACTGCATTTGTTCTCCTGTATTTGTGTGAGGTTTACCCCGGGTTCTCTGGTTTCCTCCCACTGTCCTAAAACATACCAGTAGGTGTACTAGCTACGCTAAATTGCTCCTAGGTGTGAATGTGTATGTGCATGGTGCCCTATGATGGACTGCTGTCCCATCTGTGATGAATTCATTCGCCTTGCTACCGGGATTGGCTCCAGATGCACAGCCACCCTGACCAGGATAAAGTGGTTACTGAAGATAAACGAATGAATAAATTAAATCTCTCAGTGCCCTGGGATTGACTGGTGTCCCATCCAGGGTGTATTCCTCCCTCACGCCCCGCATTCCCAGTGTCTTTGGCCAGAATAAAGTGATTACTGAAGATAAATGAATAAAAGAACATTTCTCAGTGTATGCCAATTTTGAATTATTTCATTATAATCCCTTTTATATGTTGTAGCTTTACTGCATTTTGTACATGCAATATGATACAAAAACAACTAAATAATCTATGCAGGATTTGAGGATTTCTGTAATTATTATTGCATGTTTATGTCTACTGTTCATAGAATGTAGCCTTTACAGTATTCCCCTAACCACAGCCCTATGCAACCTTCCATCAGTATTTACACTCTTAGAAAAAAGGTCAAATCTAGAAACCTTAGGAGTTCCTCAGTTCTCCCTCCGAGGGAAACCTTAAAGGTTCTATGCAGAACAAAGTATTTAAGAACCTTAACTACTTAGAGACCTACCTCATCCCACATATTCATCATTTTGTAACTAATCTTAGGTTTACTGATGCTATTTATTTAGCTGTTTGAAGAGGGCTTCCCTATGCTTTATTGATGAGGAGGATGAGTTAAGTCCTAATATCCTTTTAGCTTACTATTCCAGCCTCTTTTAACGTGTAACTGAAGATGTCCCGAGTTTGTTTTATGGACTCTTTAAAGAGCAGACAGTAATTTGAGGAGGTGACCGTTTAAAGGGGCGGGGGTTATGAATACTGAAATGAGGAGCCCTAACGCTCGCTCGTGCATAGTTAAGCAGCGCCTTGTCCGACCGTGTGGGCGGGGCTGAACGGAGAGGTTCTGCCTTCACGCGTTGTGATTGGCTGAGTGTTTGTGGGCTGGGCCGAGGACCACATGGAGCCTGAGCTGCTGTGGACCAGGGGATGCTGCACCTCAGAGTTGAATGATGCCGGTCGGAGACACAAACCACAACGTCTTTTCGTTTTAAACAGCTGGCTTGATTTTTTTTTTGGTACTGTTGCTTCTTAAACTTTCAGAACTATTTGTAGTTTTCTGTTTTTCATTTGCGTACACTTAGGAACAAAGTTTACAATTTAGAATATTCATGCAAAACGGATGTTGGGTTTGTATTAAAAAGTGACAGAAATACTTTCAGCATGAAGACACGACGACGAGAGATGAAACTTGTAGGATGTGTGGATGCAGGTTTTCTGGCTGTTTTTCTGTCGTTCTCTGTCGTGATCGCAAATCCAGTGGTTTATTATGAGGAAGTTGAAGAAAACGCGCCTGTCGGCTCTGTAGTTTTGCGTTTTGGACGCGAGTGCAGTGAGTCGGGCTCAGCGGGGCTCAGAAGCGCTTTGCTCGGGGAAAACGCGTCCGATTTCTCGCTCTTCTACTCTCCAGACACAGGGTTCCTCCTGAAAACCGCTAAAAGTTTGGACAGGGAACTCAAGTCGAGGTATGAAGTGAGTGCACTTTTCCCAGGATGCGCGATCAGCGCAGTGGCCATCAGTATCGAGGTCCTGGATAAAAATGACAACGCGCCGCAGTTCATCACCACAAGCGAAAGGATCGAGATTGATGAATTAACAGCAGTAGGGAGCGAGCTGCTCCGCCTAAGCGCACGAGACAGGGATGCAGGGAGAAACGGTGCGATCACGTTCATCACGTCTCCAAACCCAAACATACACGTGGTTCCTAAAACCGGTCAGGTTGTGCTGGTCCGCTCGGTGCACGCGCCCAGCAACCTGAGCGTCCCGGTTTACGCGCGAGACCACGGAGACGTAGTGCTGCAGAGTGAACCGCTCCAACTTCACATCGTAGTCACAAGCGCGCGACTAACAGCCAAGCAAAGCAGAGCAAGAAGAACCAGAGCCGTTTCTGAGGAGCTCAGCTACACTGTAGCGCTGTCAGAATACGCCGAAGCAGGAGATGTGATCTTCACTGTCCCGGATCAGAAGTTTGAGGAGAAGCGCTTCGAGGTGCTGTCACCGGAAGCGGGTTCACCAGTGCGCGTGGAGCGGGAAACTGGACGAGTCTACTTAATGCATCAGCTCACTTCCTCCATACAGGTGGTGGTGAAAATCCTAAATGCCAGAGGTAAGGCTGCACTTCTGCCTCCTGTCTCCATGGCCAGCAACATCCCTGCTGCAACATCCAGCTTGTACCAGCTGCCAAAACACAGGCTGAGCTGATCAGACTGGTAGTCCATCTGTGCCAGCTGGTAAGTGTTGGTAGAAATGAAAGGAAACACACAGCTCATTACCACAGCTAATGCATCATCACAGACAAGTAGTTTTTGGGAAAAAAACACGCCAGTGAGACAATTAGAAAAATCTAAAAACCTTTATTGATCATTGTAGTCAAGCAATAAAGAAGCTGGAAAATAACTTACCAGCTGGCACAGATGGTCTACCAGTTCAACCAGCTCGGCCTGTGGTTAGACAGCTGTTACCCAATCAGTCCACGGGATGGACTGTGCCTAAAACCTCATTCTGCTACTGTGCTACTGCTGTACTATAGAGCCTAATCTTTCAATAAATTACACCATCTTTGGTAACATCAGAAGGAAAAAAAAGAACAACATCAGAAAACAGCACAGTGCATGATATTCATTATAATATATCTTTCTTTCTTTCTTTTTTTTTTTTTTTGGGCACCAGCAAAACAGTAGTGCAGAAGTGGCATATTTAGAAGCCTAAAATTCAATGGTATTTAAATTCAGGTTTACAAAAATAAAATATTTAAGATGTAACAATACAAAAAAATGGCAAATACAATAAAGCCTGATGCCAGAATTGACTAATATCCAATCAGCTACTTGTTACTATGCAGTTAGAGATGGACCAATCCCACTTTTTCTGGGTATGGGATGATACCTGATGCCTATACTGACATGCTTTTACAACTAAGCTGGCTCTCTGCAGGCTTCTGTTATAAGAAACATCATGTGATGGCAGCATGCTTTAAGACAAGCTGTGTCCAATATACAATATGTGTTAGTCAACAGTACACACTTATGAAGCATGAAGTCTGACAGTAAATCAGACTGAAAAAAAGGTCAAATCTGACCCTGTACTAATGATTCAAGCTAGTCTGATTTGTCCATCCATATCATATGGTATCATGTGTTGTAGAAATGTTTTCAAATATCATGATATGATATTTTTTGTTATACCTTCCACCTACACTGACATGCAAGTACTGATGACAAAAATATGCTGTAAAAGCATACTGTAATATAATTATTATAACAATAGCATATCATGGTATTCCCCACCTCTACCAGAAAGTCACTATTTTTCTGTAAAGTTGTACAACCCTTTGTTTATTGGCTCCAAAATAATGACGGATAAAGTAATCAATACAGCTGCATGAACTGATATGATGCTCTAGGCTGGCACTGCGCAATGTGTTGTTTTTCTTAATGATTATCAAAATGTCATCTAATATGCAGAACAGTGCAGTATGCAGCTGCCCTCTCTAAAGATTCATCATTTCATTGTGTATGATAAGCATTTTATTGTGCAGCTGTTCCTGATGAGTGTTATGTAGGTGTTGTCATGAATCATGGCGTTCACTGATCCAATAAACAGAAATAAGTTTTGTCAGAATAATTCAGGTCAGTCTTTTATCATGAAACATCATGGGATTACAAATCGTTTTTTTTTTTTATATATACCGAAAAACATATTTTGATATGTTACCATATAATTACAGGATAGTATTTTGGCCATATCATGAAGCTCTGAGTCCTCTCATTTGTTTTCTTCATGTAGCTCAGGAAGTTCAGGTTTTAATTTAAATAATTTTCCACTAATAGCATGCCCTGTCTGTTTATAGTTACGTTTAACATTGTGGAATGTCAGGATAACTAACGTTAACTAATGTCAGGTTAGTTCCTGTAACACTTACACCTGTAACACTAACAGCGATAAACAGCCGTTGCCTCAGCAGCCTCACCTTTTCTATCTTAATAAGACCAAAAAAATTCAGGTTGTCATGTTAACGAGAATTCACAAAAACACAGTGTCTTCTGTTTTAAAGACTGTCAGAAAAGTTACAGCTTTACCTCTGATCTCTGACAAAGCACTAACACTAGAGACTCCTTCCAAAAATACTAAATAAATGTTTCTTTAGAGAAATTAACCATCAGCCATTACACATGTTTTTAAAATTTGTTTATGTGTAGCATCCGCCATACAAGTCCCTGCAAAGACGTTATTACTATAGAAATGATAACGTACTAGAATTTGCCTTGCGTCTGAAACGATTGTCATTGCTGCTGTCATGGAAAATTTATCACCGACATCTGACCAATCAGAATTGAGCATTCAACAGCATTGTATAGGTGTTGATAATACTGAGCTACACTCATGGAAAAAAGCTGGCTCCATCTGAATGTTCTGTCAGTGCTGTCACCTTGTTGAATCTGAACTGTTAATGTGCCACATCTGGCACTTTTTCCCCATCACCTGGTGTTTTTCCACACTCTCCTGTAGATTGGGCTAGGGATTATCATTGGTAGCTGGTAAAATAAACACCAATAAAGAACATAATTATTATTTGTTTATATGTGGTTTATAACACCTAAACTTAAGCAGTAATTTAGTATTTCACATAAGAAGCGTGTATTCTTTTACTGTAACTCTGACTAGATGAGCTTGTGGTGTTTATTTGTGACATTCTTTCAACAGATGTTGTCTGCTTAGTTATTCCTTCCTATATTATGTTGGTCGTATAATCACAGTATTGATACAACGAACAGAAGTACAATACAGTCCTGGCTATAGTCACTCCACTAATATGAATAAATTGTGACATGTTGGCTAAACTGATATAGGGTTAGTGTAAATATTATGATGAGGCCAACTAATTGCGAGTGTAAGTTTGGATGAAGGAGTTTGGGACATGTCAGGCTTACTTTATTAATCAGGATCCAAAATGTGAGCCTACACTCACTGTTTGTTTGGATAAATCAGCAGTATTTACCCACCTGGAAATCACCAGGGACATATGCTTTGGGTGTCTCAAATACCTTCTCCAGGCCAGTACACACTGTTATTGTGTGGGACACGAGGGTTTATTTTTGTATGTCATGGCCATATGCGTCATTATGAGAGTTCAATTGACTTAGATTGTGATTGCAGTCAGGGAGTAGCGATTGTTTTCTGAATTCAGAGGCTGAACAGGTTATGGCTCATGACAAGTTTACAAGAGAAACTCTGGGGTGCTTAATTACATATAATATTCACCTACAAGCTCATCAGTCTTCATATTCACCAAAATGTCTGGCAGTTTATATACACGTAGTCTACCTGCTCTGGCATGTAGAACTAGAGATCAGTTTATTACTTCTATGAGCTGAGCCTCTTCCATGGCATTTTCCTTTGCGTAAATTGAAGTGATAGTTGTGAACAGTGTGATAGCTCAATATTTAAAACATGAGTTATCACAGCCAATTTAGATACAAAATAGTTCTACTGCATCTTCTTCTTTTACAATTTCAAATCAACTGAAAACTACATTTTCTTTCATTGTAAATTAAGCCTTCAAGCCTATATTCCAATAGATGTATATATCTTCAAATCAGAATGACCAGTCTTTTCTCACTGTAATTAAGTATTAATTATTCTGTTGATTAGTGAGTATACTAATCATGTCCTTAGAAATTTGAATTTAAATGTAAAAAAATTAATTTGAATGTTATTATTTTGAATTTGTATCATATGAAATTGAATTTTGACCTGAAATTAAATTCTGTGGTTTGCGAAAGTGCAGTCTAAACTCTAAAATGAATTTCACGCTTAAATGTGTGTGTGTGTGTGTGTTTGAACAATTGAAATTCAAAACGAAGTAGGAGCATAATCAATTTCTAAAAAACATTTAGCCTCTATTAATTCACATTTTTAGGTTTGCTTTCAAAAGAACATCTGGGTAACTTGCAAGCATGCATTTTGAAATGTTCGGTCACACCTTTAAGCCTAAAATTCAGTTTCGGATTTTAGATTGCTGTTTTGCAAGCCATGAAATTCAATTTCAATTCAAAATTAAGTTTTAAATTCCAAGTAAAACCATTCTAATTCAGATTTTTTACATTTAAATTCTAATGGCATGATCCTAACTCCATAAACCTAGCACTACACAGGTCTCTAATCTTTTGATATTGTTCACCTTTGTCACTTTATGTTTAGTTTGCCAAAATTTTTGATGTTGCGGGTTTGTTTGGTGGTTGTTGGAACAGATCTGTGACTTTAAACACAGCACAACAGGATGGTGCCCTTAGCAGAGTGGTGAGAAATCTGAACAGCAGAAACAGCATCTCATTGGCCGTTGGTTTACTCTGTAGTTTGTATAGTGCGGCGATGTGGCCTGCAGGATGGTCTCCCCAAACACACATGGTGAAACCAAGCCAACACACAAGTCTTCTGGGAGGTAATTACGACAGAAACCATTGTATGCCTTAAATGTAACACAGTCTGTTTGTGTAAACACATGAAACATGGTCACTAATTTGCTTTCCAAGTGTCTAGCATATCCAACTCTCCTACACCCATGGCTCAGGACGAACTCTATGCACGTATATGTGCAGTTACAGATGGCAGACACGATGTGGTTGATTCACTCCAGTGTCAGATACCATTTAATTAACAAGCTGCTCATAGAGTGCAGGGGGTTAACAGTTTGTCCTGCTCCATTACCCGCACTAGCATTAGCATGCAATGTGCCTCTTCAGGACTCCAGGGCAGCCTTCTAATCCCCATAAAGACCATCCCTGTGGTGTCTGCATTGCCTTAGTAAACACTGATAATGGCTTGTATGCTGAATGCGCAGAGGCTTCTCCATGCTGTGCTCCTACAAGCACTTTATTCACCCCCTCCAGGTAGCACAGCGCCCATGAAAGTTAGAAAATCCTTGCGAAGAACCACTTTATCTTTCCGGGAATGCAGAAAACACTTTGCATGAAGAGCTTGCCTGGGGTGATATGGAAGGGAGGTTGGAGGCTGAGGAAAATTTGTGATGAAATACAAAAGCACTGAGACTGTGAGGCAAATACAATAAAGATAAAATATGCACAAGTTCCTCTCAAATGAGCTCCGCATAAACAAATATGCAGAGTTAGTCCTTATTAGATTTGCATCTGGCTGGAAATAATCCATACTTCCTTTCTTGCCGACAAGATTCACACCACAAATAATCACTGCACATAGTTAGAGTTAGCAAACCTTGCCAATTTGCTCATGCATTTTCCGTCTGTTCTGTGCCTAGTTATCGTACATTATTATCTCCAGTGTGGCAAGAGGTCCAGGGCACTGAGGAGGGTTAGTGACAAGGCTCATATGCTCACAACAAAGCCTACATCTCACTCAAACCTCCTTGTCAGAGTCTAGTGCCCTTTCTGTGACTCAAGCCCCCAATTATCTTCCAATCCTCCTTCTTGTTTCTGGCGCCTCACAGATGTAAGTGTACTGTAGGTATAATAAGAGCCACGTGCCTTTTCGCCTCCCACATACACTCAGTCATTCAGAAGAGTGCCTTCCTCATTGTGGCCAGCAGGAATCAGAGATGTCTTCAGGTCTTCAAGAAGCCTGGCAGCTTCCATTAAATTCCCAGAAACCTACTGTGAAGAGTACACCAAGCGACAGAAAAAAGTGGAGAAAGGACGGAACAAATTGTTGGCTTTTCGCACACCTTCTTTTTGTTAGAGCTGTGAATGGAGAGCTGAATCACGTTCGTGCAGTACATAAAGTTTACAGCATGGCAAAAATCTGGCTTACCAGAAATTTCAGCTAAGCCCAAATGGAGCACCTCATTTTATTGTATTCTTTGAAATGACAACATTTTAAATCCTATGAAAATCCATTATGTACAATTCTATTGCTAACTAGGTCATTTTCTAGTGAAAGTCTCTAAGCTAGTTAGCCAGGTACACAGGCTGTACCCAGCTACTGTTTATTCTCATGTAATTATAAGCTTTGGTATAATGTTGGATAGTTTTCCACCATGATCTGGACCGCAAATGTCATGTGACTGCTAGAAACACAGAAATATGATGCTGAAAATGCTGATGGCATTCATTATCATCAAATCGGTTCCAGACCTTTGCAGTGAACTATGATGTAGAAGGTATGCAGCAAAAAAAAAAGAGATAAATTAAGCATCTAAAAAGAGATTGCTTTTTAGATGCTTAATTTGCCACCACAGTCAAGTGATTGCTGGAAAAGAAATTACTGTAATAATACAAGAAACAGAAATACCATTTGTAAAAACTTGGAATTCCAGTAAATTTTACAGGTATAGCCATGTAAGTTATAGCCATATTCACGAGTATTGGAATAGAGTGATATCTATTTAGTATGAAAACAGAATGTTTTTGCCCCTGCTGTATGTGTGAGACAGCCACAGGCAGCTGATTAGATGTGTCACTCACTCAACGTCCAAGAAGATGCTCAGCCACGCAGTCATTCCTGGAGGGTTATTTGGTTTATTAAGTTACCAGAACACATGCACACAGCTTAAGCTTCCTTCATGGAGAATATGATGAAATTGTAAACAGATGAACAGATCATCAATATAAAAGCAGTGTCCGTTTTTCCAACTGGAATGTTCTCTGTTGGTGTGCCCTTCAGTGTCACATTTAGATGACAGAAGGAATTTTGGTGCCCAGAGGCTCTGCAGACCACAATGTCTCATTAGATTTATTTAGTTTGTACAATTAGTTCTTCTCCCATCTGCTATGTTTAGCCTCAGGACTGGCCTGTGATCCTGCACTCACATGCTGTATAGACAGCCATTATAGAAATGTCCACATGAGATTTCAACTCGCACCGAGGCACTCTGAAAATTATACCGTGTGTGTGTGTGTGTGTGTGTCTGTGTGTTGACTGGGGTGAAGGCATTAGGGTATTTGGAGGGGAGAAATGACTGTAGGACACGTCTTTTGCAAAGAAGCAAACTGGTCTTTTTTGGTTGTAAATGAAGCCCTGGAGAGATGTTTGCGTCTCTTTAAATCAGTGTTAGTATGAGAGCAGGCCAGACATAGTTTCAGGGAGGGTTGTGAACTGGTGGTGAAGGCTGCAGGCAGAACCAGGCTGTGTGTGTGTGTGTGTGTGTGTGTGTGTGTGCGCGTGTGTGTCTAGGTTGTAGTTGCGTATTGTGATTGCCAGCAGTGAGGTGAGAGCTGTCAGTCAGGCAGACATATCAGCAGAGACTTGGTGCTGAGGCAAGAAGCAAGAGCAATTGCTCTTTTTTAAAGGAAAAAAGCAACCTTGGTGAGCCCTACAGCACCGATTTAAAATGCCACCTTTAAAGGGGCACTATGTATGTTTTAGAGTACTCTGCTGCACGTGAGGCAAATTGTAACGTCTGTTCAAACCCAGTTTCATTAGGAGATCAATAAGAAGTGACTAAATGGAAATTGGGACCCTGGAAAATGTTTTGCAACCTTCATCATTGTGTAATAATATCTGGAGTTATGGAGTATAGCTCTTACTATTGTGAATCAACAACTGACACATTGCGGGCTTCTAGTATAATTTTGTAAATTTAGTTTTTTTTTTTTTAAATAGCCAGAACCAGTCCTTTGTCACGGTGTTGCTTTTTATTCTGTGATTTGTTAAAGCATAGCCTTCTCTTTCCGGCAACCAGCCCTACATCCTCGGCGGAAACTATGCATATCTTGCAAATTGGCTTTTATAGAAGGGTCAAAGCTGAGCTTTGTTCTGAGCTTTGTTCTGGCTAGAGGTGGAGCTGATGTCTGGGCCAGAAAAATGTCAGCAGAAAAAAAGTCAGAAATTAAGAAACAAGCCAGACCCATTATAGGACATCTGTTATTCTAAAGTATCTTTAAAATTATATGATTATTATAGGTCTATAAACACTTTTTCAAGCTTAATAAAACATTACAAATGGCAATATTTCTTAAGTATTAAATATTTAAAGAAATATATAGTCACCAGTCACTTTATTAGGAACACCTGTACCCCAGCCAATCATGTGGTAGTAGTGCAATGCATAAAATCATGTAGATACAGGTCAAGAGCTTCAGTTAATGTTCACATTAAACATCAGAAAGGGGAAAAAGTGTGATCTCAGTGATTTCGGCTGTGGCATGGTTATGGGTGCCAGATGGGCTGGTTTGAGTATTTCAGAAACTGCTGATCTCCTGTGATTTTCACACACAACAGTCTACAGAGTTTACACAGAATAGTGTGGGGGAAAAATCCATTGAGGAGAATGGCCAGACTGGTTCAAACTAGTGGTAAATCTACAGTAACTCAGCTTCTTCAAGTGTCCAGTATTGGTGTACATTATTAAATATTTATTAAGCAAGTAATTATTTCTGCAAGCAAGTTGTACCATTGGGGGTTCTGAATGAGAAACTATTTTGTGGAATATTGCTCATATTGTACACATAGAGCAAAGACATTTAATGACTAATTCAATGGCTAGTCCATAAAAAAACTATGTATTTTTTTCCTCTCTCTTTCACTCTTTCCTTTTCTCTCTTTCTCTTCCTCTGCCTTCCTTTGGTCCGCTTACTTGCTTGCTCAGTCACAGTCATTTTGTGATCTCATTGTCCACATCCCCTCCTTTCTGCTAATTGAACTTCATGGCAGTGCAGCAGCCATCTCCTCCATCGTGCTATAATAGGTTATCGACAGGATACACAGAGTGGCCCAGAGCAGTTTTAATGATGAACTAGGACAAGGTCATCAGTGCTTCTCTTAGTCTGGGTTAAACTGCACTGAGCCCAAGGCACACAGGGCCACCAGTGTTTTTTTTATCTAAATTGTAAATTGGTCATGCTGGCTCAGATTTATTTTAATTCCTGGAGAGAGAGAGCAATGTCACTTTGTCTTTTTTATCCTCTCTTTTGGAAGTCGCTTACTTCCATGCTAAAGAAAATTGCACTCTTGTTTTATAAGCACTGATCTGGGATTTCAACAGCAACACCATTTATCTGGGTAGGCAGCTGGTGTTGTTAGCTGATTGAAGTTATATGAATGAGATTAAAAATAATGGCGTGAACAACAGAGCTTTGGATTTCTCTTCCAACCCACTTTCATGAGGAGATCAATAAGAAGTGATTGTTTTTCCTGATATGGAAACTGTGACCACTGGAAAATGTTGCAGCCTTCATTGTTATATAATAGTCTCTGGAGTTAGGAAGTGTAGCTCTTGCTATTGGGGATCACCAGCTGAGACACGGTGTGCTGTTGGTCTTGCTTTTTTCTTAGCCAGAGCGAGACCTTTGTCATTGCATTCAGGTTTACTTGCCTTCTTTACTTTGATTTGATACAAACAGAACAGACCAATATGAGAATTGTGGGTAGATTTTCTTGGTCCTGTACTTGTTCTCTTACTCTTTCGGGTTGGATTTTAAATGTTCATATGCTGTCCTCATGCTATTGGACAGTCTGGTCTATTAACATGAAAATTTTATAGGTTGGCTGATTTGTACACCTACTGTTGTGTTATGGTTTGTGTGATCAGCATGTTTTCTCCCCCCTTTGCGGCTGCAAAACGAGCAAGCTAAAGCACTGACTCTCAGTAATTAGGCAAGCTCTGTTTACGACTCACATCTGTGGTGTTTCTCTCATCTTTCTCTCTTTTTCTCTCTTTCTACTCTATCTGCTGAATGTTTGCAAGTGTCTGATTTTGGCGCAGCCACTTTAGGAGCCTTAGGAATAGGAACCTAGCACATACACATTTTTTAAGAATTAATTAGATCATTAGATATTTTCATGCTGGTGCTTGGCGTGTATTTGGGCTGGAGGCCTTTCTGAATCCTTTTTGTTTCTCTGTTTCTTTTTCTCTCTTTTTCCGTCAATGTCCTGGTGAGTAGGGAACAAATGAGCACACTGCGTTCACTCTATTCTGCCTTATGCCATGACCCACATACATAACTTCTTGTGAAAGAACACCTGTTTCCAAGCCCTGAGTACACAACTGGGGACACACCTGATTATAGTGTGTAGCAGCCATAAACTGACACACACATGCTCACATACATATTGCACATATTAATTGCCATCGCTGAGAGTGTAACTCCAGCTGGCTGTTGCTGTGTGTATAAGGGAGCAGTGCTGGTAAGAATGGATGTGGGAGTATAGTGGCATTACTGATGAAGTGTAAATTAGAAAGGAAAGGGAAAAGTATCAACATATCCTGCAAAGTTAGTTCTACAGTTTCACAGAATTAAGACACAAAATCAGAATTATGTGGCAGTGAAAGCGTGGCAGGAAAATCCCCCCCGTGTTATTACTAATTTCATACAGGAGTGCATTATAGCCATGAATGATCATTTGCATACTGTTTTGAAGCACCCCCTTCCAAGATGCACACTTCAAAGCAAGAAAACAAACTGCCAAAAGCATGCTTTTTTAAAGATTTAAAGGCTGCAAAAATCAATATGCAAACATCTCTTTAGTTTATACACATCTGAAAATCAGCAGTATTAAATTGGAGGCTGTCTCTGAGAAGCATGTGAAGGCAACACAGCTAGTCTCATGAAGATGAAGTTTCTGTAAGGGGTAAAATTTTCAGTCCTTGTCTTTTGTTTAAAATATTCTTATTAATGTCTGGGTAGCATGGTGGTACAGTGGGTAGTGTTGTGTCCTCACAGCTGCAGGGTCAATGGTTAAATTCTGTCTCCAGTTACTGTCTGTATAGAGTTTTTCCTGTTCTTGTTTCCTCCTCCCACCTCACAAAAAATATGCAGGTTACTCTAAATTATTAATAGGAGTTAACGAGTGTGTGCGCACGGTGCCTTGCGATGAACTTGCATCCCATCCAGGATGTATTCCCACCTCGCTCCTAGTGTTCCTGGGATAAGCTCTGGATTCATGATGACCCTGACTAACGACCCTAAGCAAACACAAACAGGTTATGTTTTGCTGCATCTCCTGCAGAGGAAGTCGACACACCCTGGAAAAGTATGTAGTGTTAAGTAAAGATTTGGTTGAAGATCTAGCACCGATTGGATGCATTCCTCTTTCCCAGGCTTCCTGTTGTATGAGAAACTGATGCTGGCTTTAAGCTCCTCAGCATGGGCGAGACGGGTCAGAGTAATTTACCTCACATTTCTGCCAGATGACGGTGTAATAGAGGGCAGTTAACCCACAGGCAGCCCGTGTTCAAAAGAATAGAAAAAAAAGATGTGGTCTCCTTGATGGCTCGACTGCATAGCGACAGCTTTATGTGAGCTTATATATAATGCAGCTTTAACCGGACTTGAAAGCAGGACTTGGTCTGTGGAAACCTGGATACTTTATCTTTGATTTGGTGAATGTGGCTGGCAGTTTGTTCACCGTAAGGAGACAGGACACTTAAACGGTGTCACTTAATTACCATTTTCTTCTGAGAGGGCAAAATGTCGAAAATTTTGCCAATGATCAGAGTAATCCTTGTGGAGAAGTGTACAGCTTGTTAGGCCATATTCTGCATTCTCTCGCTTTGCCTTAAATATTTTTTTTTTATCTCTGTGATTGGCCATAGACAGACAGGACCCACTCACATGCCATACACTTATAATACAGGTTCAGTGATGAGACCTTTTTCTTTTTCTGAATGGGTTTCTTTTGTTTCCTAAATATCCCACTGTAAAACTTTGGATTATAGTTTTATGTCTCTGGCTCACTGATTGCTCATATGTTTCTCCAATCATTTTTCTGAAATGGAGTGCTAATAGTGCCCAGTGTCCATCAGGTCATAAACACTCTAAGTGTGGACAGGAAGCGCTGTCTCAGTACAGCCGGCACTCTGGTGTACTTCACACACCCAATCTCAGCCTGGTTTCATGGAGCCAGATTGATTATCAGAGATGTGACTCGATACCTGAAAGCAGCTCTGAATGAGAAACTGTACATGCTAGGCTGGAGAGTAAAGGTCAGATAACATGCTTCTCAAATATCAGTGAAACAAATGCACTTCCAGAAACTATGGGTGTTACACAATGGGCCAATTGCACAGAGAGATCTTGTATTAAAGAAGAAACCAAACTGCTTTACACTGTACTTCATCATTTCTGACTTCCTAGGTACTCGATTTCTTTGTTTGGAAGACTTATTACATCTTTTTACATTTTAGCTACTTGACAGAGCTAGTGATACATTATTACCCTGGTTTATTCCATAATAACTCAATACATCATACATCATGGTGATTCCTATGTTTTATGTAACAAATAAAGCACAACAGGGCAGATTGTCATATTAATTTGAAACCAGTCTTGAAGACTCTCCCAATGGCAGAAAACCTACTGACTGTTACAAACCTCTGACACCCGAGATTCCTTACAAAAATAGTAAACAAATGTCTCCTCACAGAAAGCTTCTCCATATCAATGATTATTGTTTTTTTCTTTGTTAAATCACATGATTTTTTGAATCCATTCATTATTAGTCCATATGAATGAGCTTTACTATATAAACATTAACATATCAGGATGAGCGCATTAATTTAAAACTGTGGTTTATATAGCCGGCACAATTGTCAGAGCTGCTATTATAGAAAATTAACACCTTCTGACCAATCAGATTTGAGAATATAAAGGACACATGGGCTACATTGGAGATTAAAAGATTTGAAATTCAGAATTTGTATTCAGAAGAATGAGTGAAGTTTGATTAAAAAAAAAAAAAAGGTGAAAGAGGCTAAGGGTCAGCCGTGGTGACTGGGCAGTGGCTCTTCTCCCCACTCAAAAAAAAAAATGTTCTTCAAGGGTTCCTTGGGCACTCTATGTTTGTAAGCTTCCTAAAGGGGATCTACTTGAAACCCTCAATCATAGTTTCTTCTTATAACCTTTAAGGCTTTCCACAGCGGAACAAAGTAAAGACTCCCTTCAGGATTGTAAATTTAACCTGGTTTTAGTGTAGTGCAAGCTCATACCTGTTAACCTCCACCAGTCCTTGAATGTGTCTCATGATCCTTTAGTTACAGGCTCAGGCCTTTAACCAACAGGAGAATCATTGTCAGCAGATCTGAGTACAGTTTGTGAGGGTGATATTTGTGGTGAAACCCAAGAGGGGACATGTGAGATTGCTAAGGTCTTTGGCTCAGGAGAAAAATTGGAGAGACAGGAGACTAAAGCATAAGCCTCTCCTATGTTTCTGTCTGATCCTTGAGAAACTACAAAATTATGAGTGAGACCTCTTTACTGATTTTCCTTTTCTATGGATATTTATATAATCTATGCATTCACTTGAATAACATTCTCGGCTGAGATGAACTATAGGACAGTCAGTGAAACCTCTTTCGCACACATTAAAGTTAGTGACTGTAAATTATCAGGCGTGTTTATGGGCTCTCATAGAGTGAGTTTACCGCAGGGGTTATAAAGGTCAGTCTAGCTTTTTGCTTGATTTATGAACACACAGGATATTAAGTTAAACATCAAAGAGGTGTTAGTGAGCGTGCACGTGTGTGTGTGTGTGTGTGTGTGTGTGTGTCTAAGAGAGTAAGAGCGAGTGAGTGGGCAAGCCTGTAAATGAATAAAGGGAAAGATCTAGGCTACTCTTACTATTGTGACATTTCAAAAGTAGGGAAAATACAGAATTTAAAATCATTCATTTAGTTTAAAATCCCTTAAGAAAAAAATTACAAGTACACTTTGATAGAACTCACAGTATAGCTAAAGTATTTATACATTTGGTTTGCTACCATGGTTTGATGGCTAGTTCGTGATAGAGTACCATTTTTATTATACTTTTATTATATTTTAGATACACTGGGTGCCAAATAAACTATTATTTACACTGTATTTTCATAAGGGATCATATTAGCAATGTTTGTGTACAAAAAAAGCTTTCGAATGGTATCAGAGAGATGCTTCGGCTTAAGCGTTGGCACTTGTTAGCGTGAGTGTGCTGGCTGAGTGTTGTGAGCTCTTGATACCTCGTACACACTGATTGCACTTCCCAGTCCAGGCAGAGGCGCGATGGAGGCGGCTGTTGCTGCTTAACTCTGCTCCTGAGGGGGAGTCTGGGGAATTTATGTCTCCTATCAAAGGCCTTTCATATTCCACTGCACACAGTAATAATTGAACGGCACAGTTGTCACTATTTGATAGTATTTTTGCATTAGACTCGTCCAAGCATCAATAATGCAGTGCTCAACTAATACAGCATTCATCGCAGGGATCAGGGATTCGTTTGCTAAGTAGTCCATCATCATTTTTCTCTTTTACTTTCTCATTTTTACTGCAGTCTGACACACTTTTCTAACTGCCTTTTTTTTAAATCTTTTTTAGATTTATACTCCACTGAGATAGGATAAATCCAAGGCTTTCACAAGTTCATTCTTTTCTTTGTATGCGCTGATTGTATATATCAAGCCTATTAAAAGTGTATTGCGCAGAGGACAGTGTTAGTAATACTGCTTCACTGGTGGTGGGTAGGGTGTTGTAAGATCTGTGTGTAAGAGGGGTGAGTAGAGCACGGCCAGATGCTGTCCGGATGCCTGCTGGTATTGCACTGCCTGCAGCTAACTTGTGGCTTGAGAGGTCAGAGGTTGAGTGGCCCACCCTTGAGCTCTTGCAGGGCAAACCAGAAACACATGGGTTTGTTCTCCAGACCCTCCTAACTCCTCCCTCGCCTCCGTCCTCTCCCTTTCGGTGTGTGGTTTTGCGGGAGGGATTTAGCAAAAGAGTGCAGAAGAACCAGGGAGCCTGGACATCAGCCATATGTCTCTTTGCTTTTATTGTTCTCTCTCTTTCTCTTATACTTTCTATTTTATTCATTAACTGATATCCTCTTCCTCAGCTAGCATTTAACTTGATAGCTGTTTCTAACAAAAGTTAAGAATTTAAAGGAGTGTTTCTGTACGTTACAAATTTTAATCAAGCTTATTGAAAAGATTGAAACGTGTTTGGTAAAACTTTACTTAAGTGTTCAGAGGGCTAAATGAGACTCCATAAGCCCTTCATGACTATTGGCCTAAACCTGCATTAGGATTTTTCCAACAATTTTGATAGCAAGTTGTCATAACACCTGAGCCAAATGATTTTGGTTGATATACTAGAAGAACTCTGAGCTATAAATTCATGACAATCCAACAATCCCTTAGAAAGTTTATTACACTTGACAGATGAAGTGGGCCAGTACTCACCAACACTTCTATGTTTTGCTCTTTTGTGTACCGGAAGTTTTTGCAAACAGGCACCTCTTATAAGCTCACAGTATTCCACTTTACCCACCTACTCACAGAATCAAACTGACTATTTAGCTAAATATCAATAGTTTTATGCTACATATCCAAACTAAGCGGAGTGTAAGTTCACTGCATATACTTCCTATTAATTTCAGTTCATGTCTATAGAGTGTATGCTTCACTTACTTGGACAAGGGCAGCGTGCTGCAAGGGCTTGCATTTGACACACCTGATGTGGATTGGAACTCTTGTTAAAAAGGAAGTCTAACTGCTGTGTGTATCATGTGCTTCAGAAATGTGTCAGGTGTGAATTGGCCTGAATGGAGCTAGAAGATGACACAGAAGATGACACCTCAGAATGAGAGAGAGAGTCTTATTTTATTAAAACCAATATAGCAAACAAATCAAAGTGTTAGGCAATTTACAGAAAAATGAAACAGGTGAGGTGATTGCCAGAGAGACATAAACTAGACAAGACTATATCAGTACATGTGAAGCAGGTTGTCGTCAAAACACTAATCAAAACAGGTAGAGAGCTAAGGCTTGGAATCATCACAGATGCAATAGTGAAGCGAGACTTCACAAGGAAATGTGGAGAGTCTGGGTTATTTAAAGGTAGTAGTGTGACTGGAAACAGATGAGTGTCATTAGTAATCAGCTGACTCTGAGCAGGGATAGGTGCTTTACTGGAGGTCATGTGATGAGGTTGTGGGCGCATATCTCTTAAAAAAAAAAAAAAACTTCCACTTTAGGCCATGCCCAAAATTCAAATATTGATACAGATGCGAATATTTGGAGCACTAACCAGATACAGGTTGTGGCATTGTGTTACATCCTTACACCACAGAGCTTCAAAATTATTTAATGGTTTGCTAAATCTAATAAGGAATATATTCCAGACCATTCCAGAAAGAGGAATACCAGCACTTTTTCCCCACTTCAGGCATTCTACTTGATTTAGATGTTATGTCAACTTGACATCATAATACAGCTGCAGTCTTTATGCAGCTAACCCCTTGGAATAATCCTTTATAAATGTTTAAGTAGGTTTATGTCAGTTGTCATGGACGGTTTATGTAGGTTGTGTGTAACATGGTTTTCCAGCTCAGTTTATCAGTCAAATAACTAATGATTTATAAATTAATTAAATGAAAATTATCGGGCCTGTATCCGACGCAGATTAGCACACATGTTTTTGTAGTGTAAATGAACACAGTAGTGGGTTGAATTCTAAAGAGGCCAGCTGCAGGTAGGAGTTTCATTACATGCAAAAACTTTTTTTTTTTTTTTCATTTTTCTTTAATGAATGTCCAGTTGTACAGCTCGACATGGAGAATCATTTTTCTGGCTGTATTCTGCTGGCTATAAGAATTTGTTCTCTAATTTCTTTGATTGTTCTGCAATGGCTATGGTTGTGTGTGTAAATGTGGTTGTGTATTTTTTACAGTGTTTGGATCATCCTCATACTTACAGTATAGTGCCATAGGGAGAATGATTTCTCTATTTCTTCCAGGGACAAAGGAAACAGCCTTTTATTTGCATGTGTTTACTCCCAACAGTTTTTGGATGAAGAGCTGTCTTTCACCCTGTATGTGACTCTGAATGAGGGATCATGAGGAAGAGAGGAATAAGAGTGCATGCTGGTAGACTTGTGAAAAGCAGACACCAGATTATTTCTCACTTTTGCTCCCTGAGGGTTTTCAGCAAGTGGACAGTTTGAGGGCGAACACAGTTTAGAAGGAGTGGAGAGCTTATGGTAGAAGTGTAACTCTGCTGCTAGTAAAGCCAGTGCTGGTTGGGGTGAGGTTAACAGGCTGTGTGTAAATGGCAAAATTTAACCTGTGTGTTTTAGCAATGAGGCCTGAGCACACACCCCCATCACCCACACAGCACACCTCGTGATGGAATGAAATGTGCCATTTGTGTGTGACATGGTGCACATCTGTGTACCTTTGTGTGCTGAGCACTTGCATGGACCCTGAGGAGTTCGGGATGCATGCTATGTTTGAGGAGGGTGTCTGCTGTGTATGTTGATGGGGATGTGCAAATTGTGTTGTGGTTTGCACCTCTTAGTTTTTTTTCTTTATTCATGGAGAGAAAATGCTTACCTCCTACAGCCAGGCATGCTCATTTTAAAATTTGCTGTTAGAAAAAAACAGCTTTAATCTGTACGGTTTCTGTCATTATAAGCATGTTAATTAAAAAATGCACATACACATCCAAGGTTGTTGTTGTAGTTGTTGTTTTTGCTGCTCATTCAAACAACAAAAACAGAACATAGGACACTAGTTCCACCAACTTGAGAGGCTTGAGAAGTTGACTAATTGGCTTTTTCCTTAATCAGCTAATATTAAGTGCAACAAAATTACTGACAATTGTTAACAAATTGTTAACAAGTTTATAAATGCTAAAATTTTTGGCATCAATTAAATACTAACAAAACTAAAATAAATCCATGGTGACAAAATAAAAATGAATTTCATTTCAAAACAGTATAAACAAAAACATGACAAAATGGACAGGACAGTGAGTATTTATTGGTGCACTAAGAACACCGTGTGAAGTCATAGCCCATATTATCCAAAATCCAAAGTATTTCTGTTTGTAAAAAACATTGTGATGGCACGATTTCTGAAAAAAATGAGCTTAAAAAACTTGGACAAAAAATAAAACAGCACAATGTTGCTTTTGACAACACAAACATAAATTCAGCCCTGTTGAGTTCTCAGTTCTGATTGGTCAGAAGCTGTTAATTCATTTTTTATAACAGCAACTCTGACAAATCATAGGTTTATATAAATACACTGTTCTAATATGTTATTGACTACCGTTTGTTCGCACATTACATGCCATTAAACTATGGATAAACGTATGACATTGTGTTTTAATTAATAAAAAATGCAATCATTAGCAAATTATTGTAGTATAAGAGAACTAAAACACTTTAGAAGTGCTGTTACTAGAAAATAAGCAACTATCTAATGTATTAAACTACCCTGTCATAGATTGTTCTCCTGTATCAGTGATCTTTAATTCGTACAGGAGTGTGTCACAGTGCGATGCAGTGGTATGACACAGTAAGTCAAAATCAAGCAGTGTTGTTTGCCCAACCCCCCAAGTACCCTTAGTTTCCGTTGGTGAAAATCTTGAGTAGATACCAACAACCATAGCGCTGGAACCTTCATAACTGGTGTATTTTGTGTCATGGAAAAACCACAAACAGAGGCCTGACATTATAAATTCACATATTTGCTTATGTTGAGAATGATAAAGGTTTAAGGGACTCAGAAAAGGTGTACTCAATGAATATCAGGTTCTCATTGTTCATTTAAATGTTTTTAAACCTGAAGGAAACTGTGTGTGTTAAACAATTTTTCTGCCCTTACCGAGCTCTCACTTTTAATTACGCCAAGAAGTCAATTCTCAGGTTGAAATGGCATCTGAATGGAGCATGAAATTACAGCAGTGTATTTGGAGCTGTTATCTATGGTGAGCTTTAGCTGAACACACATATTCAAGGAGAGTAACACGTCCAACCTTTGAAGTTTCGCTCGTAGCGCAAGGGACTGCTTTGATGTTCTGTGCCTGGTGTGTTTCTACTGGGAGAGACGTGACATGGAGAGAGAGAGAGAGAGAGAGAGAGAGAGAGACTTAGATACCTCCAGGTCTGAGAGCACACAGATAAAAGAAAGTGTGCCTGCTCAGTCATCTTACGCCATGTTCACTTTTGGGCTACAGAAACTGGAGACTGCTCTGAGAATGAGAGACATGGCCTGAACGAGAGTCACACAGGGATACAGCAAGAGTCCATGTCCAGGCAGACAGAAAAGGAAATACATGTTTTCTCTGGGGAAAATGATGTCGTCGTTCCTCAGAGGTGTACCTCTATCGCCACTATTCCATATTTAACCACCCTTTTGGGTTGAAGGAGGTGCAATGCAACACTCACACACCCCTCCTCGCTCAGGAACCTGGGGTTGGGTTTCCTGGGACTCCTGGGCCTTCCTGACAGGCGTGAAATTTACCAGGGTTGAATTTTACACAGAAGTGTGCTCCCTCGTAGGTACGGATGAATGAGAAAGGAGATTAATTGCTGTTCTTCTGAACTTCTCCAGTAGTAGAATGGTTATGAAAGGCAGTGAGGATGTTAGAGTTTTAGGGTGTTAGTTTATTAAAATGCAACAACCAAACACCCATGGAGTGACAAAGTAGAAATTAATGACATTGCTGTATTTCTTCATATTCTTCTTCATTCCTTGATTACCAAAGGATTTGTTTCAATACTTAGAATGTTACAATAATGATTTGATAAAGACTGATATATTTTATTAATCTGGACAGAAGGATAATACTAACGGTCTTTGGTCAGAATTGGGATGATAATGCCCAAGGCTTTTTTCTACCGTGTGCTACCCATGAGTCCACACCCCTGCTTCAGAAGCACATTCTCAGAAATAAAGGTACCAAACCATACTTTTCCTTGTCACTGGTATAGTACCAGTAAGGATGCATCTTTTGTACACTTAGTATGTAGCTTTTACCTGGGGAAAATGCATGTAGTGAACCTTTAATTAGCTTTTTTAAGAGTTTTAAAGGTACATCTGTAGTCCTTGAGGTCCAATTACATAAAGGTCCAATTAGATAAAATTATTTTTAAAGGTTAAAGATGCATACTAAAGATACAAACGTGTCCCCATACTGGTACCCCAGCGACAAGGAAAAGTACAGTTTGATACGTTTATTTCTCAGGATGCACCTGGATGAGTACACGTATCAGAAATGGAATACTGAATAAAATAGATTTTTTTCAATAAATGTGTTTGCATGTATGTGAGAGTGTGTAAGCATGGACAGGAGGACACAGTGTGGACTGTATGAGTTCTGTTCAGGATCTTTGCAGCGTTTAATAGCTTGAGTTATTAGGATGCACGATTTCTATAGTGTTTTAATAGACATATAAATATTTGCTTATTTGTTTACTTACTCCTACTCATACTGTCAGTCCTGCTGCACTGACTGCAGTCTGCTTCTGTCTGTTTCTACAGCTCCATCTGTGCATTCAGATTGTCTTTTACGTGTAAGCATATGTGTATGTTTCATATAAGCTATAGTAAATATGTTTACTGTTTGGACGCACTTTGATTTAAGAATCCTTCTGGGTTAAATGGAGGAAGCCTCTAGTGATGCCTTGACTTGTCCTTCCACTGTCTCTTGGTTTTTGACATATGAGCCACATGAAAAACTAGCCCACGCTCCTCACATGAAATCTCAGCTCCATAAGAATGTTAAATATGTTAATTTCAGAAGGAACGAGTGGAAAAGATATGCTTGTCTCATTTCAGACACTGGGTTGATTTTTATATCAGTCTTCAAGCAGCGTGTGTCCTCAGTAGCCTCATGAAATTCAAAACGTCTGTGGGTTTTGCAATGGTGGGTTGTCTCATGGGAGCAGCTTTATGACAGACATTTTTCCATTTGTGTCAAAGGCAGATGAAGAACTGATTTCTCTCTCTGGACTCCATGTGTTCTCTCTCTGACTCTGCTCTAGAGGGGAAAGTGTGCTCTGGGACACAGAGCTTCGGCAGCCAGCCTGGGCTTCCAGCTGTGCCTCTGGATCCGGGCCTGAGCCTGACTGACCAGGGGATGTCCTCTGCCAAATGCCTTCAAAAATACCCCACAGTGCCCTGGCCATGCCATGCTTCTCTCTGCTGATCCAGCTCCGTACTGATTCATAGGATGCCAGTGTAGGAATGTACACCCACACAAATCACAGAGTGAACTTGAGGGCACTTTCACATATTAAATATTTAGTTCATTTAAATCAGAGCAGTTTGGACAGATGCCCTCAGGTGTAGACCAAAGCAACCAGTACACATAGTCTGCTAGAGGCGGTTTCAGTCCAGCCTCAGTCAAACCTTACACTTTCTGCCAGCACCCTAAACGAATCTTCTGTCTGTCCCCCTGGGAGAAACTCTCAAGGGTTCAGCTTCCCTTTCAGAAAAAGTTCCAAGTAGAATCCTTATAGAAACTAAACCTTTACCCTTGAGGAATCTTTTTTTTAAGAGTGGTGTAGATACACTGCAGATTCAACCCAACCACAGGAAGTAAACCAAGAAGGCTACGGGTTCCAGGTAAATTTTTTTTTTTGACAAATTAAGTGCCGGTACATACCTGGTCTGCTGCAGTGCAATACACAGGGTGTCCCATGAATCCAGCATCATAAGAGAAAATTTGATATCAAAATTTTTATGTACAGAACTTTCTCAGTATGTCCATAATTGTTCTCAATACAAAAATTCATATGAGTAGTTATTTTTTTCAAGCCATTCTTCTGACCAATAAATGAAAGACTTCCTGCCCCATCTCTTCCCACACACTTCAGAGCAAATCTTGTCTGCTGAGTCAGACCAAAGCAGACCACATTCATCAGTTTCACTCGGTGTCAGACAAAACAGCTAAGAAAGTGCTCTAAAATGGTAAAGAAATATAGAAATAAAGAAATTTAAAATTTTACAATGCCATATAAGGCTCTGACCCACTGAAATAATGGGACACAGTATGCAGTAATTGCTTTAGTTAAATTCTGTTTTTTTGGGGGGAGGTTCACAGGCAGGCATAATACATAGTCTAGGATGTGTGCATGCAAGCACTGCTTTCATGCCAGATTTAGAGAACGTTGTGCTCACTCTTGCCTTGTTCTGACAGAATGCTCTTTCATGCCCGAGGAATAACAGAGAGTAGGGCATGAGTTGACGCATCTCCGTTTCACAGTGCTGCATGCCAGCCTGAGCTTGTGTAGTGTCCAGAGAGCTGCCAGATCAAAACCGATCTCCACACTTCTACAAAGCATGGTGAAAGTTTCCGCATTGACTGAGAAAGTGCAAGCCCTGGGGCGACCTGCTTCCAAACTGCTTCTATGCACAAATACTATGTGAACTAGAGCGCCAGTCTCTCTATAGTGCTAAACTGAGAGCATTAACGTAGAAAATACTAGCCATGGGCAGAAGAAAGACAGAAGGCACTTAACCCAAACTCTGACTTAGCATTGATTTATTTATGCTTTTAAACAATTTCTGAAGCCATTTTCTTGGTGTTCGATCTGTTTTTATTCTCGCAGTTCACTTTTTTTGAGCCCTTGAGGAACTTTCTAGCCTCATTATGAGACAATATGTGATGCTTTTTATTCTACTGTTCAAAGCAAGTGATTTAAAATTGATCCATAACTTCTGTCGATTAAGGAAAATGTGTGGGTTTGTGTAGGCAGGGTGGTGTTAGCCCTGCTCCCCTGATGCAGAAAGGAGGGAATCGGTCTTTCTCCAGAGGAGATACCTCATTTGGACACACAACTCCCTTCATTTTCATCCAGATAGCCCGCACTATTTTCACTGCCCTCTTTCCATTTTTAGATTCTGAAACACACACTTGTTCACACATACACAAATGTGAACATTATGAAACAAAGTGGAAACACACAGTGATTCAGTGCAAGAAAGTAATATTGAGTGCATTGTTCTTCTTCCCTCTCCCTTCTGCTCTCAGGTACCATTTTACCTCACAGTGTGACCCTCTTTTTATTTCCCATCCCCTGCCTCTCTCCTCCATTTCTTGCCATTCCCCAGGTTGAAAAATAATAAGGGCGAAGCCTTTTTAAATGCAGAGCAAAATAACCCTAAAGTGAAAGAAGCTGCTTGTTTGAGCCAGATCTTTTCATCTTTAATTATAAAGTGCAATGAAAGAACATTGCAGCTGAATGGAGAAACATTTTCTTTCTGCTTCATTAAATTATGCTCGCCTTGCTCACTCTGCTTTTCCTCCTGCTGGTGTTTTATTTGCTGTGTGCTACACTTGACTGGCCTCAAAACATGGAGGCTAATGAAAAAGGAGGGATAGGACGAGCACTCATTTGTCAGAGAGGGGTTCATTTCCGTGGCAGTGCCAGGAGTTGACGGAGTCACCTGCCTCCTTGTGAAGCGTGAGCGCGCTCCTGTCTCTGCGCTGATGAGTGATATGAAACTACTTCCAACATGCTCACGAAGGCGGATGAAATATGACACCACCCACAGAAGAGGACCTACATGCCAAAACATCTTTATTGTCCCTTTGTTTAACTGACAGCCATCCTCCTCCTGCTGTCTTTTCCTGAGTTCTGTCTTTCTGCACATTCAGCTGTTTCAACACTAAGGTGTTAATAATCAGGCTTTTTCTGGCCCGCTCTTGTTTCCGCAGCTTGCCTTCTTCGGTGCCATTACGCTCTGCTCTCTGTTAATTGATGTCATATTTCACACTGACGTTAGGTTGCGTCTCTTCCCTTAGAATTTACATTGTGCTTATCCTCTCTGTCAGCTATTCCCACATGTCTGTGCTTCACAAGCAAATTAGCTTCCTCCTGCATTCCTCAGCCTTCTTTATATATGTATAATGCATGTCTTGGCTTGTGTTTCTGAAACGAGGTGGCTAATGAATGTATAGCTTGAGCCACTTGAAACCTGTGCCATTTAAATGTCAACCTTTGTCCTGCATGTAGGACTCTACAGAACCTGGACAGGCCGTGATGTTACTCAGGCAAGAGCGTTAATTGAATATGAAACCAGGCTCAAGATTCATATGAAATCTCCAGTGACAGGTAAACAGGGAAGACCCTCAGGGTGGCACGGGGTGAACTAGAGCGAGGCGTGTTATCGTGCTCCACATGAACCCATCTCTGGCACTCGCTGTCAGGTGACTGTAGCGGTATTCCTACTTGCCCTCCTTCCGCCTGAACCAGCAGCCCTAAAGGGGCCGCATCCGTTTCAGAGACCAACCACCAACGCTAACTTCTTCACCTGAGCTCAGCTGAGGCGTGCAGACAGCCACACCAGCCTGGATACCACGCAAACCATGTTACAGTGAAAAAAAAAGCATGAGAAAAAATAAGGGAGAAAGCAAGGGAGGTAGAAGAAAAGCGCAGCAGGGCTCTAGTCATGAGTAAACAGAGTTGTTGGAGAGGTGCAAGGACACAGGAGTGGTGGCTGTGAACATGCAGCAAAAGCACCAGCCTGCTTACTTATTGATGCCTTTGCATGTCTTGTCTTTTACACTTATAAATGTATTATTGAAGAGAGTAGAAAAGGTGAACAAAGTCAAAGAGAATTATGTTCTTCCACTTTCTGTGATTTGTAAGCTGACTGGCATGTTGAAAATGTGAAGGTGAAGATCTGCCGTGGCAAACAGAAACACAAAAGTTCTCTCTTTCACTCTTACACTCAGTATCTCTCGCCCTTGTACTCTCTCAGATTATAACTATGCTTCTTTCATTACTTAAAGAATGTAATCAAAAAGCTGCCTTAACCTTGTCAAACTGATGTCCTTAACAAAGCAGCTATTTTATCTTAGAACGCGAGTGTGAAACCATTTTATGCAGAGGTAGGATTTACGTAAATCTGATGTTTAAGTATCTGTACTTTGAGTTTTTCTTCCACCAAATACCTTTGATTTTTACTCCCTGTATTTAAAAAAATCTCTGCTTTCTACTCACTGCATTTTTCTATAATCATATATTCATAAGGTGACTTTAGCAACAGACAGCTTCAGTGATTTGATCTAAATTCCTTACAAATCTAAACCTTAACAGATGTGACAGCAGGAGTCAGACCTGTAATATATCTAATGCTATGTACACTTTATGTATCAAGGCAGCTTGTAGTGTAACAGCTAGCTATTAACATTCAACAAGTTTGTCTGGTCTGATATTTTCGTGCTAGCTAACATTTGAGAGATTAGGGGGGGGAAAAATATTGTTAATTAGCCTTAGGTAATGTTTTCCTACATTCCTTGGTTCCTTAACTAAAATCAGTGTAGAATTTGTGGTAAAAGTCTTTTTCTTTAGTAAATTTTTCTTGTACATTTACATTAATACTTTAAGTAAATTTATAAGTCTCTACTTTAAAACTTTAAATACAGTGAAGAATTTAAGGTTGTACTTATATTTATTTACATTGACCTACAATAGTAAATGCACTTTTACTTAAGGAAAGAATTTGGGTATGTTTACCACCTCTGATTGTATGTAGCTAAAATAACTTTCAAAATCAATGGAAATTTCATAGCAAAGTTCTTTTTCTGAGTACCACAAAAACATAACGGTGTAACGTTAGGTAGTCTTGGACTATATAATGAAAATAACCTGAGAAAGCCTGAACCACTGGGTATGAAAAGCAAGTCATCAGAAAGCAGGATCAGATGATGGTCATGTGAGGTATCTGAGCAGTGCGTGTCCAAAGCTGAAGAAACAGAAACAGCAGAGAAGCTGCAGGTGTGGAGAGCCAGGACGGAGCACACATAGTCTTTGTTCATGGAACTAAACAAACACAGATCAAGTCTGCCATCAGATCAGTGTCTGGAAACCAAAGCCACCTTTTCCAGGTTAGTGAAATGTGGAGTTGAAGGGCTTGACTGCTGGTGCTGAGAGCCAGGCATTGAAACAGGAGGGTTAACAGCAGGAGAGAGGTGAAATCTGAACCGTGCTCTGCTTGAGTGCAATCAGATTCACAGGATTTGCTTTACTCGTCTGATCTGTCAGCTCTCCAGTTATATATGCGGGTCAGTATGGGTCAATAAGACACTTTTGCGAAATTCAATATTGTGCTAAATGGGTCCGGGATATTTAACAAACCCTTTAAGATAAGAAGACAGTTTAAATGGTGTGTCTGGCAGGAGAAAGACAGTTCAAAGTAGTTCAGCAGGCCATGCAGGTTTTCTTTTAGCCCAAAAGCACACTATATTTACACTAAATACTTGAACAAAAGGATGACTGAAGCTAAGTGAAGCTGGAGTTTGGAGTTGGTCTGCTTGTTTTCTCCTTGACCTGTCAGCACAACATCTAGACTTGGCTGAAGTGCTGCAAGAAGATGAGAAGGCGAGCAGAGTCGCTGAGCTGTTGAAAGTTCTGCTGCATGTGTGCTGCCTTTCGGTGAATTGATTGGCCTTTCTTTTTGCTGGTGGATGCTGGAGGACGCTTTGATCAAGTAAAAATCTCAGTATGGAATGACAGATGTTATCTCAGTCACATTTATCCTGCAGTGGTTCCTTTCTCTTAGAGTCCCATATGTTCATCTCTGCCTCCTTCCGAACTCCTGCCCTACTTTCCAGTGAAAGCTGGTTTCTGGGTGATTTGTGGGGTTACCTTTCATTCATTCATTCATTCATTCATTCTCAGTATCCTCTATCTGGAGCCTATCCCAGGAACATTGCATGTGAAGTGGGAATACACCCTTGATGAGACACTTTGATGAAGACATGACAAAATGAAAAAAAAATTCAAAGATGTTACCAATGCTTTAAAAACGTCTGTGAAGTCTGTAAAAAATATTGTTTGTGCTGGTACAATATTTGAGAAATTTAATGTTCTTGCAGGTGGAGGAATAAAAAAGCGCAGTTCTTTTGAAGGTAGAAAAAACACACATGAACTAGACTCCCCGGTGTTTTTCATTCTCTATTTTTTAAAACCGTTTTTGTCTCTGTGAACATGGTGTTGCATAGTGGCATGGTATTCACAGCCAATCAGCAACCAACAGTTCTGCCATACCCAAGTACCCTAAATTTCTGAACAACTGTGGCCAATGGAAAAAGTACAGCTCTATGTTTTTTATGTGGAAATTCAAGTTTTTTTGCCTCAGTGGAAAAAAGGCCTTAAGTGTTTCTCTTTCTTTCTCTGCTGCTCATCTTTCACTATAAAGGCTGGATGTTCCACCTACTTTAAGTGTGCGGCCAGTTTGCAAAGTCTCCTTTGTGCCCAAAGACACATACAGCATTTCCAATGACACTGTTCCCAACATTCTCCGTGCTTTCTGCCACTTCTCATAGCTGAGAAAGCGGGTGAGGGGAAAAGATGGCTAAGATTACTCCTGTCTGACCCAATCAGAAATTGTTCTCTTGTGGCTAAGCACCCTCACAAGTAAATGAACACATGAGTACTGACATAAACACACACAAACAGTGGTTAAATAAACACTTACCCAAACAATACTCCCACTCCCCCACTGATTTCCTCTCGTAATGAGTAACTCTGGCCTGAGGACACACCCATTGGTGCAGTTTATTTAAGGTGAAATTAGGCTGGTATTGATGGGCATAGGGCAAACAGGAAGAAGCAGCTCAAGCCTGCAGCAACCTGACCCTAACTGCTACCATTCCCACTGCCCTGAAAAAGAGAGTGAAATCATCTCCTCCTCAACCCTGCTTTTTACATTTCCCTTTTTCTATCATTCTTTCCACTGGTTCTAATCAGAGTTGAGTTGCATATGCACTGTGAGGATTTGATTAGCACACAAAGGTATTTTAGGGGTAACTACAATATTGCTTGACATTTTAAAATGACTTTTTTAATTTTTAAACTTGTCACTGTTGGAATAATTTGAATGGGCCACCCAGAAATTTAAGCTTGACTCTTGAAAAAAATGTTATAGCTAAAACCCTTAATGGTTCTTCAGTTTATCCCTCTGGGGGAACCCTTAGGTAGAACCCTACAGCAGAGTGTCCCCTACAGAGAGGGTTCCAAGTAGAACTTTTCAGGAAGACAAGAAGCCTTAACTATCCACCATCGAAGAATTCTTTTTTCTGAGTATGGATAACTTTTCCTGCAATATTTATTGATGTATCTTTTGAATTTAAATCATCAGTTCTGAATACGGCCACTTGTGAATATGTTTGTGGTGAAAAGTCCCATCATTTCCCTTGTTCCAGAGTTGGGAGAAATATATTTTTATGGTCAACTTTTACAGAAACAGAACGCTAAAAAAACAAAGAATACCACTCCCACCTGCTCCCACAGACACTCTTCACCAATTCTGCTCTCTCATGCAGTTATTTATGTACTTGCTCACAATAATTTTCTAATGAAGTCAGTTTCTCTAAAATATAATCGAATTAATAATTGAAACTACAGTGAGAAATGAGCTATGTGTGAACAAGCCGGCATGTGAAATGCGCTCCCATGTTAATGAATACACTTTCTTTGTCCTTTGAGTTTTATATCTGATTGTCCTCTCCCACCCGCATGAAACTGCCCACTCCTGTGACAGAGTCCTGATGCCCACCACTAGTGTCAGGTTGAATCCAACCTTTTGAGCATAGCCTGTTATAGATTCTCTCTGACCTGCTTCTTTTGATCATCAGATCAGTATCTAAACCTGCCTGGCCGTCTGCCATGATGTTGATGTGTTTCTGCTGTGCAGCTGTCTCTCGCATCTCAGATCAGACATTTGGACGGAACTCATCTCGTACTGAAGCAAGTGTGGATCTGATTTATCACCACACTCCGAGCACACAGCTGCTGCCCACTTCCCTGTGGGGAGAAACTTTTACAGCAATGTGAACTTTATTAGGAAACATCGGTTTATTTATCAAAGACCATGGAGGAGGTCTGAAACTTAAGCTTAAATATGTTTGTTATTAGTGCAGGGTCAGAGAAGAAAGGAGAAAAGCAGGAAAGAGGAAAGGAAGACAGTGAAGCATAAAGAAGGAGGTGGTTCTAGGAAGAGAATCCAGGGCTAAGACTGGAGGGGTATGTGTGTGTGTGTGTGTGTGTGTGTGTGTGTGGAGATAATTCTACTGCTGCCTTCTTCTTAAAGAAAAGTTCTGTATTAACTTGCTGATCATACTTCTTTTATAGCTACACATAGTCATATGATATGCTTACCATTACAGGCAAAGAGTAATAAATAAGTGTGTTTAGTATTTTGACTTTCACTAATATGTAACATGGATGGATGGATGGATGAATGGTTGGATGGATGGATAGATGGATGGATAGATCTCAATTCTAATACATTAGTCCGTTAATAATTAGGTTTCTACCATTTCGCTTTGAAAATTATCAGTGAACACAAGTGGAAGGATGTGATGTTTTATTTTAAACATTGAGACTTTATTGATCAATATTTATTTGCAAGCTTTTATGGTTGCAAATTGCATGTAATGCTTTTCTTGAATTAATTTTAGAGTGTTTATCGTTTCCACAGGTTCTTCTCTACCAGGTTAATTTGAACATTCTTTGATGTAGAAAATTAATCTCTAACAGATTAACAAAACACAGTTAAATTAATTAAGTATACAGTGCATACATTGAATGACCTGATTAATGGGCTAAAATCTAGGTATCCTTATTGGATTTCCTGTAATCTGCTAATGATCTTAATCCAGTATGAAAAGTTGTAGTATGATGTTTACTTGCCTATGTCTATAAACTCCCAAAATCTGATAATAGTAGTATCATTATTGTGCATGTAAACACACACTGTCACAAGCGAAAGAATCAAAACTCGTCTCTCAAACATTAATTTATTCACTCCAATGTGCCAATGTACAGAATGATAGAGAGAAAGAAACATAGAAGAAAATAGCAAACAGCAACACTTAATGTTATGCATTTGCTGCTTAAATCAGTGCTGAGCCTGTCTTGTTGCATGCGGTAAAAATAATAATGAATTAATTTCTTACACACACACACACGCACACACATCTGGCATGCTTTCTCACTCTTCTTAAAAGACACGCTCTGCTGGAGTCGTCTGCTGTCATTAGGCTGAGCACGCTGCACCATGCGTCCCTGAAAGATGAGGATTTATTATTGCACATATAATTGATTTCATACTGAAAATTCTGGAGGAAAGCCGCTTATGTCCTTCTGCTGTTTGTTCGGAAGGGAAAATCAAATACTGTCCCAAATAATTACAGCTGCTTTTTTCTAACAACCCAACATACCCCCATCACAGCACTCTAGCTTCCTGCTCTTCCACTGCCAATTAAGCACTGGTCCAAAATACCAGACCTTTTAACAGGATTAACTCTGCGAGTTTAAGAGGTAGAGGAAATAATTAGTCCTATTACTGATAACATTAATCAGGTTAAACACTATGCCTCATTATGGAACCAGACTCTCACTCTCTCCTTCACTTGCTCTCTCTCTCTCTCTCTCTCTCTCTCTCTCTTTCCCTCAGTCTCTACCTTCATCTTGTCTTTTCCCTCTGTAAAATTCAGCTTGAACACAAAGGAAGCACATTGCTTCACTCTGCGGTTGATATAATCAGCAAGTCGGTATCAGTAAGTTTGAAAGTGAGTGTTGTTGGTTTGGGAGTGTGTGCGGCAGATGAAGAACATGTATGTTTGTATATTCAGATTCAGATATTCTGTATATGCAGAGTTAGGAGACGCCTCCACCAGTCCGATCAATATTTATGTAAAAGTATTCTAAAGGATGATCAAAGCTACCAGTCTCTTCTCAGTGAATATCCATCATAAACACCTCTGTCCTTGCTCAGTGACATCTGTACTGCTCAGTAGATTGGTTTGTTGACTAAACAGATTGAAGTACAGTTGGATAAACTGATTTCGATAGTATTATGATGCCGAAACTAAAGCATATTGAGTCTGTTGAAACCTAAAGTACCTTTTTTCCCCCGGGAAGCTCTTTATTTCTAGCTTTTTTTCATATTCAAAAGATCTCCTTCTGCTTTAAATAAAAAATTATTCTAAATTTACTTTTAGTGAGCATTCTGTTGAAGTAGAAGTTGCTTATACACAAATTGTGAAAAACTGTATCTGCAAAAGTGATCATTCTATATTGTTTGCAAGACTGATCACTACAGAATATGTGGGGGTGTATAAGGTTATTCAAACACACCAATAGTGCAAGAAACCACATATAAATTTGCATAAAAGTCACAGTATCATATTAAAGCAGGAGCTAAAGAGATGAAAAAGTAGGTTTTCATGAAAACATTAAGGAGAAAGTTCTAATTTGTGACAGGATGAATTTGATCTGGGGTTTCTAAAGAGTTGGATTAATAATGCTTCAACAGGACAAGCTGGACAAGAACAAATCCAATAAAATTTCTGTAATCCAGTTTGCCTGGATGAGGCCATCGCCTCTGGGATATCCCAAAAATAAAATCTCTAATCTGGGGCCTGTGTCCTGCTGCTGGTGTAGTGGCGAATCAGATCAACCAGGCTTGCTAGTATCAATATTACTTTTGTATATAAGGTCTAAAACCACATTTTTTTTTTCAACTGAATATCATATGTATGATGTGTAGACAGAACAGAAAATGAGTGCAGGAAATTAGAGTGTGTATGGTGTCAAAATTTTCTAATTTGACCCAAAATGATTGACATTTGCACTGTTTGTGTCACTCAAATTCCTTTTTACACACAAAAGCTTCCCATTCAGATGTTCTATCTCTCCTGCCCTCTCTGTCCCTCATGTATTGGCACTCATTCTGTGAGCAGGGCTGTAGTGGCCTCTGGCCCCAGACTGTCACTCATTCTTTAGAACGAGAGATGAGCATGAAGACAGGGCTAATAGCCATAACTGTGGGATGACAGAAGGATAGACAGGTCTCACCTTCATTCACTTGCTGTGCTAAGAGATGATCCAGGAGACCAGACCTGAGGATGGCCATCAATCACCATTGAACATTCACAGTAGTACTTGTATCAGTGATCAGATTAAATTTATATGCCACAACTTCTGCCAAGTAATGTTCTAGGTTAGAAAAATCATAAATTCATTAGCAAAATTTGAAAAAGTGAAAGTTCTAAAGTGTTTGCATAGTCACGTTGCTACAAAAATGGTGCAAAAAACACTATGCTGTTATCAACTGGAAATATTTTAAATATGGGGGCAAACTATATCAAATATTTCTCATTATGAAATTATGATACAACAAATATAAGAAGTATAATAGGTATAAGATATACAAAAGTTTTTGCAGTGTAACTAGCATAATTTTACCTAAATGTATGACAAGGTGGATATCTAGTTCAATACATTACTTCTAGTATAAAATGGTAGTCTGTGACGCTCTACCATGGAACACAGAGTCTGTCTTATCTTTTGTACACTTTCTGGCAACAAGTTTTAGAATCTTGAAGGTGACAATATGAGCTCATGTACACTCCTGTTTATATGTACTTCCATACACTGTTCCGATGGGAAAAATCTTAAACACTATGACAATTTTCAGAGCAAGGCGTAGCCATTTGATTGAAAAAAGTTCATGCCATTACATCTTTAAAAGTTATTAGAGTTTTGGTTAAATCGGTGACAAAGAAATGTTTGGTTGTCAGTCAATTGTTATTCATGATTTATAGCTGTAGGCGTTTATTGATGAAAAGTACCTTTCATTTGTGAAATCTACAGTTTGGTTTATGAGGCTGCTATAAAACAGACTGGGGTTGATATTTATCCAACTAATCAAAAAAATTCACATGAACAGTCAGGATTGTTCTCGGTTGATATCTTTACGGGATTAGTGGTTGGGATTTTTTTTGAACAAGTTGAAATGTTATGTTAAAGCATATCAATAAAACGAGAAAGAATATTTAACAGCTAGTAGGGAGAAGGGCTTTTTCTGTGGTTGATGGATGGCAGAAACACTGGTGATGCTAGTGATTTGGCCAGCCTGACATCAAGAGCCTTTGTTGCCTCCCAAGTGGCAATTGGTTGTTGTTGACCTCCCTTCCATCTCTCTTTTTCCTACTTTTTCCCCACTTTGCTTTCAGTTATATTGAAATTGAGTGTGTCTCTATACCTCCTCCAGGGGCATTTCCCAGTGTAACACCTCTGTTTGAGATACTGAATATGCTGTTGGTGTCCAGAGTGGACACATTTTAGCTCCCACTGCACTCTGCAATATTGCTAACAGGAACACAAAAGGTTTTGCCCTCCACTTAATTAAAAGAATTCAAAGCCATGTTTCCCATTTGTAGCCATGCCTGGTAGATCAGTCATCACCTGAATGCGGTTTTCAGCTGCTGACTAATTTGTTTCAGGGGTAATGGCCAGATCAAAATGCCTCGGATATAATTGGTGGAACAGAGAGCATCGATATCAGCATTACAGGGAAAAAAAGCAGCTGTAGTCCCCAGAAATGCCACTGAAATGCTAAATAATAAGGGTCAGGGCCGAACTTGGGAATATTGAAAAAAATGTGCACGAAACTGCACAATGAGCACAAATCGCACCATTGTACAAGTAGCATGGTGGCAGTGGGTAGAATTGCTGTCTCACAGCTCCCTGGTTCTATCCTGAGCTTGGGTTTGCTGTGTGGAGCTTTGCATGTTGCTCCTGCGTTTACCTGGGTTTCCTCTGGATTCTCCATTTTCCTCCCACTTCCCAAAACATGCATGTATGTGGATTAGCTATGTTAAATTGCCACCTAGGTGTGAATGAGTGTGCAAAGGTATGTGTGCATAGTGCCCTGTGATGAAATGCCACTCTATCCAGTGGTTTTAGTGTTCCTGGGATAGGCTCTGGATCCCCCGTGATAAACCAGGATACCAAGATAAAGCAGCTATTGAAGATGAATGAATGAATCTAAATAGCACACTGCTGCCTGTCCCTGAGCTGGATATAATATACTGGGGTGCCTTGAGAAGTGGAGGATTCATAGCATTCTGTTTTAATGTCCCAAATATGGAGCACAGCGTTCATGCGGGAGCCGGGGGCATCTCTACCTGCGTGCCTCAGGCCTGTGGATGCAATTAAGCAGGTTTCTGTGGGTGTGTAGAATTTTAGAGGTCTGTAATTTCTGCTCCTTTCATAGGCTGAGTCTTGACAGATCACCACAGCAATCAAGCCTACGAAACACAGGCTTTATTTATTATTGAGCCTTCCGGCTTCTCCACATCACCTTGCCAATCACCACACACTGTGCTAAAAAACAGAGGAAGAGAGAAAGAAAGATGTTGAGAAAGAGATGATTTTGAAGTTGTTCTGTGGGTTGAGGAAGAGTGTGTGATGCAAGGCCAATGGCTATGTCTGAAATACTCCTCTGGCCAGACCTGGCCTCTGGTTCTAAACCCAAACGCCCTCTTCCTTCCCTGCACCCTACACTCAGTCCCTCTTCACTCACTCTTCTGATTCACTCACTTCTTCTTCCTGCTTTCTCTATTATTCCAAGCTTGTTGTGCTGCCAGTGTTCCCGACGGCAAACACACATCAATCATTACTAATCCCTCTCTCTGTAGAATGAAGATAAATAACTGCTTCTCTCCCTCTCTCTCCTCCTTTGCTGTAATAGATGCAAAATGAAGTGTGGCATCTGAGGGGCTTTTGGCAAAATCTGAAGGCCTATTACATTTATTTTTAAACTAATATGCATATTTATTTCCCCAACTAGGTATATATACACTAGGATGAGCAGATCTACAAAATTGTGTTCAAGTAAACAAACAGTTGATCTCAGAGGGAGTGTTGATATATACAGTTGGACCATAAATTGCTCTTGCATATGTAGGACTAAAAATTGTTTTTTTTTATAATTTTAGGTAAAATTGAGAGTTTTTTTTTTCAGCTTCCAGTTTCTGGTGAAGATATGGGAGTCTAATTGATATGAGAGAGATGGGTCAAGGAGGAGTTGGGGCACCATTTAATCATTAGGACTCTTTTTGTTAGGACACTTATAACCTTCATGGAGGTGTTGAATATTAATAGAGTGAATAATAAAACTTAGGAGAGCTCTAATGGGTTAGTACCAGGGACCTGGAGACCTCTTCAAGAGCAGTTCTATCTCTCTCTCTCTCTCCCATTTTCAGTGTTTCACCACTTCTCCCACTTCCCTTCCTCTCAATCTCTCTTTCTCCCTTGCATGGAAAACCAGTTGAGTTTAATTTGAATAAATTAGCACCATCGATGAGTGGAAATAATACCTGAAAATAACTAGTGAAATTATACCAGAGAAGTGGAAATCTGACTGGATTACTCGATTGTGCTGAGGCTCCAATCTGTCCTTTAGAAAAAGCTTTTTTTTTTAGTTGGAAGTCTACTCATACATGTGATCATATCCCCCATACAGCTTACACCCCCCTACCCCACTCACACACATACAGTTCTCTGTCTTGGGAAAATAATTAAAGGCGTACGCCAACAAAGTGGGCATTTAACCACAGCAGGGGGTAGTTTGTCTAGGATGGCCACGTCTTGCTGTGGAGGCACAATGGTCTAGACCCTTTGAATGCCTCTATAGCGCTATCACACAGCAAGACTGGTAAAAAGTCCAACACATGGCAGGAATCGGGCAAGAAAAATAGTAAGTGGGCCTCTAATGCTGATTGATGGGTGAGGAAAGTAGATAGCAGTGAGGGATTAATCAATGCCATACGCACCAGTGCAGGCAGGTGGGCTCCTCTCATGCAGAAACACACTCACACTATGTAAAGAGGTAATAGTTGATTCACACTGCTGTTATCTTCTTCATAGAGATACGCCTCTACATTATTCATAAAGTTCTGTGCAAGCATTTCACCCTTTTATAATCTGTCTTTGGTCAACACTGTGAAGTACAGTAATGCTGGTGTTAGTCGGGGAGATAGTAGGACAGTGTTTTATTAATTCAACACATTAGTGAAGACATGATTAACACCTCAAGTGTCCAGTTTGAAGAAGAAGCACCATTAGCGTAAAGCTATGTATCTCTATCTCTCATCACCCATCCTTCCCTGGCACTCATCCTCTCGCTCTGTCTCTCTCTGTGCTTTAGCTTTGCTCAAGCACTATAATGCTGAATGTCCTCGCCTTCCTTGCTGTGATTGAATTGCAAATGCTCATTATGCCAGTGAGCAGTCCTCCACCTGTCCACGTCTGCCCACTGATGGAGATGCAGGCTTGCTCTTTTGTCCCATAGATCGAAACAATGCTGGGACATGAGACTCTGCCAGAGAGACACAGCATCTTAGCATTAGGGTTTAAAGGGTTTTTTTATATATAACTTTGTTTAGGGTGATTAATGGGCACTGAGGATGGACACTGTGAGTATGTGTGTGTCTCAGATGGATCAGTATGGTATGTTTCTACGGTAAAAGCACAGTGCTATAGACCTACATGCATAGTCGTTGTATACAGTAGAATTACTTTGTTCTCATAGGCTTCAGTAGGATAACACAATCATCAGCTTTTGGCAGAATGACTGCTTTTAGTGGCATACCACTCATAGCAAGCAACAGGTTGCAAAAAGGCTTAAAGTGTGCCATTGTAAAGATAGTTTAAAAACTTACCTAAATTTTTACATTATATTTGCTCAACATTGTAAAAGCAATATAGAATACCAACTTCAATCTGAAATTTGTTGTACCTTCATTGGCAGTTTGCATTACATCTGTTATGGTGGCATGTCCTGCAGTTACAGGAATTCATCCAATAAATGCCTTGTTCTTGAAGGGAATAGTTCTGGAAATCTTTAGTTCTTCAAAAATGTCCGTAACCTCAATGGGTATACACACACACACACACACACACACACACACAGCTAATGATACACCTCAGTGGATAACAAGCTAAAGCAGTTAATGTCTAGTTTAAACAGTAATACTGGTGTTCAGGATTTCGAAGAGTCTTTTTAAAGCTCATCAGTACAGGTTTCTGGGCCATGAGAAAAGAGAGTGTGAAAGAGAAGGTCTTCTTTTGAGCTCCTCTCCTTTCATGCCAATGTGAGGAGGAGACGTGAAGTGAATTGAAGACTGCCTGCTGTATTAAGACTTCTGTCTTTCTCAATCACAGATATTAAGCACTATGGCAGACCAGGATCCATTCTTACACATATTTATAGTCTCCATTAACTACCAGTGCTCAATGCAAAACAGTTATTTTTATCTGTTTATATTCTTTATATATCATGTATAAAAAAAAAGCTAGCACTGTACTACCCATGCCTAGCATGTGTATTGTATATAAGAGGGTTTAGATGGTTTAGTGTTTGGCTTGGAGGATGAGCTACATGAGGGCGAGGAAAGGAACAGGAAAGTGAAGTAAACAGGTTTATCATCGGAGGGAGCAGCAGAGAGCTGGGGTGAACGGTTTGTCCTTATCAAAACTGCTTCCCAGAGAGAGCTGAGAGATACCTTAAGTAAGTGAAAGAGACTTGGGTTTTTCGATTAGTGCCTCACCACGACTCCAATCTCACAAGGCTCCCCTGCGCTATTCGAATATCATTGAGTGTGAGCCACGGTGAGGAATTTTAAAAAAGAGAGAAAGATGAAGACGAAGGAATGGAGTAAAAAAGATGAGGGTGAGGTTCGAGAGAAGAGCACAGAGCAGGAGTGACGATAGACTATCAGCGGCCGCTCTCTTAATCACACCCTAACTCCCAGAGTGAGCACTCCAGATTAATCCTCAAATCTCTACAGGCTTCTGCCTCGTAGTCACTGCAGTTTCATTCATAGTGAAAGGGAAGGTAATGGTGAGAAATTGGGACAAAGTAAGGAACTAAGTTTAAATTGAGGCAGGACTTGACTTTCCCATGGCTCTACTCTCCTGGTGGAGGAGACGCCAGTGTGGAGATTAGACGAGATTTATGGATTCTTTAAGACGTTGTTAGGCTTCTGTCTATGAGTAGTCTCTGTATGACAAAAAAAACCTCTCCCCACCACCCGCCTTCAACCGCAGTCCCTTTATTCCACTGATTTTGGTTGCCATTTATTTAAACAAAGGGACAAATCTTCCACTTGATTACTGGACCATGTTTTTTTTTTCTTCAAGGATGTGATTGTGTGTGAATGAAAGAGAAAGAGAGGAAGGGGTTGTGTTTTTGTCTGCAAGGTGGGTTAAATGGCTTTGTACTTGTGTTAGTGCAGGTCTTGTCTCTCCTAAGACTGAGTAAAGAGTGACCGAGGTCCTAATTTGTGCCACAGCTGTAGGTGTTCCTTCTTTTGTCTCTAGCTCGCACAGAACCTCCGCTTTCTTCTACATCTCCTTGTGTTTGAAAACATTGGCATTCATCAGGCTTTGTGTGTGTGTGTTTGTGTGGACTGGCCCAGCGGGACTGTCCTTGTCCCATCCAGCCCTGGGTACCATTTCTTTACACGTCTACTTGAGTGGAAAATCTGGTAGTGCTGGATTTATTTCAGCTGAATGGCACTGGGAGTCTAGGCATTAGTGTCTGAGAGAACCCCACAGAGAGACCAGGCCTGAATGAAGGCTCAAAACCTCCCCAACGATCACCACACCGATTTTAGCCTGCCACTGAGCCTCACTGATTCCAACCCCACCCTTTTCGACTTAAAGGCAATCGGACTGTCTGCAGCTGATAAACCTGCGGGCACATACACTCTCCACCAATCCACTCCCTTTTCATAGAAGCGTGGCAGTTGTCTTTGTGTTAAAATGCACATGAATATCAGATGTCTTTTGTGGCTTATTTACTTTAACAACTTAGAGTTTAAGGTTAAATAAATAAGGTTAAATACTCATATTCCATAAGCGAGGGCACTCACACACACACACACACACACACACACAGCAAGTTCTTCTGGTGACTCTTTTAGTGTAACCTTCAGGGGTCTCTCTCTTTGATTAACTGAAGTCTGTGTCTGAGTGTTTTTGTGTGTATACATGAGAGACAGCTTGTCCTGAGGCCTACAGGACTGACAGATGGGCCACTTGGAGTTTTTGCCCACCACAAGTGTTTCAGTGCTGCCAGTGGTCTTCTTTGCTACAGACTACCGCCTAGCTGAACATGAATGACGGTGATTACACCCAGTAAGACATAAAGACATCTGGCTAGGGCTCACCCACATGCTCTTTCCTCTTTGTGGATTTTATAAGAAATTTCTTGACATAAATTATTACTAAACCATGAAACTTTTGCATTAATTTTTCAGAGTTTTATTTTTAATTCGTCAGCTATTCATAATTTACATGACAGTTTCCCTGTTTTAGGTTGGACCATTTACTTCAGGGCTTTGAAATGTAATGTGTGCGCTTGATGACGAAAGTCACATCTAAAACAGGCTTTACTCACTGTGCTCATGTTGTAAATGTGAAGGCTGGTGAATTATTTGTGTTTTCTATAAAGGTATAGTGTTTTCCAAGGGTATGGAGAGAAATATGGCTGCTATAGAATGACTTTGTGGAAGCCATCCTTTTTCTTCTCCTCTCTTTCTCTCATAAATTTGTTAGAAATAGAAATTATGGAGAATATGGAAGTTTTTGATTTCAGTTTGCACCAAACCTCCAGTAATAGGCACTCATGCCCTGCTTGTAGCCTGTTTGCTGGAAAATCATTGTAAATACTTAATTACATAAATGAAGAATCATTATTCATTAGTTTAACAAAGGCGAATGTTCAGACAAGCTAACAGAGATAGGAAATAGGATCTGCAGCAGGTTGATGTTTGGTAGAGAGAAAAGCTTGATTTACTGACCAACTTCAAGCACCCTTATTGTTCAGCTGAGGCCAACTGGAAATGTTTCCCGTGGTCTCGTCTCCAATAAAGTCTGTCCAACTCCATCTCCATAATTGAGTTTCTGTAGAAGACAAACATAAAGCTCCTGCTTTAGAAGCAAGCTGAATTTTTTTTTTTACTGGAATTTGCCTTCACTCCACCTCTGATACAGAAACCAGCTGTGAGCCTAAGCTTTGGCTCAACCAGCATCTCCCTTCTACCACTGGGATGGGAAATATTGGCTTATCAATATAGGTATGATTCTCATATGAAACATACAGTATGTCACTCTGTAACTATCAGAAATGGTCTAAAATGCATCATTTAAATGACAATAGGTTGTAAAAAATTATGTTGACATTTATGTTATTTACATTTACATTTATGTTATGTTATGTTATCCTACTTAGAAAACAAACATCTCCTTATGCTAGTACAGATCCAATAAAATCTAAATATACCAATATGCTAAGTCCAGAAATAGGAAAGAGTGATGATAGCTATGTAAATATGTTATCCATTTCTGGCTATGGATGAATGAGGGAGAGTTCATTCCACCACCTGGCCACCAGAACAGAAAAGAGTTTTAATGCCTGTGCATGTAGGCACAAGGTATGATGCTGGATTTCCCCACTGGCATTTGGTAGATAGCTGGTCCTTTAAATGACTTTGTAGACAAGCAACAGGGTTTTTAAATCCATTGAAGTGTGATCATTTTGAGTCATTTGAGTCTGTTAAATGATTCATTCAGATTCATTCACCACTTAGGTCAGTTGCTTGGCTTGGCCAAATGTGCAGCTTGATCATACTGCCATCCAAAGCAGACAACAATCAACTAAAGTAATGTAAAATAGGTAATAATCATTGCTGTCTGTGTTGTTTCGGCTACTCCCATTAGGGGTCACCACATCAGATCTTTGGTCTGCATATTTGATTTGGCACAGTTTTTATGCCAGATGCCCTTCCTGACGCAACCATCCCCAGTTTTATCCGGGCTTGGGACCAGCACTAGGACTGCACTGTCGTGTGCAAACCCAGTGGCTGGGGTTGGTTCCCTGGCTGGGAATCAAACCCGGGCCACGGTGGTGAGAGTGCCTAACCATTAGTCCTCCAGGGACTAACAATACTCAATGAAATCACAGACTCAATTCATCCTTTGAACATCCTTTGGAGGAGCGACTCTCGGATCGTGACAGAAAGAATTCACTGACTCAGGGAATACTCAATGAATCATAGGCCTATATTTGGTTGCATATATGCATACTACTTACACAGTTCATGAATGTTTAACACTAACAAACATGATGTAAACCCAAGTAAAATCTATGTTAGCTCATCAGGAATTTGATTATAGATACGTAGAAATGTAGTGTGGTTTGAGTTTCGAAAGCCCAACAACACCAGCTGAACAAAACGAATGACAGGACATGGCAGTGACCTCATGTCACTCATTCATTCAAAAAGGCTGCATCTACATGTCTACAATGAAACATGTCTACAATGGAAGGAATGCAGCTGTAAAGTGATTTGGATGAACATAAGAAGACTCAAGACAAGTTAGCTTTAAAATAAAGTACATAATCACCAGGTTCATACCTTAAGAGATTCAGTGATCTATTTGTGTGAAATATTTTGGATATTATATTCTCGGTCTACAGGTTCCGTGTTGAAAAGTTGGAGCATTAACAGAAGACCAGAACACAGAGAGAGTGTGTGTGTGTGTGTGTGTGTGAGAGAGAGAGAGAGAGAGAAGAAGAGTCACAACTGGGCTTCCAGGCAACTATGAGGGAGGTGTGCTGGCACTGGTCATGATCATTAACTGCCCAGAACTGTAGAGCTTTTCCTTAGACTGCACGCACACACACACACACACACACACACAAGACACACAGCCTCTGACTGAGTTTCAGTGTGACTGAGTAGACTTTTATATATAGCAGACACAATAATTGGAGTTCAACTTGGCTTTATTGATATCAGTGTCAATCTATCACATTTAAAATAGACATATACTATACACACACAAAAACAAGCACCTTATAAACACTTTTACAACTTAAAGGAGCAGTTCGTAATTGTTAGAAGTGTTAGTAGACATGTATTATCATATAATTTCTAAAAAAGTAAACATTAGAACTGTGCTAATTGTCTTGCACTGGAATTAAATAGATTCTTTATTTTAGATTTTGGTATACATTTTTTTTTCTGGTCCAGAATTTGTCTCCACCACCAGCTGGTTCAGAGCTGCTCAACACTTTTTTTTTCCTCAAAATCATCTCATCTCCAGGCAATATATTCAGTAGAGGTTGGTGAGAGAAAGGAGAAGGCTGGAAAGTGTTGCAATTGCAGTTCACCTCACAGGCAAGCACAGGGCTCTAAATATTACAAACTGCTTCTTTAATTTAATATGAATATGTGGCAGCCTGGGAAAACCCTTCTCATGGAGAAATCTTGACAGTACATATATATATATATATATGTATACATAGTATTTAAAACTACAGGCTTTTCTAAACTGAAATAGGTTTCTCATTTGCATAGGGAAAAAAAAGAGAATATTTTAAGGAGAAAAACTTAAAACAAGCAAATAACATGTCAAAGGTTTCACCTTATCAATATCTAGGATTATGAGTTATAATCCTATATAATCCTAACATTGCCATCCAGGGGAGTATCAGTATCCCTGCACCAGATATCATCACATTCATCAATGCAGGTTTCCTATAGAACAAATAAAGTGACCTGTCATGAAAAGTCAGCAGGAACCTTACTTGTTCGTGCCCTAGTATGATATGATGCTTCCAAGCACACACTAGAGAAATACATGTGTACTTGTATAAGAGAGAGAAAGACACAACGTGCAGTTTGTTTAGCTCTGTGTTGGACTGTTGATGCACAGTCTCCAGTTCATTTTATTGAGTAGAGCTGCATGTCCACAAACAGCCTCAGGCCTTTCAATCAAATCTCAGCTAGTGAAATGAAATTAAAATAAATAAAGTGAGCGAACAAGAGAGAGAAAGCATATCAGTAAGAAGGAGCGATCCTACAGCTGTGCGGTTGCATTCATTTGACATATTCTCCCTCATCAGCGTAGGTCAGTAGGGGTTTTTGTTTTTCGAAGTGCTTGTTTTAGTCATTGTTTTAGAGATGACAGGGTATGAAATATACATCATGCTTGAGCTTCAGTACAATGGGAAGGAGAGTAGAGTAGCTGAATTTGTAAGAGACAAGGACAGTGTGTGCATCTGTGTGTGTCCGCACGTACGTACGTGTCACATAGATGTCAGCTTAAAAGCTACAGGCCAGAAAAAACATAATTATATGGCTTTTCTGTCCCTCCCTCCTGCTCTCTCTCTCTCTCACTCTCTCTCTCTTGCTTTCTCTCTCTCTCTCTCTCTCTCTCTCTCTCTCTTGGCTCTTCTCCATCATTGGTTTGAGAAATGGCCTAATTAACCTGCACAGAATGTTGTAAATGGCTGACGGCCCACGTTTGTCATTGTGTGCGTTTTTCTTTGCTCACATGTGCCCCATGTTTTTATTACACTCTCACTAATTCAAAATGGTCCTGTTGAGTGTGTGTGTGTGTGTCTGTGTGTGCGCACTGTTGAGTGCAGTTAACGACAATAAAAAATGCTGCAGTGTGTGTGTGTCCTTTTTAAAAGACCAAATGTCCCAATTATGATAGGCATACAGCATAGTTTGACCTTGTCGGGACATTTAGCTGGTGTCTTTTAAGAAAAGTGCTTTTCAGACTAAAATAGAGAGAAAAAAAAGACAAAGAATTCATTTGGAGGTTAATGTTAGTGTAAAACCAACATGTTATGGGGGAAAAATTCATATTTAGGTGGGGAGCAAATGTAGGGAAAGGAATGTCTGACAGTTTTGACCTTGTGGAGACATTTTAATTTTGTTTTTAAAAAAATGTATTTATTTTTTATTTTTTTTTGCATAAACAGCAGTTTTTATAAAAACTTAAATGAACCAGAACATTTCCTTTTGGTTACTGAGGTTAATGTTAAGTGTTTGGTTTAGGCATAGTATTAGATGTATTAATAATTATGTCAGTGAAAGGTCCTCACAAGGATAAGTGTATGTGTGCGTGTGTGTGTGTGTGTGTGTGTGTGTGTGTGTGTTTTGAACTTCTTGGTAAAAGTGGGCCAGTCTATAATGTCATTAATTAGGGCTCACAGTGCCCTGGTGGAGCAGATGGGAGGCAGTGGCTCCTACTCTGTTGATCCAGGGCATTCAGCCTCTGTTTGCCCCCCACAAGCCAAATGCGCACACACACACACACACACACACACACACACACTGATGAAACAATGAAGCCCTGTCTGTCTCACACACAGGCCTCTGTCCGTGCCTTCAAATTAGCATGCATACTGACATACCTTACACTAACAGTCTACAGTCCATTACCATTTCCATCCCTGTGACATTAGTCACATTCACTCTTTCCTCTTTCTATCATTCAGTCTCCCCCCTCTTTCTCTCTGACTGTGTGTGTGTGTGTGTGTGTGTGTGTGTGTGTGCGTGTGTGCATTTATGAAACCTCCCCTCCAGAGAGATTTCAATGTGTAGCTCATGGCAGGAGAGAAAACAAGACAAAGGCCCTGATTTGAAAACTTAATTATAGCCATGGAAATGCATGTCATCAGAGCAACAATGAGATATACGTGGTTGAGTAGTTAATTGGGCGTGAAAGGTCGCTCTTATTAGTCTGCGACACCCAAAACAGCTTCTGCAAGGCTAGTGAGGATGGGGTGATTATGGCAGCTCGCCCAAGCACTCTTCAGATGCCACAAAGATTTAATGCTGCCAATGCCTGCCTGAACACAGGGGACGCCTGCTCCGTGCCAATCGCCATGACAACACAGCCCACGCTGTCACTCACGCAGACACCTGTGAGCCTCTCCTGGTTCAGAGTGTGAGTGTGTGTGTGTATGTGGGCAAGAGAGAGATGGAGAGCTCAGGTGGACTCATGAGAGATGCGTTGAGGAAGAGGAGCTACTGGAGACTGGAGACATTAGTTATCATTGTATTATCATTCAGAATCCAGGTCACTTACTTACATCTTAATTAAATTGCAGAAACTAAGTTATAGATGTTTAGTTTAAGTAACATTATGCAATGTTTGAGTAATAATTATTTATGTAGCTCATTTCCACATGTCAGAGTTTGCAAGTAGTCCAGTTCAAAATATGAGTTTCATAAGCTCAAACCTAAGTCATATACAAGTTACACGTTGAAGTCACTCCAGTGTTTTTCAGCCTAGTCTCTATCAGAATCATCTGTAACATATATGGGATAACTACAGATATGGATTTTGACAAGAATAAAAAACTCAAAATTCACTAGTGATAGAAGTATAATGGAAGTCACTTGCTCTGGTGTCAGTAATATTTAAAATGTGCAACTGTATAATGTAATAATAATCACTAAAATCTAATAATAAAGCATGAGACATAAATGTGTCTTTAAAACCACAGCCATTTTTAAGAAGTTTATCCAAATTTCCAACACTGGAGCAGTTCTGTTTTCTTACACCTTCTCAAACAGCTGTGTCAGCAACACGTAACTACACGTAAGTTTATCCTTTGGAAAAAAGTAGTTCCATCTCTGGAAAGGGGAATTTTACAGATTTGGGGCTTAATTTACAAATACATATAACTGTTCTGAACAATTGTTTCCCTAAACATTTGTCCCCAACACCTGTCTGTACACGTCCAGTGTAAGTGAATTTGAAGTAAGAAGGATATCTTTGTTGTTTTCTCAGTTATGGAAAATATGTCTATGTAGTAAGTGCAGATGTGCTTCCGATAAAGTATATTGAAGTCCAAATCCATGACTGAAGTCTTCGAAAGACTTCATTCGTATGAAGTGTATGAATGAATGAACGACAGTACTTTGAGGAGAGCACAAACTCTACATGTCCTTGTTTAAAAGCTGACTATCGTACAATGCTCCGTTTCAGTGCCATCTAAATCTGTCTAGTTTATATTGGCTCCTTTCACACTGTCTACGATGTACTGTATGTCAAAGCAGGATGCTAAACAAAAACTCCTGCCAAACACGATTTCCATCTCTTTTCTCCACACTGCTCTTCCGCCTTTTTAACATAAATATCTGTGACATCTTCTGTATTGATATTCAAATTTGGAAGGATCCAGAATGCATTCATCAGCTATTTATTCATAGAGAGTATTATATACAGCACATTGCTTCATTACTGCTGAGGCTTAGTCAGGAATTATTGAGGCATAAACAAACACATGTAGGCCTTTCCCTGCTGCTTTTGTTCTTTTTATCTCTGCTCACAAGCAATGGTGGTGAAAAGATTCAGAGAGAGAGAGAGAGATAGAAAGAGAGATCAAGCGAGAGAGAGAGACAGACTGTAAAGGGGTCCAGGCGAAATTTACCAGAAGAGGCAGAAACACAGTCACATAGAGGAGACAAGTCACATCCCAGCATTTCCCACAAGGCCTTGTTATTTTCATCATCGCTGAAAGGTCAGCAACTCTCCCTCCCATATGTATGTGTATTTTTTTTAGCATGTCCTGCCTTAAGAATCTGTTTTCCTCTCTCTCTGATTCTCTGGCTCTCAGAGGGCTGTTTATGTTCCATCAGGATCCTCTGGTACTGTGACAGCTGCTTAAGGGAGTGTGGAGATGGCCAGGCTTTGAGCTGAGTTGAGCCTCCCAGTTGGAGGTGTGTTGATCGAGCCTGTAGCCCATTAGCTATCCCAGTGTGACCATCTCCCACTGGGTTGGTGAAGTGTGTGAGGTCCGAGTGTCCGTGTGGTGCAGGAATCCCTGCAGTGTAACACCCACACATTCAGAATGAAGAGGATCAAGGTGACTTCTAGCCCCTTCACACCACAGGACACTTCTCCCACCTTGCAATGCCTGCCATTAGTGTTGTAGCTCTGTGACACACCAGTTAGAACATGGCAATAGAATGATAATAAAAAGATATCAGCGATGACTAAAGCCGAGTGCACAACTTTCAAAATCTCAGAATCCAGCTGACTTGCTCACACCACATAACTTTAACTGCTTGCGATCATTTGTTTGGTGGATGTAGGAGAGTGCACGCTACACAGGCACTCACAGATGAGGGTCTACATGATCTTTCATTGCAGAAGAGCGCACCAGATGCCCGAATCCCACTTTCTCCTGAAAATAAATGTGAGAGCTGTCTGTTTTGTGACGTTGTAATTATTTTGTACAGAAACAAGAATAAAAGAGAAACAAGAGAAAAATGTGGAGGAAGGATTGGTTGAGGAGACGTTCAGCAAGGATTGTCTGTTCCGCAAAAAGAACCGGCGCTATAGTGCAAAAAAGAGTTATTTTTATACACTTTATGTTTATGTTTGCTCTTCTAACAGCTGATTGTGTATGAGAGGCGTTATAGAAGCGTTATTATAAAGATGGATAATAAGCTGGATGAACTAGAGGTGTTTGCTGAGCCTCAAAATTAGTTGCCAACTAGGAGATCAGGACTAAATTCATGTATTGTGCACTAGGCTTAACATTTAACAGGTTAATGATTGACAGATATTGATTGCTCATTCTTGAGGAGGAAATACATAGAAAACTAGAGAATGGCTTGTGAAATAGATTAATTAGTTGTAGTATAGTGTAATATTTACATTCTACTATCCTGTAAATAAGACTTGTAAAAGCAGCTTATAAAAATTTTGTAAAACTGTGAATATGGTGATCGGTGTGACTACAAATAAATAAATAAATGTGAATATAAAAATGTGACTACAAATAAATAAATAAATGTGAATATGGTGATTGGTGTGACTACAAATAAATAAATAAATGAATCCTTACAAACTGTGCACCCAGAAGAAAATTTCTGTACTTAAAGGTTGCTTTTCTCCTGTGATTTAATAGTCATTCTCACTTGGTTTTATTTAGGTATGAACTATGTTCTAAAATTCCTTGAAAAAAATTCCTAAACCAAATTCACTGCTTCTCCTAACATTCCTAAAACAAATTCAGAAAGGAGAAATAGAATGAAATGAAAAAGCGACATGAGATTAAAGAAGTCAGAACAGAGAGAACAACAATGCTTGGCATCAGCAGGATTCAAACACATCACAAGGCAATCATTTAACCACTGCACCATCTGGAAACTTGCTAAAATGGATATTTTTCCCTGACATTTTCAGTGGTTAGTTTATCCAGTAAAGTTATTTTTCAAGTGTTGACCAAAGAGCTCCTTAAAGCTATATTTGAGTAAAAGGAGATTGAAATCCCTTCTGTTTAAAATTTCTGCTGGGAATTTAATCGATCAAGGTCTTTAAAAGCACCACATTTCATTCAGTGCTTTCCAAAAATAATGATCAATTTGGCAATTATTTCTTTCTTGTACAATTTGTAATTGTATAGTGTATAATGTGCATCATGTTAAGGTCACTTTTTTTTTTCAATTGGAAACTTTTCATGTGATTAGCATACTGGACTGTGAACTGCCATGTACATCATAAATAATTTATGTGAATTAGCATCAGGCTCTGGTGAACGACAGTGATGGTTTATTAGCCGTAGGCTAATGTAGCATGATTTGACTGCTACATTCTGTTTTATTAACATAGCTGCATACACAGTGTCCATTTCCATGGCACATCTTCAGACCATCTTTGTCTTCAAAAGCACACTGAGGAAGCGAAAATCAATCACGTCCTTATTTGTCAGTCCTCACCTCTTAATAAACCTAGATTGTGCTAAATCCATGAGCAAATCCTGTATGCTAACTTCAAACCTGGCAAAATGAAACTCTGAGACATGAAACTGGAAAACAAATTTACTAGGTCTTGTCAGGAGTTTTTCCTTCTCCTCCCTCATCTCTCCCCCGACCTCCTGCTCTCCCTCTCTATTTTTTCACTCTCTGACTTGTTTTGTCTCCCTCGATCAGTCTCTGTCGACATCTTTCAAAGCCTTTGCTGTGATAAGGCAGGAAGTACAGGAAGCACTGCGATCATCTCCCTTGCTTTGGTGCTTAGACGTGACGTTTCCTCTTATATCTGCCATTGTCATGCTGTTGCATGAGATGTCGAAAACAACACATTGCAAGTCTGGAGACAAACAGTAGTGACAAAGAGAGAAAAACAACCAAAAAACTCTGCTGAGTCTCCTCTCTGTTTGTATTCGAGTCTCCACTCCCTGCTCTGTGACTGATATCATGATTGTGTCTGAGTGATTGCACTGTGCATCTGGCTGACAGCAGACTACTTCCTGAGAATGTGGAGGGGGAAAATGTATTGATGGCTTCTGTAAATGTGTCATTTCTCTCGGTAGCCAAGGGTCCTTAAACTAAATGACTGCAGCTCAGAGGAGGAGGCTAGGTGTAGGTGTACAGATCTCATGGTTATTTCATCCTTCTCTATTTCAAAAGCCAGCGTTACTCCCTAGGTGATTAGTCTTAAGAGCAGGGTGCTTTCCTGTTACCGCCCCACAATGCCAGAGATTTATTTCATGAGATTTTGGGAGATTAAAGGGATTGCAGTCAGCACAATGACTGTCCTAAAAAATTCAAGAAACAGTTCATTTTATGAGAGCAGACAGGCTTTTCTGCTAATTTTAGCTTCCAGTATTCACAACAGTATTTTTGTGTTAAGATTTGTACTATTATTGTTCAAGCTAAGTATTCATTCTTTCTTTCTCTTTCTATCTGCAGGTGATGAGTGGTACCTGTGCAGACTATCTGTAACCCTTCCTGGTATGTCAGATCTGCAGTGGGCTATGTTTCCCGAGCCGTATCTCGCCACAGTGGAGCCCGGCGCAGCTCCAGGCTCGGTGGTTTACAGACTGGTAGCCCGACAGAGGGACAGCTCTTCGGAAGTGGCCCAGTTCCTCTTGGTGGATGGTGAGTGTGTTTTACACTTAACCCAGAATCCACAATCTTGTTTCATCATTGGGAAGCAGAAAATCCAGTCAAGTAGCTAATTAAATCTCATTCTTACTGAATTACTAAGGAAGAGAAGGGATGGGTGTATGAGTGGAGAAATGAGCAAAGATTATACCATTAGAATTATTTAATACTTAATATTATTATATAGTTACTCCGTATTCATGTGATTGTGTTACAACTGTTGCTTGTATGGGGAGATTGTGAAAGTTGAGATGCTTCCTACATTGATTTAGTTATTTTTGTTTTGAATTTAAATTAGAGCAGGTGCAAGGCACCATGCATGCAACATGCGGTGAGATGAATAAAATGGTTGTGCCATTAAAACACTGAATGAGGGATTATACTGCCGATTTGCTGCTAATGAATAACAAATGGATTCCAAGCTAATGATTATTGCTGTTTCTGAAATCTCATCCGCTGGGTTTCACTGAGCTGACAGTAAAGCCACAGGAGTAGTGAGGCTATAATTGCTTAAAAATAAAAAAAAAAGCATTTTAGGGTGGCTTGGAGCTATTGTACATGCTGCTCTTACTCCACAGACCAGTAATCTGGAACAATACAGAACACTGTTGCTGTTCATTTATTACGCATAATGATGTGTGTTAGTTTTTTTCATTCATTTCAATTTTTCATTATGTATTTTAAATCATTCTAAATTTGACAGTTTTTATACTATTAAATCATATTGGGGGAATTAATTTGGGTGTTCAATAGGGTAAAATAATTGTAGTAATTGTCACTCATTAGATTGAAGATTGAGAAGATTGAAATTACAGGAATACTCGAGAGTCACTACTGGGCAAGATTCTTAGCTCTCAACTGCTCATATGTATGCTTGGATCTGCACTATAAATAAACAGAGGCATTAAAATGAATAAAATATTGGGGGGGGGGGACCAGTATGGGGAATAAATTTGAATGCACAGGCCTGTCCAAATGCAACAAATGTTACTGCAGAGATGGGAAAGCTGGAAACCTCATTGCTTAATGTGTCATAAAATTTGAGAGCCTATCAGGTTCCAATATGCAAATACAACAGCAGTGTACCAGGGTACCAGGGTACCAGGGGACGGAGGTATAGAGGGCTACATGAAATATATAATCTATTATATATAATATATAATTTGCATATTCATAGAATCCGGATTAGTTCATGGGTTTCAAAGTAAAGACACCTCTGTGCCTGTGTCTTATGCCATCTTTTTTTGGAACATCAAGCATTTTATTATTCAACATTAAAAAAGTCTTTAAAAAAGGTTTTGATTGATTTTATATCATACCAAATTCAGCATCTGGAGTGTGAGATGAGTTGTGAAAGTGCAAGCACGGTTTCTGACAGTTGAAATGATGCTCCCTCTTCTGGGACGCTGTTAGCAGTAGTGTCTGAGATGTGTATGTTTGAGACAGGAGTATTTCAGATCAAAAAACTTTAGCTCTGGATTTAGAACAGCAAATATAATCTGCCGTACAACCCAGTCTGCTTTTTCAATGATAGCAGTTATGTATTTATACATCTCGATATAAAGGCAAGTAAGAATAATTATAGAATATACAGAGAGAATACCAACTATATAGAATAAATAGAACATTTAATAATTATTGAATAACCCATTTTTTAACATTATGTTAAATGGTTGAGAAAGTCTGTCTATCAATATATTCCCCTGTTTTCATGAGGCTGTGTACATGAATGTTAGAAGACAAGGAAATCTGCAGAAAATTTCATTACAGCTACAACAATTTATACATATTATCATAGCCTCCCATGTGGCTTCTTGTAGAAGTAGCAATATTTTCACTGACAGGTAAAAACTATTAGCATTTATGTCTGTCTAGCTTATACATGCATACAGTACATAACTGTCAGAATTCTTAGGCGTAGAATGAAAAAAGACACATTAAAGATATGTATTCCCTGGTGTTTGGGAGAGAGCAGCTAACAGAGGGGCAGCATGTCTGCAGCTGTGACTTCTGCTCCACTACCACAGCTGTGCTTCATCCTTTTCCCCTTCATCCTCTCTCTCTGCACTATGCTTCAGGCTACGATGCTTAAAACAGACTCTTGTCTTTCTGCTATCCTGAGGAGGATTTGAAGGCCGCACACAGCTGACAGAAGGGGTCTCGGACCTCTTTGCCCTTCAAGTTTCTAATTTTCTTTTCAAACACTGACATTGATGTTTCCAAAGAAATTAACGTCCTTAAATGATCAATATCTGTGAGTCTGTGCCTACTGTTGCCACAGATTCCTGTTCTTGGCTGACAGGAGTGGAACCCGGTGTGGTCTTCTGCTCTTGTAGCCCATCTGCCTTAAGGCTCAATTTGGTCTGTTCTCTGAAATGCTCTTCTGCTCACCATGATTGTAAAGAGTGGTTATTTAAGTTACCATAGCCTTCCTGTCAGATTGAACCAGTCTGGCCATTCTCTTCTGACCTCTCTCCTAAGGAAGGTGTTTTTACCCACAGAACTTCTGCTCACTGGATGTTTTTTGTTTGTGTGTGTGTGTGTGTGTGTTTACTGCAGGCGGTGAGGATTGTTTTGAGGTAGACAGAAGCTTGGGAGAGGTAAGGACCACAGGACGACCTCTGAGCCCTGGTAAAGAGTACACTCTGACTGTGCAAGCTGTGGACACTCAGGGCAGGAAGGGTCCTCATGCCTCAGTGGCCATACTGGTAGGCTTGCGGCCCCCTCAGTTCTCCAATGCTTCTTACTCTATCTACATCCCAGAGAGCACCGGAGTGGGCCAAGCGTGAGTATCCTCTCTCCTGCCTGTGTGTATGTGTGAATGTGTATGTGTGTGTGTGTGTGTGTGTGTGTGTGTGTGTGTGTGTGTGTGTGCACACAGATATAATTATGCACATGTGCATTTGGGGTTGTTCAGTGTTTTGTGCTCATTAGAGAGGGAGTAGAGCATTATGTGTCATTGCTGCCCTGTGGAGCGGTGAAGCCTGAGCTTGAGGAGAGAGGAAGACAAAATAGAGGGATGAAGTGATGGAGGCAGAAAATCCAGGGATAATAAGAAGCAGGAAGTGGGAGTAGAGGGTTAGCGCAGGACGCAGATGCAGCGTTTTTGTCCCCAGGCTCTGAATTTGAAAGAGTGTGAGTTTGAACATGCAAATTCAAATATTTATTAAAAGAAAGTTTTGGATAAACATGAAGAGCAGTGTGTGTGCCCCCTCTGGGCACTGGCACACAACAGAGCATATTAATCTGTGAGGAGGAGGAGACGACGGCTAAACACAAAATACACACACACACACACACACACACACATATACATAGTGTGAATAAAATGAAAAAGAATGGCCTCTAATAATGAAATGACACCTTTTCTGCTCTCTGCTTGTTTGTCTTCTCCTCTTAGCAGTATTTCCATATTCTGCTTAATTCATACTGCATGAGCCAAATGCTGAATTGCCCTTTGATGTCCTATTCTATCCCCAGTGTTTTCATTTGTATGTGTGTGTGTTTGTGCAGCGTGGCTGTGGTTCAGGCTGTCTCTTTCCAGAGGAAGACTCTGTCCTACATGCTGTTGGTGAACTCAGGCAACCTGTTCAGTATAAACCAAGAGAGCGGCGCTCTGAGTCTGACCCACACTGTGGACTATGAGAGCGGACCTCACCTCCACCACCTGCAAGTCCGTGCCTCCGAACCAGACACAGGGCTCAGCAATGTGGTAGAGGTGATCAAACACACATATACACACACCTGTGAGAAGCCAGATGGCTGAATTAGACACCCAACTCTCTAAACTCTTCTCAACCGCCTTCACTTGCACATGATCACACACACCACAAGGCGCATGGTTGGCACTTAGGGTTGGTGCTGAAAGAGTGTGTATGTGTGCATGTGAGTATGTGAACCATCCCTTGGGCTACTTCCTTTAGGCAGTGTGTTTGTCAGAGAGGACACACACACACACACACACACACACGTACCAACATGTAGTGTGCAGAAAATCTTTAATAACGAGGGGCTGTTTCTCTCACTCGGCAGGGCTGAAGCAATTACACACTCACACCCCACATCTGTGGCTGCTGGCAGGGATATGTGTGTGTGTGTGTGTGTGTCTGTGTGTGTGGTGGGTGATATGACAGTGAAATCAGTTCTACAAGCAGGGACAAGAAGAGCCAGAGCCAACCAAGCCCGAGTGACCACATTACACCATCAGCTCACGTCTTAAACACAAAAGCTGACTACTGACTGCTTGCACTCACATACTTTCTGTACCTGTGTAAAAAAAAATACAACCAAGTGATTGCGGTGGTCTATATTTATAAAAAGTATCAAGGGAAAACATATGGGTCCTCAGTAACATCCTACAGCACTGAAGTAGTATACCTACCAGTATCAGTGTAAACAGTACTACTTAACACGGTAGTATGCAGATTGGGATGCATTTAAACAAACAAGCCTAATTTGACAACATGGCGAATATGTTTAAATGGTCTATTCTGACATTGTGTTGAGAAATAATGAGTAGAAGTTAAAACTGAGATACTGTATGATTGTGCGTCTCGTTTTTTCACTTTGTTCATTGACGTTTCTCATCTTCTGCACTGGTCCCTGATTCACTTGGCTGACTACCTGAAAAGAGAACCCTGTCTTCTGTTAGTCGTTGTTTGCGTTTGAACATGTTTGTAGGTAGTCAAGCACTGACTACACTCCTAGAAAAAAAATCTTTCTGGATCTATATCTAGATCCTTACAATCGATTTTATGAAGCTAAGAACTATCAAAAGAACTGTTGAACAGCCCATTTTATATGTGTGTACTGCCAGTGGTGTGGAACACACTGCAGAACCTGAAGCCGACAGTCAGCTTGGTGTGTCAGGGCACTTATAGAGGTGGAATATTTCCTAATCTACTAACTCTTATTGGGAAATGTGTGTATGTGCCTGTGTTGTCCATTTTCCACCGATATGATACTGGTGCTGAAGCTGGACATAAAGCTTCAAAGCCTAAAGCTATTGACTCTTTGTAACAAAATAATATCAGGAACTAAATCCGAAGACGTTCCATAAACCTAGAAGTCACTCTGAACTGACAAAACATACAACCTGCATTTTTTCAACAAATAAAATAAATTTGTTAGTGTTAGCAAATTTTCAGGGTACAAGAGGAATAAAACACTTCAGGAAGTGCTGTTATAGAAAAATAATCAACTGTGGGGTGGTAACAGTAACTCAGTGCTGCATCACACCACTGTGTCATTGATTATATTGATATAACATTTACTTTTACATTTATAAAGAAACCATTTATGACTTTATTTCAGAATAAACACATTGGTTTAGCATTTCCTACATGTACTTGTAGCTGTAACTCAGATTTTTTTTTCATAATTGAGAATGACATAACTTTTGCTTAAAGTGGATGGATGATTGCTCTAAAGGCAACATGGGGATAATCCACAGCATAGTGCAGATTGCATGAGACATCCATCCATTTTCTGTACTGCTTATCCTACACAACGTCACCGGGGAGCCCATCCCAGGGAACTTGGGGCACAAGGCAGGGGACACCCTGGATGGGGTGCCAACCCATCACAGGGCAAAGTCACACACACATTCACACAATTTAGAACTGCCAATCAGCCTACAACGCATGTCTTTGAGGCAGGCTTCAAACCCCCAATCCCAATCCAGGAGGTTCCCCTTGACTTGGGACATACAGCACATAATTCAAATAAAATTATATTTTTTGAAATCAAATCTGGAGATTTTCAGAATCGCCTGTGAATGATTTGTTGAATGTTTGTTGATTAGCTTGTATAGTACATATGATATAATCAGTATTATCTGGTAGAATTATGATGTATAATGTAAAAGCTGAAACTGGTTGAACAGGGCTGGATGACGTCCTGCCTGACGCCCACACCATCTGTTTACAAGCCTCTTCTCTTTCACTCTGTCTGATTGCTGTCCAGCAGACAGAGAGTGTCAGTTCCCTCTTAGTGAGACATAAATATTTAACAGAGATCTCACTCCTACTGAGGCTCTTAATCTGGTTTAAGCACTCGCAGCTCTTATTAGCAGTAATAGCTCTTCTACAAGCAGACAGCAGAGGGCTAGAGTCATTACTGTCTCTCCCTGACACAGACAAGAAACAACAGTGTAGGAAGAGTAACTGCAATGGTCAGCTGTGTGGGTGTGCTCATGTTTTTATATCTTGGTGTGGACCTAATATCCTCACAAAGCTAGCGATATCTGACCGTTATGACCTTGTGGGGACAACAGGTGACAAATACGTGCTGGAGGCATTACATTTTCGGGCTGTCCATGCATCCGGCCGAGATTCTTATTAATGCAGTATCCCAATAATGAGTGGTTGAATGTTTGTACGATTGATATGGAATTATCATTGTAACCAGTAGATGAACTGATTAAATTTTGGAATTGATCCAAATAGGGTCAAGGTCACAGCAAGGTCAAATGTCTGAAATAGTTTTTCTTCAGGAACTTCTTTCCTATTTGAAGTACATTTTAATGGTATTTCAGGCATACAAAATAGTAGCAAGAAGGTTAGATTTGTTGGTGTCGAGTTTTTAATTATATCAGTGGAAGGTCCTCACAAGGATGGAAATAAGTATGTGTGTGTGTGTGTGTGTGTGTCTGTGTGTGTCACAGAACTTTTCCTCCCTTTTGGCAGTGCTGTTCCTCATAGATAAGCTGTGCTCTGGGACGCTGTCCTCAGCATGACTAACACACTCCCCCATTTCTCTCTCTCTCTCTCTCTCTCTCTCTCTCTCACACACACACACACACACACACACTCTTCTCTCACTACCTTTATATTTGGTTATCATTTTTCTTTTTCACATTTTTTTCCTTCTACCCCATCTCTCTTTACCTCAAGCTTCTTTTTCTCTTTTAATATCTCTCTATCATTTCTGTCTCTGCTTTGGCCTGTTTTTCAAACAGTTGTCCACAGTCATCCTTTCAGTGCTAAAGAATCACTATTTAAACTCGACTAACACCAGCTTAGCTTAATGTACATGTTCTTACATTTAGAAAATGTATAATGGTCTCATTTATAGAGCATCAAGAAGATCTTCAGTATTCAGTCCCTCATTGTTTTTAATTAATTCTCTTACACTCATCTTCAGTTCTTTTATTTGAAAGGCATCTCTGTCTCTCTGCTTCTGTCCCTGCAGGTGGTGGTACATATCACAGATGAGAATGACTGCACTCCAGAGTTCATGCATTCCATCTACAGCCGAGACAATATTCCAGAGACAACGCCACCTGGAACATCTTTACTGCAGGGTGAGTTTTCCACAGCTCACCTCATCAAAAGATAACATTGGCCTAAACCTCCTTTTGTTTTTACACAAGTTTCGAGTCAAAAACTTTGCATAAGTGTAGTTTGTACAGATTTCCTGTGGCATGCCATTTGCAGCAAGACTCAAAAATAGTCTCAAAGCATGAATTTTCTCTTTGTACAAGTTACTATTTTATAAAACTCTAAAATAATGTTAACATCATATTTGTATAATAAAGCAGAACAGTGAAAGACACAACATGCTCTGTGTTTGCTGGGTTTCTGTAGATTTATCGCATGTCATAACTAATACTTGTGTCATGTGTCATTTATGTAATGCTCACTGTTTATGCAAAACAGAGAATCATCCAGGATCTCTGCAGTTCTCGTTCACCCTCAGTAGACACACAATGCTCGTCTCTATATACGTTTCTCCTGTGGTGTTCCTGGTATTGCGGCAGGTGCACTGCTTGTGGATGTGAGCATGCTTAACGCAGCCCTGTAATTAAGAAATAACTCATTACACCTCACGGCTCTACATCTAGGCTCTAGTGTGGTAAATATAACACAATCAAAGGTTCAGGATGAGGGGTTTCAACTGAAGCACTTCACTTGCTTTACTTCACAAAAATACAAGAATAAATACTGAAAATGACTGTTCAGTGAAACTCAAAAAATCCATTACATTGCAAATAAATACAACAAAGTGTATAAATATAATATAATCATATTGTGGCTACTGTGGTTAATGCTTGACCTACCTTAACTTGCTTTACATTGAGCGATGTCTGTATATGTTTTTACATGGCCAGCCATGTAAAAACACATAACTATTGAAAATATTTAGTATGTCTTTAATTTCTCTTAGAGTTTTAATTATGGCGTGTCAGACACCAGAGTGTGTGTTTAAAAATTTTTTATGCTTTTGATACAAAACTAATTCTGTTATCGGATTAGACCAGATCAGCCTTGAAGTACTAATGGTACAGTTAAAAAAAAAGAGTTTGTTGTTTAAACAGCTTGAGTGGTCTTTTTCATGTTTCCATTTTTGTCAGGTGGCAGAGAGAGCTGCAGTTGCAAAAGTGCTTTATTATTTACTGAAAAAAATGATACAATATCTCTAGTAAAGTCATAGAATGGCAATCCAGGACCATTGTTTCCCATGTGTCTTTTCAAGATATTTTCTAAATGTATTCTAAATAAGTTACTTTATGTACAAAAGCTACTTCTGTACTATATGGGAATATGTTACTGGCATCAGAGCTGCCTATGGAGGGACATTGGGTCATTGTCTCCAATCCAAAACTAAAGCTGAAGTGGCAAAGCCCACAATCTTAAGCAAATTTGAAATTAGTTTAAAAATGAAATATACAGTATTACTGAGTATACAGTAAACAAATGCCCATTTTGCACAATAAATTGAAGAAAAAAAAGCAAAGTCATCAAAAGCATCATTAATTTGTCCTCTAAGTATTTACATTCTCCACCACATCTGAAATAGACAACTGTGGTATTTAATTGAGATTTCTAATGGTTTGTTTTCATAGTGATACTGCAAATTAATATCCATCGTTATTCAATATATTTAGGAAGGTGTATTCAGTATTCAATTCTAAATACTTTTTTGGAGGATTCTCCCCTTCCCTGGTAATGATCCAGCTTGTTTATCACGCTCATTAGAGTTGGACAAATTAGAGGGGATGAGAGGAGGATGATGTGGATGGAGTCAGAGAGGACTGTGAACTCTGCTAAACACTGACGCTAATGGTGGACGCCTGCACAATGATCCTATCACTGTAATGGACAGTGTTTTAGGGCTTCCTAAAAATGGATGCTGTGATTTGATTAAGAAGGATAGAAGACCCGGGAGACACATAAGACATTAAATACATGTCGACACAAACATAAACACAGGGAAATGGGCATAAAAATGCACAAGTGAGCACAGGGACATGAATGAAATATATGTGTGTGTGTTGGGGAATGTGTGTTATCTCCTATGTCACACATCAGTAGTGACTGTATTAAGATTCTTATCTCTGATGGTTATCTGAGTGTTAAGTAGTTGGTAAAAAGCTTTGAGATCAGCCGTCGGGAGAATGAGAGGCTGCTCTGATATCCAAACCTTAGAATGTCCACTATTTTGTATCTACTGCCTTGTAGAATAAATTCCTGATGATTAATGATCTTTAATTTTGCCTTGTTCTCCGCTAGCCAGAGCCTAGGAAACAAAGTGAGGCGTGGGAGTTAAAAAGTATATGTATCTTGTGAAGCAGATGCACACATCCGGATTGCCAAGCGCATTTATGAAATTCAGTTATGTTCACATATTGCCATGCAGAGCAGAAACATTGCCCCTTTTTTAGCTATTGCACTTGGTCTGCTCCATATACAAACAGAATGAACCCTGCCTCTGATTCGGCTGACGTCTTCTCTTTTTGTTGCAGCTTTGGAAACAAGTTCATATGCTGTGTGCTTTTTTTTAACTCTCTCTCAACACGGAGCAAGCAGCAGATTCACATAAACAGCAGATGGAACTGGTATTTGCTTATCGAAATGTGTTCCGTTGTGTGAAAAAAAAGCATAAGCACAGAGCACTCACTGACTGCACAGAAAAGCAGAGCAGAAGGGAGTGAAGATTATTGTTGTTGTTTATCTTAAATTGGGATTATACTGTAAATTGGGTGTGGGCCTTTATTAGGAGCTAACAGGAAGAGAAGTGCAAGACACTCCAATTATCGCATGAAAACTTTCTTGGCGAGGATTTAGCATAACGTCAAACTGGCACAGGCGAAGAACTGATGTGTTGAAATTATCCAGAGCTGTGAACCCAGGTCCTCACACACATGGATTAAAAATGGAAATAGCAGCCTGCAGAGATTTGCTATCAGGCTTTGTGTTTTAATGAACTGTCTGTTTGAATCCTGATCCTGACAAAATTCTTTCTATCCACAACCAGTCTGCATGCAGAGAAATAGTGAGAAAACACTGCAAATTATGTGCATGTGTGTGTTGCCACAGCTGTAGGCACGCAGCTCACTATTTGCCTTGGAGATTAGAGGGTCTTCATTTGCTGCTACCAAATGAGTGTGCTGGCTGGGTGCAGTGACAGCTTGCCCGAGGTAGAATGATGCAGGACTCTGCCTCTGGCTCATTGCCTAATGACTGCAAAGCCGTCTTCGGATTTTTACTTTTGATCTGCGCCAGTCAACAGCCTCTTTCTCGCCTGCCACTGACAGATGGGCTCTTAAATTTATCAAATAAAGAATTGGCCCCTGCGACATAGTTTTAATTAATATCGACTCTTTTAACATGAGAGTACTTAATTAAAAAAGAGTGTACGAATCCAACAGCCACAAAATGAGGATCCTTTGGCTCATGCAAGACCAGAGAAACTCACATATATATGCGCAGGGACATTCAGAACCAGTTTCAGTATTTTAAAAATATTTTAAATTTTATAATATTTATATTCAAATGCAAAAAAAGACCTTAGCCACTTATTTAAATGTTTACCTGATGCTGAATCTCAAACAGGCATATAGTCCACTATCTAGGTCTTACAATGATATTAACCCTATACCCTTTGTACTGAGAATATATAATTACTGAGAAGTTATTAAGTTATTATATAAGTTAAACATTCGTGTGTGAATGCGAATTGAAGATGGTGGATTTTTATGCAGATAGAATAAAAAATGTAATATCAAACTATATGCAACATCAAACATTAATGTGGGTAAATAAATAAAATGAACCTGAAACTATAAGTTTACGATAAAAAAAGGGGTATTGCCACTATGTTTGAGAGACACAATTTTCACCTTAATTCATGTGTGTGGCAATTAAAAATGATAGGGTCATTAATGTTGGAATGGAATCTGTAAAGTAATTTGACAAATATGTGCACACAATAGCTATACATTTGCTCTTCATCTCTCTCTCTCTCTCTCTCTCTCTCTCTGTCTCTATCTGTCTCTCGCTCTTTCTTCGTCTCTCTCTCTCTCTCTCTCTCTCTCTCTCTCAGTGCTGGCCAGAGACTGTGACACTGGTCTGAATGCAGAAATATTCTACTTCATCCAGAGTCAGGACTTTGCTGTTTCATCTCAAGGCGTGGTCAGCCCCAGCAGGAAGCTGGATTACGAGAGGCCCAATCACATGTATGAGTGTGTGGTGGTGGCTGTAGATAAGGGCACACCCTCCCGCACAGGCACCGCCTCCATCCGCATCCGCATGGCCAACGTCAATGACGAGGCTCCTGTCTTCACCCAGACTGTGTATGTACACTGTGTTCTGCCTGCTTCAAGACAGCATCAAATACATTAATTGATACGCCTAATAATTATACACCTAATTTGGAGTACAATAAACCAAAGAGACAAATCTAAATGGTATCTATCAAAAGAAGTGGATAATCCATTCAGTAATCAGTTATGTAAGCAAGGAATAAAACATGATTGGATGTACTGTGGTTACGACCCAAAGCTGATTATTATCCAATAGCAGCATGTCCCAAAGTGTTGTATCGCTCTTATACCACTGCAATTTGGCAATGATTACAACTATTTATTTATTAATGAATGATACATCATACCTTTTATTCATTGGTGATTACATTTAATGTTGTGAAACGTCTGCAAAGTCAAGTCAAAAGAGTCATTCACTCACCGGCATTTCTCTTATCCTTCTTGACCTTAATAAGATAATGGAGTTTGTCATGTCACTCAGAAACTCCAAAGGCCTCCGTTATGAAGACGTTCCAATGTCAGAAAACTTAGTTACAGCTGCACCTCTGAATGTCAAATGGATGTCAGTGGAGTCCTTCCAAAAATGCTAAATAAAACCTTGCAGCTAGAACTGCTTTCCAAGCCATGTTGTTGTAGAAAATTAATCAACACCTTCTGACCAATCAGATTTGAGAATTCTGCAGGACTGGCTTATACTTTCCCAATCTGACATGCATTCTGTATTTGTCTTTGAGTTTTGGGATGCTTTCAGATAGCTGTTTTTCTCACCAGCTCTGTGAAATAAAGAGTTCATGTTCTTAATAGTGAGGTTGGATACGTCAAAAAATAACATCTTTCTGTTTTTTTTATATCTTCTCTCTGTTTAATAAGTACATTTGAAGAGTAGACTGACAATCTAATTTACTTGTTTAAAACTTGGTCCAGATGCAATGTACCGAGTTTAATGTATTTTCAAAAATGACTTTGTTTTTGTCAGATTGTCAAAAGTCTTTGTATATAAACATTTATTTGCCTATTTAATATTCTCTAACTTCCCTTCTGTCTCATTTTCTTTGACGTTGTTGCAGTTGGTGCTTCTGATCATTTCAGTCTTTCTCACATGGATGCTTTGGGGCGGGACCCAGTAGGCAGCAGCCGGCAGGCTGGCATCAAGCTTGATGGGGCATGCATTTCCTGAGAGTAGCTACAATGTGAAGCAGGCATTTGGACAGATTCAGTGGAATGACAGCAGCAGAGAGGAGCTGCTGATTCACCAGATCTGCATTTCAGAGTGTCAGTGTAGGAGCAGGACAAAGAACAGGGGAGCTGATGGGTGTTGTGAGTGAATGTGAACCTTGTTTCTGTGATCATAATGCAAACCCAAAAATAAAGAATAGCATTGCAGCATATCGGTGAGGCAGATTTATTTTTGTATTTTTGTTTTGTGGTTGTTTTGTCCCCTTCATGGATTGAGATCTGGTCTTGGTGATTGGGCTTATGTACTTTGGTGAACCTCAGGTCTATGTCACTAGGAGACTTGGTGCACAGATCTGAGGGGTGAGGTCAGAGCTTGATCTTAAAGACCCCTGTCAAAGGTACAGAAAAGCATACCCTGTCTAAGAGTTACTAGCACTCACCCCTGGAACTATGTCATGGGGAAGTGTCTGCACCAGGCTTGCACCTGGTGACCAGGCCACTCATACTAATTGCTAGGCTTGAAATGGTGAAGTGGAGCCATGTTGTGGGCTCTTGGACTTGGATACAAGAGCAGACAGATTTTGAGTATCATCCCCTTTTGCACTGCTAACTTGATGTCTTCTTTTAATTTATTAAGAATATTTAATGCAACTTTTACTTGCGACCCTAACAGATACAAACCTTGTTTTGGCTTTCTATTTTTGGCTAGGTTCAGTGAAGGTTAAGGTTAGGTTTAAGTATAGTTACAATATAAAGCCACCATAAAGAAGGTAGAGGGACTTGCATGGAGCAGAGACTGCACGGTTGTTTGTGAGTGGTCTGGGACAAGATTCAGAGGAAACAGATGGTGGGTCTGCGATGTTCATCGCCTAATCTCTCGATGTCTTTCTTTCTCGCTCTTGCTTTCTGCAGCTATAAGACCTTCCTGTCAGAGGATGCTGGTCCTGAGACTCTGGTGGCCATCGTGCATGCCAAAGACCCAGACGGGGACGGGGTGACATATGCCATCACTGGGGGAAATGAAGACAGTAACTTTGAGCTGGACAACCAGAAAGGTGGGTAGAGGAGGTCATGACCTCTTCACAAATACACACACAGTAGGGGATGGGATTTAGAAAGAAGTTTTAATAATAAGACAATAAATATCCCACAAGAGCATTAAAGGAAAATCCCAGTGTAATGATAGTGTTTATTGTTATTTGTCATGTCATATAGTATTCTGTAGCACAGTATTGGATCTCTCAGCCTCAGTGCTTTGGCAGATTTCACAATTTTGTATGGTTGTTTGTAAGGTGTTTATGTCCACCCACATTCTCTCACTATAAACCCAGGAATGCATTATGCATGTGCATCTTACACTCATTGTGAATTCTCACTGCAACCAACCAAGTGATATGGAGCTTGTGGGGAAGAATTGCTAGTCAGTCGCACAGGAGGTGTTATTTATCAGAATACGGTTTGCATTAGATGTGTCAAAGATAATGATCAGTGATGAAGGATGTGCAGAATGCAGCATTACCTGGAGTGGTAGATATTAAGAGGCAAATATTAATGGTACTGTTTTTCTACCTTTTTCTTGAAAACGATTTTACAAAAAGTAGTTAGTGGCTATCACAAGGGGAAAAATACAGTTATTTACAAGTCTTTGGTTGTTATTCTGCTTCTTCTGCATTAGCTATTAATGCAGCTAGCAAAAAGATTCAAACAATCTGCCCACAATTTGCCTCTAAAAGTACGGGCCCATGCAGGGAGATTCCCATTATTCAAAGTGTGTTTATTCAAACACAGAGATTCCTGTGTCAATGCTGTAAGAGATAAATGGACATGTTTACAACAGATGTATTGATGATTACATTTTTCTTGTACCTGTAATAAATGAGACATTTTTCTCTCCTCCTTTCTTTCATTCATATCTTGCTGGCTTTTATGGGGAATATAAATGTTCTTTGTGCTGCTTTCTGTCACGACCCCACACATTCAATTTGCTAGCAATGGCTCCCTGTTGTGCAGATAAGAGCTGTGTTTGTGTGAGTTTATTGTGTTCACCTTTATACGTTTCTCTATAATAAGTTATTGGCAGCTAGCTAGTGTCTCCATTAGATTGTAATGGGAGTGATTTTCGTCACAGGGAGCACCTTATTAGTATCGGGAAGCTTTTTATTTTTTACTTTGCAATAACTTGCTCTGTGCTTTGCATGTGTCAGGCATCATCAGGCTGCGCCGCAGTCCTCCTCCTAAACTGCGCGGGCTTCAGTACGTCCTCAATGTCACAGCAACCGATGACAATGCAGCGGGCGGCCCACTGCCCCTCAGTAGCTCAGCACAAGTCATCGTTGGCATTAATGATATTAACAACAACAAACCTGTCTTTGAAGAGGTGAGACACAAGACATCTCGATATTTCACTCACTTGGCAAACAATCTTACACACATTTCACATAAATTCTTATGAAATCATTAAAAAGAATAAAAGTAGTTTTTTAGTTGAGAAGAAATTTGAAGGACATCTGTAAAGAACAGAATTTTTTTTGCATAAATATTACATGATGTCATGCCATTCTTTCTTGTATTCTTTCTGGCATTACAAACAGCCATGAGATCAAATGTTTAAATAAAAAAAAGCAACATACAATTTATTCTCAGTTATATATTCTCAAATATATTACTTTTTGGTGTTTTGAGAAACCCTTTTTACTGTTGACCCATATTCACTACCTCAGAGCAGAGGATAGGAAAGGATCTGAGTGATGGATGAGAAGGTGTAAAAGAAAAAGAAGAAAGCCAGAGCAATAGAATGATTGAATGAGCTCCTACAATCTAGTGTGTCCATGAGTAAGAGTTAAAAAGAGGAGTCAAAATGATGGAGAAGTTGAGAAAAGAAGATAAATTGAAAGGGTACAAGTGGATGAAAGATGACTTTTTGGGAATTTGGGCACTGGAGAGATGAGGAGAAAGACAGCTGGCAGCAGGAGATCTGAGGGTTGTGGTGCTTGGCTGAACGGGCAGAGTCTCTGTAGTGTGTCGGGAGAGTAAGATCAGCCGAGAGCTGACCAAGCTTCCGCTCTGTTGCTGCTCTCCATGAATATTTCAGGGCAGAAATTAGCCCCCGGCACTGTGGATGCATATGAAAGAGGAGCACTAAGTGTGCCCAAGAGGCGACAATTGGCCCTTCTCCAGTCACGCTGCCTGTCTCTGCTCGCCTGACCAGGATTTGCCCACCACTGCTCATGCAGGTGGAGCATTCGAACCAGGCCACAGCATGGAAAATTTGCCTGCTTTGTGAAAAAGTGGCCCCACTGTTTCTATTTCTACTATACACACCAAACCCCTGCTTTGCAGTCAGGAGCTATCTCTGCTTCTAATTGCACAATAGATTACAGCTACAGACGATCAGTTAAAATGTTTTCCCTAGCTAAACTCCGTAATCCCCACTAAGCTCTTTGTGCCTTCTCTAAAGTGTGTGTGTGTGTGTGTGTGTGTATATGTGTGTGCGTATGCTTGTCTCTGTACTTGTGTGTTAAAAGACAGTGTAAACTGCTGAATGAGGCTGGGGCTAGTTCAGTGTTTTAGCCCTGCTATTGATCCAGTTAGTCGATTAATTGCCCCACATTGACACGGTCTCCCTAGTGGGTGTTGTATGGTAGAGTGGGTCATGAAAGCACAATGTGAGGAGGAGGAGGAGAAGTAAAGGGAGGCAAAGATGAAAGCAAAAGGAGGGGAAGAAGTGAAAAGTAAGTTCATTAATTAGCAATTCTGTTTGGCCAGTGTAAACACTTACATGTTCTTTCTCAGTGCCATAATTACAGCTTGAATGCTCTGGTGCCGGAGAACCAGCCACCGGGAACAGTGGTCCTGCGCGTGCAAGCTCACGATGCTGACACTGGGGTCAACGGACAGGTCAAGTATGGAATCATGCAGCGAGATGGAGCCTCACCGGGGTTCACCATTGATCCAGACACAGGTAGATCTGGCATCTGAAAAGTGTAAAGCTGGGTCCAAAAAGACACAATTCTAGCTACTATTCATTAGACATTTATTATTATTATTATTATTATTATTATTATTATTATTATTATTACCTAGACTGGTTTAATTTTCACTGTAGGATTATGGGTCACTGTTCAGGTGCTTTGTGAGAGCAGAAAATAAAAGACAAGTTTTTGTTGGAGAAGAACAGCTGAACTGTAACACACTCTATGTGTGCCACCAGTTTAAAACCGATCAAAACTTTGTTTCCCCCAGATTACAAAATGAATTGAATGTAATAAAACTCTCACAGATAAACCCCCTTAAAAGTATTACTTTTATCTTTTAGATCATCTAAATTAGTGCATTAATTATTAATTCATTTGAGGCTCAGCTTTGATTTTCCCATCTCCCATTTCCCATCCCAGCTGAATGTATTTCCAGTCTGGCTGAATAGTGTGTGTGCTGTGTGTGTTGTGGTGTGCAGGGGTGATCAGCACAGTGGTGAGTTTCGACCGGGAGAGGCAGAGAGAATACACACTGTCCGTCACAGCCACAGATCAGGCTGAGGAACCACTCATTGGCATCTGTCAGATCACTGTACTCATCGGGGACCAAAATGACAATGACCCCAAGTTCGAAAACAGCCGCTATCAGTGTAAGAGACAGCAATCACTATGTCTGTGTTATCTAATTACCACCACACACTGTTCTAGTTGCTGTTTTCTGAAGAGTCTGTCCCATATTCAGTTTCTGTTTGAAAATCCCTGTGATGTTGGTTTAATCACAAAGCTTGCCTACGGATTTAGTATAGTATTGTAGCCTGTCTTTAAGGGCTGTTTAGCTGCTTTTGTAATGCTAAGCAAAACTGATATTTACAGACTATATATTGTTTATACAGAAGAAAGCATGTACTCCTGACTATCTTTCATTAGATGCAGCTCAGTGAATAGAGAGGTGGTGATTATCTCTCCGCTCAGGCATTGACCTTTAAACATTCGTCCCTTTTACTTCACATCACAGGGACCTGACACATGTTCAAACCACAGGCTCCAGTCTACACAGAGTGCATTAGACCTGAATATTAAATCTGTAAAGCAATTTGAAAAAGGTGGGCCTGAGCAGCAACACTGCATCATCTTAAATCAATAGAACCCTTTAAAGTAACTGGGAATGAGAAGAAGAGTTTTTTTCGCTGCTCTTCTAACAGACTGGTGTTTGTTTATGATGTGCTCAAATATGTGTTTGATAAGTTTGATGTCAGAATTCCTTTTCATCATATTAAAAGCAGTGCTGGCTTATGGGAACTGGCTCATGAAGAATTTAACATGGAGGCTGAAATGTTTCTGGGGAACGCATTCATTTGCGCTGCAGTAAGGGTGTGACAGCAGCAGGCGTTCAGACAGATGGTGTTGTTGTTTACTGATACCTGTGCTCACATTAACCCTTCCTGTGCCAGACTTCTTGAGAGAGGACACCCCTGTGGGCACCAGCTTTCTGCGGGCAGCGGCCCGCGATGACGACCAGGGCACCAACGCAGCAATCACATACTCCTTAACTCATCAGACCCCTGCCTACTTCCGCATCAACCCAAGTACAGGATGGGTGTACGTCAATCACCCTATTTCACAGGTGCGTTGTGCAATTTACATCAATTTACAGTCCCCATAAAATAGCTTCTTAGCTGTATTTTGATTCCATATGTTGATGTATTTCTTTGTGAAACACGAAGGCAGAGTGGCATTGAATTATTGAGTTGCTTGACTGACGTTCACAACAGCGAAAAGTGTTCAAGATACATCACACCTCTAAATCGAATAAACCTTAGCGAGCTAGCTAAATATGGAAACCACTGATGAGATTAATGAGAGTTCTACCTTCTGCTCTTACTGATGAAGAAGCTCAAATGGTATGAAGATGGAATTGCATTCTCACTTAGCTTGAGGAAGCAACATATTCTCAGTTTGATATCCAGCACAGAGGCTGTTGCTCATTTCAATTTTTGTTTGCTCTGTCAGCATTTGCATATTAAACATGACACATTCCAGAAGAATACCTCAGCCATGTCTGTATATATAGATATACAAACGTGCCGGCAGAAGAAACAATTGCATTCTCTCATGCATAAATACATTCACAGGGAGCTGTTTCTGACTTTTCACCAATTTCCTCTAGACACAGTGCATGATGCTGTTTATTTATGAGCAGTTCTTTCCTCCTATCCTTCATTTGCTCAGTTTTTCTGTCTCTGCTCTGTTCTTTTTTATACTTTCTTTTGTTTCTCTTCTTTGTTACTGCTCTGTGCGCGCGCGCGTGTGCGTGTGTGTGTGTGTGTGTGCGCGCGTGTGTGGTGTGTTCTTGTTGTTTTGCTCGTCTAGAAAATATCATATCCCTGTGTTTCTCAGCCTAGCAGTGGCTAGTTCTGTCATTTCTGTGCAGGTTATATAAAACCTCAGGCTTCACTGTCTGACATTAAGAAGGATCTGTGGACACACACACACACACACACACACCGACAGAGAGACAGGCTGTACTCAGATGATGTTGACAGCACGATTTGGCCAGGCAAGCAGCAGCAGCAGCCATGATGAATTAGTTGCATTGTAGAGTGTCAGAGCAGGAGTGTGGATCATGGATTTTCTCCCCATTCGGCAGAGCTTTTTAAGAGACCCCAATCCCCGCTCTCACACACCCACACACATACCAATCACTGCTGACAATAAGACAGAGGCTGGGTGGGAGGGGAGTACCTCAGGTGAAGCATTACACGCAGTGAATTATTAATGCTGAGTTCACATCCAACACCTTTTTGCTTTTAACTTGTCTAGGTTTGAGCAGGGCTTGAGGAGTTGTTGGGAAGGTGATGAAAGGTTGAAGGCATTAAACCCCCTTCTCTATAATTTTGCCTGCTGATGCCTCCTACCTTCTTCTTGCCTTCTACAGTGATTATGTCAGTGCAGGTCTTTATGGATGTGTAGGTCTGGGCCATTTTTTCCATTAACTCAACCGAACTCCCCACATCACATTTGTCAGAATGGATCACTGCTGGAGAGCTAAGAGGTGTCACCTACATTTAGTTTACCTGCCTTCAAACAAACAACTTCTATTACTCTCTCTCTTTCTCTCTCTGTCTCTCTCCATCTCGCCCTGTCTCCCTCTCTCTGTTTCACATTTTCTTGCTACATGACCTGAAAAGAGGCAGTCTTTCAAAGTGTGTTAAGTGAAGTTTTACTGCTGACTCAACTTCAAAAGTGCTTCTCCATTATTAATCAAGCGGTAATTTGAATGAAATGATGTGGAATATGTAGTACAACTGTACTCCCCCTTTGTTTCACAAGGCCTCTGTCTTGAAAGTCAAATCAAGAGGTAAAATATAGATGGAGACAAGGCCTGTGCGCTACACACTGTACTTTTGAAGTTACGTTGTCGATGAATAATGCTGAGAATTTTTTCATTCTTTCTCTTACTGCCATTGTTATAATCTTTTAACAAAGCCCTAAAATCTACCACTAGTAAAAAAAAAGTAATCTAGCAGTGATGGAAAAAGCTTTCATCAAAAACCAGTTCCCCATCTTTAAAGAGACTGGGGCTTGCTTTAAATAAAGTCGAATCACAGTTTGGGTCTTAATTCCCTTTCTGTTCTTGTCTCATCAGACCTCACGGATCAGTCAACAAATCATTGCTACAGATGGAGGAAACCTCAGCAGCTCAGTGGACCTCACTGTCATCATCACCAACATGCACAACCAGCCACCTCAGTGGGAACAGGAAGAGTACTGGGTCACCATCCCTGAGAACACTGTCCGAGACACCAAGATAGTGGTGAGTTCCTCACAGTGTCGGGTGTTATATTCCCATCTCAGTGTTGGGTGTTATATTCCTGCTGCCAAACCTTCTTCTTCAGAAAAAAAAAATACATAAACTGTTTGGGGGAGGTATAAGACTTTGGGTTATCCATGTGGGATTATCTACAGCTACAGGAGGTGAGTCATATTGCAGAAAGATGAAGAAGCAGGAGGAACAGAGCAGGATTAGAGCATTAGGATCAATGTGGCAGGTCCGGAGGGCAAGAGGAGCCCTGGAATTGGCATTACATCACGTTAAAAAGTTAGTGGAAGAGAAAACAGCATTACTGGATCCACCCGATTTTGGGGCACAGAAAAAGTGTAGTGAATTCCACACACCCATTCAAACCCTCTGCAGATGTACAGTATTTTCAGTATGCCATTCCAAACCCAAGACCGTAATTTTAACTCAATGTCATGTGATTATTTCTTGCTTTTAATGATCTACTTTTAATGCATTTGAAATTTGAAACAAAGAAATTAATATTGCTTTAATGAAAAGCATTACATACTGCAGAAATATTCAGTCTCGGGATGCAAGTTGTAAATATTGCTTGTTTTTTAAGAATTTCTCACAGTACAGAGCTGTCATTTATGCAGCCTGTGTGCGGTGGCCTTTAGGGTAAAATATCTCAGGTGGACTAGTGGCTTTGTTTGTAGCTAATCCTTGTCACATCTCATCTTTTGTTTCATCTGCTGTTACAATCACCTCCACAGTCACAGACAAGCCTCATCTGTCTACCTAACTCAGAGGGCATGCTTGTCAGACTTTGTCTTTTAGTTTTTTTAAAAAAGGTAAAAACTCCAGTTGTCTGTGACCTCCCCCACCTTTAACACCCAAGTCAAATCATCAGTAACGATGGCCTGAAGGAGGATTCCCACCCCATCAGCAGCTTTTTCTAGCTTTAGCCACTCATTCATCAATTTTTTCCAAGCAGAAGTGCTCAGCTCTTTAAGTTGCCAAAGGATAAGAAAGTTGCTTAGGTGGAATGTTAGAGCTGAAGTGGCATTGCATGGATGATGCAATTGGACGTTGTGTTGAACTGGCCTACCAATTAAGGCTTACACTGCAAATGCTTTGCTGCTCATTTTTTGCTATCACTAAGCTAAATCTGCTATCAATTTAAACTTCCTGATTATACAAAGAAAACAAATAGTTTAGGAAATGGGATAGAGGATCACAGAGCTGGCATATTAAGACATTGAATATTCTCTTAATGCTCGAGACCATGCTAAGGAAGAACATTTAATTAATATATTCATTTCCTGACAGCACTCTCATCTCCTGGTGCTCTAGAGAGTCTTCTTAGCATGGATAATGAATCCTGGTCTAATCCATGCATCACACTCTCCATATTTTAATACTGATATTCCTCCCTCCTTCGTCCCTTTCTCCGTCCGTCGCACTCTTTCTCACAGTCTTTCCCTACTCCACCATCCTCTATCACCAAGTACCCAGGTAGATTGTTGTTTAAATTTAGCAGCACTAATCTGATGTGTTAATTACACCGTGCCGAACCATGGTTGCGGACGCTTAATCTCCATATCAATGAGGTTCTTACTCATGCTGTACACTTCTTTGTGTTCCCTGGATTTTAGTTCTGGTAAGATTTACAGACATACATAATTACACACATGAAAATATCTCTTTAATTATATTCGCATATGGAAACACACACAAATACACACAGACTACATTAACTACTTTTTCATGACTAAAATATTTTCCATATTAGATCTCCAGTAGGGCGTCTCTGATCAGCTTATTTGTACCTCAACCACTGTGTAATTACTAATTACTGTTAATGCCGAGCCTCTGACTTGTGACTGAAGGGTCATTACAGTATCCTACACACCAACCAACACAAAGAAAGGAGTCAATGAAACTCATTTGTTTTTTCAACTCTGACAGATTTTTAAATTCGCCTCTATTCCATTTTCATCATGAATTTTATCTGACTCTGGTGTATTTGTGTACCTGCAGTCCCTATCCCATGTGTGAACTTGTTAGTACAACATGACGCATCTACACAGTGCTCTTTTGCTGGGTTGGCTTTGTTTAGTATTACACATGAGCTGTAAATTATGTCTCTCAGTCTCTCAGAAACTGAAGTCCATTTTTAGGATTGTGGTCTTTGCAGTGTCAGTTTAACCACTCATAATTTTGCTGTGACATCCCCACTGACCAGAGATGTCCATTACTGAGCCTGTCTGGCTGGATTCAAATTATATGTCTTTAGTTGATTTCTTTTAAGTTTGTTTGTATTGTTAAGTTGGTATTATGGCTTCTGTATGACCACAGTTGTCATCTTTTCTTTGAAAAGAGGTGTACGGCAGAATGATGTGCCATTAACATGAGCACAGATGTCTTTTTCATGACTTTTAAGCATCTTTGAGCTTACAAACTATTCCTGAAACATTCAGAATGCTATAAATTCCAGACAAATCAGTCTATAGCTAATTCTGTGTAGGCAGGTCTACATATGCTAAAGCATGTCACGCTTCTGTAGATATGTGATGTCCTGTAATAGAATTAATTATATACTGTGTTTCTATATTTATATATTGTCTGCTATGATGCATGCACATACATAAAGCTGATGATATAACAGCGTACAACCGTACAGCCTCGCTGTCACACAAGCTCACGTTACTGTCTGTCTGGAGTTTCACATGTTCTCCCTGTGTCCTCCGGTTTCCTCTCACTTCCCAAAAACATGCCAGAAGGTAGACTGACTATGCTGAATTGCCTCTAGGTGTGCACCTGGTGCACATGGTGCCCTGAAATGGACTGACGTCCCACCCAGGGTTTATTCCTGCCTTACACCCAGTGTCCCTGGAGTACAGTCCCATATCCACCTCAACCCTTACCAAGATAAAGTCGTTCCTGCAGATGACTGAATACTAAACCTGTAGTTTAATTAATACCAGCAGTGTTTATTTTTAGAATTTGGGTATTTTTTTGGGTGTTTTTACCTGTGCACATACGGTATACATACTGTTCTCTATCACATTTATATGCCTGATGAACACCAAAGTTAAAATACTGTTAGTATTATTAAATCACTTAAAATCAAGTATAAATTAAAAAATAGTTAAAAACAACATAAAATTGAGTATAT